>NW_016107537.1:1588200-1591016 GCF_001604975.1 Cebus imitator
CCTCAGCCTCCTGAGTAGCTGGGATTACAGGCACACACCACCATGCCCAGCTGATTTTTTGTAGTTTTAGTAGAGACGGGGTTTCACCATGCTGACCAGGATGGTCTCGATCTCTTGACCTCATGATCCACCCGCCTCGGCCTCCCAAAGTGCTGGGATTACAGGCTTGAGCCACCGCGCCTGGCCTATTTTGGTAATCTTTTTGTTTCTGGTTAGTTTTATGTTTTGTGTCTCATTTAAATTCTTTATCATAAGGCTGTAAAGTAATTTAACTTTTTTTTTTTAAGTTTTGGAGCTTTGCTTTATACATTTATATTTTCATCCTTTGGGAATTGTATTAATAGTTGGTACAGTAATGGTGCATAGCAAAAACAACCACAAGGCTCTCAGTAGTGAATAACACAAAGTACTTACTTTTTATGCATATATAGATTGGCTGGGAGTTGGCTGATCTCATCTGGACTTGGTTGGGTTGGCTCTGTTTCATATGGCAGATCTGCTGGGACAGTTCTGCCCCATGCTTGTCTAATTCTCCTGGGACCAGTGGGGTAGCTAGGGCCTGCTCTTCTCATAATGTTGGCAGAAACTCAAGAGGGTAAAGCCCTGTTTACAGCACATTTACTTATAACCCATTGGCTAAAGTAAGTCATGTGGCCAAGCCCAAAGTCAAGGAGGAGGAGACTATATTCTACCTTCTGTACCTTAAGTGTGGGAGGAACTGCTAGAATGAATGAAAAAAGAGCATAGCTATAACTCCAGGGAGAAATGAAAAAATAATACTAATTGACTTTTTAAAAATGGTATCAGATGGAGGCCTTATATTATTCTTTTTTTTTTTCCTTCCCATTTTCCTATACAGATAACCAATCTCCCAAGCATTATTTAATTAAAAAGACTGCCCTTTCCCCACTAACCTGTAATACCCCTGTTGGTATATATCAAGTTTCCATCAAGTGAAGAACTGAAGGTCTGTCTCCAGGATGTCAGTTCTTCTCCATTTGTCTTTTTCTCCAGTATGTATTAATTACTGGAGCAACACTTGTTACTATCAGTCATATTGATTATAGCTTTTCCAGTAGTAATTTTCTTTTCTCTATTGACTATGAACATCTTTTCATGTGCTTATTGGCCATTAGTCAGTTTAGATATCTGCCCATTTTAAAATTAGGTTGTTTTCTTATTACTGAGGTTTAGGAGTTCTTTATATATATTGGGTGCAGATCCTTTATTAGATATATGATTTGCAAATATCTTGTCCCAATCTGTGACTTGTCTTTTTATTTTATTAGTAGTATCTTTTGAAGCATGAAAATGTTCTTTTCGATATAGTACGGTTTATCAGTTTTGTCTTTTATGGATCATGCTTTCCATGTTGTATTTAAGAATTCATTGCCTGACACAAAGTCACAAGATTTGCTCTTAAGTTTTCTTCTAAAAATTTTCTAGTTTTAGCTCTTGTGTTTATGTCTATGATTCATTTTGAGTTAGTTTTTAGGAATTGTGTGAGTTAAGGGTGAAACTTTTTTGGTACCCAATTGTCTCATTACCTTTTTTTTTTTTTTTGAGACAGAATCTGTTTCCAGGCTGGGGTGCAGTGACACAGTCTTGGCTCACTGCAACCTCTGCGTCCCAGAGGTTCAAGTGATTCTCATGACTCAGCATCCCTAGTAGCTGGGACTACGGGCGTGCACCACCATGCCTGACTAATTTTTGTATTTTTAGTAGAGACAGAATTTCACCATGTTAGCCGGGCTGGTCTTGAACTCCTGATCTCAGGTGATCTGCCCATGTTGGCCTCCCAAAGTGCTGGGATTACAGAGGTGAGCCACCATGCCTGGTCACCAGCACCATTTTTTTAAAAAACTCCCATTTCCCTGACTTGCCTTCATGCTTTTGTCAAAAATCAACTGACTATAAATGTTTGTATTTATTTCTGTACTAAGCTGTGTTCCTTTGATGTCTATATGTGTGTCCTTATACACTATCACAGTGTCTTGATCACTATAGCTTTGTACTAAGTTTTGAAATAAGGAAGTGTAAGCTGTCTAGATTTCTTCTGCTTTTCAAAGATTGTTTTGGCTACTCTGGATCTTTTGCTTTTCCCATGTAAGTTTTAGGATCAGCTTGCAAATTTCTGCAAAAAACCCATGCTGAGATTGTTTTTGTTGTTGTTGTTTTTTTGTTTTTTTGAGACGGAGTTTTGCTCTCGTTACCCAGGCTGGAGTGCAATGGCGCGATCTCGGCTCACCGTAGCCTCCGCCTCCTGGGTTCAGGAAATTCTCCTGCCTCAGCCTCCTGAGTAGCTGGGATTACAGGCACGTGTCACCATGCCCAGCTGATTTTTTGTATTTTTAGTAGAGACGGGGTTTCACTATGTTGACCAGGATGATCTCGATCTCTTGACCTCGTGATCCACCCGCGTCGGCCTCCCAAAGTGCTGGGATTACAGGAGTGAGCCACCGCGCCCGGCCCCATGCTGAGATTTTGATAGGGATTGCATAGAATCTGTGGAGAATTGCACATAGAATTCTGATCTACGAGTATGGAATGTCTCTCCATTTATTTAGATCTTCATTTTCTCTCAGTTTTGTAATTTTCATCGTACAAGTGTACAGTGTACACTTTTTAGTTAATATATTCCTACATATTGTGCTTGATGCTGTTGAATGGAATTGTCACTTAAACTCTATTTTTAGATTGATTGTTGGTAGTGTGTAGAAATAGAATTTATTTTTGTTTTTGATCATTTCCCAAGACTTTGAATTCATTTATTAGCCCTAGTAGGTTTTTTTTTTTTTTTTTTTTTTTTTTTTTTT
>NW_016107537.1:1592111-1637965 GCF_001604975.1 Cebus imitator
TTTTTTGAGACGGAGTTTCGCTCTTGTTACCCAGGCTGGAGTGCAATGGCGCAATCTCGGCTCACCGCAACCTCCGCCTCCTGGGTTCAGGCAATTCTCCTGCCTCAGCCTCCTGGGTAGTTGGGACTACAGGCACGCGCCACCATGCCCAGCTGATTTTTTGTAGTTTTAGTAGAGACGGGGTTTCACCATGTTGACCAGGATGGTCTTGATCTCTTGACGTCATGATCCACCCGCCTCAGCCTCCCAAAGTGCTGGGATTACAGGCTTGAGCCACCGCACCTGGCCATATCTTTCTATTAATTTTGCTGTTTCATCTAAGTTGTCTATTTTGTTGGCCTAAATTTGTTTATAGTATTGTTTTGTAATCCTTTTGAATTCTGTATTATAAAAAGATTTTCTTTTTTTTTTTTTTGAGATGGAGTCTTGCTCTTTTACCTAGGCTGGAGTACAGTGGCACAATCTCAGCTCACTGCAACTTGCATCTCCTGGGTTCAAGCGATTCTGCTGCTTCAGTTTCCCGCGTAGCTGGGATGACAGGTGCATGTCACCACACTCGGCTAATTTTTGTATTTTTAGTAGAGATGGGGTTTCACCATGTTGGCCAGGTTGTTCTGGAACTCCTGACCTCAGGTGATCCATGTACCTCAGCCTCCCAAAGTGCTGGGATTACAGGCATGAGTCACCATGCTCTCTGTTGCCTAGGCTAGAGTGCAGTGGCACAATCTTGGCTGTATTCTAATCTCAGACGAAACAGACTTTAACAAAGATTTTTAAAGACCTATGAAGTGACTTAAATAACCACACAATAATAGTGGGAGACAACAGTCCACCCACAGTATTAGATCATTGAGGCAGAAAAGTAACCAGGATGTTTGGGACCTGAACTCCATACTTAACCAAATGGACCTAATAGACATCTACAGAACTTTCCACCCCCAAACAGCAGAATAGACATTCTGCTCATCTGCACGTGACATATACTCTAAAAATGACCACACAACCAGGCATGAAATAATCCTCAGCAATTTTTTTTTAAAAACCCAAATCATCCCACTCACACTCTCAGATCACTATACAAGAAAAATAAAAATCAATACTAAGAAACTCACTCAAAACAATTAACCTGGTCCTGAATTTCTGGGTAAATAATGAAATTAAGGTATAAATCAAGAAATTCTTTAATGAGAAAAAAGATATAAAATGTCAGAATCTCTGGGACACAGCCAGAGCAGTGTTAAGAGGAAAGTTTATAGCACTAAATGCCCACATGAAAAAATTAGAACTCAAATCAACAACATAACATCACACTTAGAGGAACCAGAGAAACAAGAGCAAACCAGCCCAAGGCTAGGAGAAGACAGGACATGCGAAGTGACTTAGATAGCCACCGAAATCAGTGCTGAACTGAAGGAAATTGAGGTGTGTCAGAACGCTGGATGAGACAATAAAAAAGGGAAATGAGGTGTGAAAAACCATTACGTAAGAAATGAATCTAGGAGCTGGTTCTTTGTAAGAATTAATAAGATAGATAGAGTGCTATCTACTGTAGATGAATAAAGGAAAAATAGAAGATCCAAATAAACACAATCAGAAATGACAAAGGGGACATCACCACTGATCCCACAAAAATCCAAAAGCCCCCAGCGACTATTATGAACACCTCTATACATACAAGCTAGAAAATCTAGAAGAAATTGATAAATTCCTGGAAACATACAACCTCCCAAGATTGAATCAGGAAGAGATTGAATCCCTGAACAGACCAATAATGAGTTCCAAAATTGAATGAGTGGTAAAAAGCCTATCAACTAGAAAAAGACCAGGACCAGTCACTTTCACAGCTGAATTCTACCAGACGTATAAGGAAAAGCTGTTACATTCATACTGAAACTTTTCCAAAAATTGAGGAGGAAGGGCTCCTCCCAAACTCATTTTATGAGGCCAGCATCATCCCAATACCAAAATTTGGCAGAGACAAACACACATACTTACACACACACGCACACACACAAACTTCAGGCTGATATCCCTGATGAACATAGATGCAAAAATCCTCCACAAAAAATTAGCAAACCAAATCCAGCAGCACATCAAAAAGCTAATTCACCATGATCAAGAAGACTCTATTCTTGGGATGCAAATTTGGTTCAACATAAACAAATCAATAATTGTGATTCACCACATAAAACTAAAAACAAAAACCACCTATCATCTCAATATATGCAGAAAAGGCTTTTGATAAAATTCAATATTCCTTCATGTTAAAAACCCTCGACCAATTAATCATTGAAGGAGCATACCTCAAAATAGAGCCATTTATGAACAACTCACAGCCACCATCATACTGAATGGGCAGAAGCTGGAATCATTCCTCTTTAAAATTGTATTAAGATAAGGATACCCTCTCTCTCCACTCATGTTCAACATAATACTGGAAGTCCTAGCCAGAGCAATCAGGTAAGAGAAGTAAAAGGCATCCAAATAGGAAGAGAGGAAGTCAAACTGTTTGTTCACAGATGACATGGTTCTATACCTGAAAAACCCTGTCGTCTCTGCCTAGAGGTTCCTGGATCTAATAAATAGCTTCGGCAAAGTTTCAGGATATAAAATCAATGTACAAAGATTGCTGATTTTTATAGGTGTAGCATTTTGATTTTGTAGGCATAGCATTCCTATATACCAACAACAGCCAAGCAGAGAGCCAAATCAATAATGCAGTCCCATTCACAATAACGACAACAAAAATATAGCTAACCAAAGAGGCCTCTATAACAAGAATTACAAAACACAGCTCAAAGAAATCAGAGATGACAAACAAATGGAAAAACATTCCATGCTCATGGATGGGAAGCATCAGTATTATTAAAATGGCCACACTACCAAAAGCAATTTACAGATTCAATGCTATTCCTATCAAACTCCCAATAACATTCTTTATAGAACTAGAAAAATGTATTTTAAAATTCATATGGAACAAAAAAGCCCAAATAGCTAAGGCAGTCTTCAGCAAAAAGAACAAAGCTTGGGCCAAGTATGGTGGCTCACACTTGTAAACCCAATAATTTTGGAGTCTGAGGCAGGCATATCACTTGAGCCCAGCAGTTTGAGACCAGACTGAGCAACATGGTGAAACTCTACCTCTACAAAAAATACAAAAATTAACTGGGTATGGTGGTACATGCCTGTAGTCCCAGCTACTTGGGAAGCTGAGGTCAGAGGATTGTTTGTGCCTGTTTTCTGCAGTGGCTGTATCATTTTACATCCCCACCAATAATACGCAAAGCCTCCTTCAATTTCTCCACATCCTTGTCAACACTTACTCTGTTTGTTGTATATGTGTTTTGTTTTGAGACGGGGTTGTTCTCTCACCCAGGCTTGAGTGCAGTGGCTTGATCTCAGCTCACTGCAACTTCGGCCTCCCAGGTTCAAGTGATTTTCCTGCCTCACTCTCCTAAGTAGCTGGGATTACAGACGTACCACCACACCCAGCTAATTTTTGTATTTTAGTAGAGATGGGGTTTCACCATGTTGGCCAGGCTGGTCTCGAACTCCTGACCTCAAGTAATCTGCCCATCTTGGCCTCCCAAAGTGCTGGGATTACAGGGATAAGCCACCACGCCTGGCCTGTTGTGTGTGTGTTTTTAAAGAATACTGTAGTCATCTTAATGGATGTGAGGTAGCATCTCATGGTTTTGATATGCAGTTAGTGATGTTGAGCATCTATGTATTTATTGGCCATTCATATAATCTTTGGAGAAATGTCTATTCCAGTCTTTGCCCATTTTTGAATTGGGTTACTTCCTTTTTTGTTGTTGAGTTTTAAGAGTTCTGTATGGATTCTGGGTGTTAATCACTAATGAGATACATGATTTGCAAGTATTTTCTCCCATTCTGTAGGTTATCTTTTTATTCTGTTGATAGTGTTCTTTGATGTCCCAGTAGTTTTTAATTTTCATGAAGTCCAATTTTAATCTATTTTTTCTTTTATTATCTGTGCCTTTGATGTCATATCCAAGAAATTATGTTCAAATCCAGTGTTGTGAAGATTTTCCCGTATGTTTTCCTCTAGGAGCTTTATAGGTTTAACTCTTGCATTTAGGTTTTTGATTTATTTTGTGTATGTTGTCTAAGACAGTAGTCCAACTTCATTATTTTTCATGAGGAGATCCAGTTTTCCTAGCATCATTTGTTGAAAGACTGTCCTTCCTTCATTGAATGGTCTTGGTACTTTTGTCAGCAGTTATTTACCATAGATGTGAGGGTTTATTTCTAGCCTCTCTGTTCTGTTCCATTGCTCTATATGTCTATCGTTTATGCTTTTAGCACTCCGTTTTGATTACTATCACTTTGTATTAACTTGAACTCAGGAAATGTGAGTCCCTCAAATTGGTTCTTTTTCAAAACATTTCTAGGCTATTTGTCCCTTGATATTCCATATGAATTTTAAGACAGATTATTCTATTTCTGGAAAGAAACATCAATTTGAAGTTGATAGAGATTGCATTGAATACGTAGCTTGCTTTGAGTAGTAATAACGTCTTAACAATATTATCTTTCAGTCCATTAACATGGGGTGTCTTTTCATTTATTTATGTGCCTTTGACTTTTTTTCAGCAATGTTTTATAGTTTTTATTATACAAGTTTCACCTCCTTGGTTAAATTAATTCCTAAGTACATTTGGCCCTTGAACAACAGAGAAATTAGGGTTACTGACCCTTTGTGCAGTCAAAAATCTGCATATAACTTTTCACTCCTCAAAATCATAACTACTAATAGCCTGATGCTGACGGGAAGCCTTACCAATAACATAAACAGATGATTATCACATAAATAGATTCTTATCTATATATATATTTTTCTAAATTGTAGCAAATCTTCAAAAAATGTTTCATTGTATTGAAAAACATCTATATATAAGTGGATTCATACAGTTCAAACTTGTGTTGTTCAAGAGTCAACTGTATTTTATTCTTTTTGACTATAGTAAATTGAATTGTTTTAATTTCCTTTTTAGATTGTTCATTGTTAGTGTGTAGAAATACACCTGATTTTTGTGTGTTGAGGTTTTCTACATAGAAGATCATTGGGGGGAATACTTTTTAAAACATGATAAAATATAACTTAATAAGAAAACACCATACTCAATAGGGCAAACAGTAGAGACATTTCCATTAGAAGAGTTTATGTTCCATTGAGACTGCCTGGTTTCTAAACCTTGAGTAGAGTTCCCTTCTGAAAACATCTGCGTTTGGGGAAAGGTTCATTTAAGAATGTCCTCGATGAAGCAGTAACAATTATTAATGTTATTAAACCTCAATGCATCTACAGTCTTTTCAACATTATGCCTAGCAGAATGGGAAGATATATAAAGTACTTCTGCAACTGTATTCCTAAGGAAAAGTGTGTGTGCCATTATCTGAGTTGCAAGCTGAATGAGTTTTTACTTGAAAGAACAACTGAGAGCTGGGTGTGCTGGTATGAGCCTATAATCCCAGCTGCTTGGGAGCTGGAGGCAGGACTTGGAATTCAGGTCCAACCTGGGTAACATAAAAAGACCCTGTCTCTACCAAAAACAAAACACAAGAAACCAGGCACACATACAAACCCAAACCCAAACAAACCATCAAAACTGAGGGGCAATTTTTTTTCAGATATAGATGTTTGACAGCAACTTTTTCACAAATGAACAGAGTGACCCTGAACTTTGAGGACAACTGAAAATATTTGTTGTTAATGATAAAATTCAAGCTTTTAAGCAAAAATTATAATTGCAGAACATTTGATCTGTCCTTGTGACCTTGAAAGCTTTCCTGTACCTAAAGACTTTTTTGGCAAGATTCATTAAAGAATGTGATTTTTTTAAAACACTGTACTATGTAATGAAACGTGGAAGATCTGCATAGATTAGTAAACTTATACTTTCCAAATAAAACAATTATACATATATAAAGCATCCATTCAGCATACAAAGACCAATGGATTTTAATATAACAGTATAAAAAGTTCATTGATGTGGTTTCAGATTCTGTACTGCAACTTGAAAATTTGTTTCCATTTGCTTTTAATATTCATTCGCTCATTACTTTATTTTTAGCTCTTATTTTCTCTTCTTTTTTTTTTTTTGAGACGGAGTCTCGATTTGTTTTCTAGGCTTGAGTGAAGTGGCATGATCTCTCCTCACTGCTACCTCTGCTCCTGGGTTCAAGCGAGTCTCATGTCTCAGCCTCCTGAATAGCTGGAATTACAGGCATGAGCCACCACGTCCAGCTAATTTTTTTTTTTTTTTTTTTTGAGACAGAGTCTCCCTCTGTTGCCAGGCACCAGGCTGGAGTGCAGTGGCACAATCTCGGCTCACTCAATCTCCGCCTCCCAGGTTGAGGCAATTCTCCTGCCTCAACATTCTGAGTAGCTGGGACTACAGGCACACGCCACCACGCCCAGCTAATTTTTTGTGTTTTTAATACAGATGGGGTTTCACTGTGTTGGTCAGGCTGGTCTCCAACTCCTGACCTCAAGTGATCTGGCTGCCTTGGCCTCCCAAAGTGCTGGGATTACAGGTGTGAGCCACCATGCCCAGCCTATTTTTAGCTTTTCTGAATAATTTTTGGTTTGTTTCCTGTAGTTGGGTTTTGCTCTACAGACTAAACCAAAAATCTTTTTCTTTTGATACGTGGATTAAGACCATTCACATTTATTGAAATGACCAAATATTCGGATTAGTTTCTGTCATTTTATTGTTACTGTTTCTTTCTGTATAATGTGTTTTCTTTATTTTCTATTAAATTTTTCTTTTTTATCTCATTTTTTGTTCTTTTTCTGCTTTTGCCCAATAATATTTGTCATATTTCCATTCAAATGTATTCTTTCTTGTAATGTAGTCTTCATTTGTAATATAGTTTTTTTCTTGTTTATCATTTCTGAGGTATTCAACTCTTGTCCTATTATTTACTTTTTTTTGGTTCAGTTCTAATCTTAGTTTTTGAATTTCAATTCAGAATGTTCTTTAATTTTCCCAAAGAGGGGTATTTAATTCAGTGTGGATTTTTGCTTAATTGTTTTTTTCAGCTGTATGTTTTTGTTTTTGTTTTGGGAGAGGGGAGTAGGGAGTGAGGGTGGCTAAGTTGGTAATTTCCATGAGCTGATGTGCTTTTGTTTTCTGTTTTCTTCTGTAGCTAGCATTGTACAGATGAGTATTTACGCCCATGCCTGTTCAAGACTGTTCAAGACTGGTGATTTGGAATAGTTTACAACATTCCTCAGTCAGAGTGCCCTCTTGTGTGATTGGGATGATGTGCAGCTTCCATAATGGATGGGACAGAGAGCTGGGATCTAATGTACAAGTGAAGGGCTTGGTCTTCACTGAGACATTCCAGCCATTGGAATAGGAGAGGAGAATATATAGCAGAGATACTGGCTGGTGGGTAAATGTCATAGTAAATTCTAGAAACCCCTTCTGATTGATTGGATTTCCTTGGTAAAATAGGAAGCAAGGTTAGGCTGAGTGAGACTGGGTGACAAGGTAGAGGAGTTTGAGGAGAGATTGGTAGATGGATTGTAAAAACAGAGTTAGTTCTCTTTATGTCATTAAATATGTCACAACATAGTTTCAATGGTTGTTCACAATTTCATTTTATGGCTTAAATTACGGTTCTATGATTTTTTAAAAACCAGTTTCCTATTGTTAGACATTTGTTTCCAATTTCTTACCATTATAAATAAAGTGAAACAATATCTCTTACTATACCACTTCTAGATTTGGAGTTCCTAATGTTTCTATTGTTAGAATATTTATCTTTCTCATTGGTTTATAACTGTAGTCAGATTAAATACTTGTGTGCAGTATAAACTTTAGGAGTGTGGTGGTATCATTAACACAAGATTCAAATGCAAAATGTTCCAAGTACAAATAATGAGATTCTAAATATGCAGTTTTATATAGTAGTATTGATTATTATTAGACAAATACCATGAAATGGAAACTATCATCATTATATTGTTTTATTGCTGGGAAAAGTAATAGTATTACCAACTTGCTGGACATGCAGAGTACACCAAAGCTAGTGATACTTCTTAGCAAAGTCCTGTTTGAAAATAGGAATTAAAGTTATTTTCATTCCATCTAATCCCACTAAAGCAAGAAAGGGAATTGCATATACTCCAAGCAAAGGTTTGTCAGACAAGACCAAAAAAAGCAGGAAACAAGGATAAATCCTAGGCCCTTAGAAGCAGGAAACTGAGGGGTGGAGAGCGAGTCATCTGTCAGTGCCCTTTTGCTGTCTGCCCAGGCTGATTGGTTTACTTCCCAGCTGTGGCTAGGGAGGAGGGCAAGGCACTTCTTATTTAAGTCTTATAACAACCTTATAAGGTGGATAATGCAATTCATTGCATAAAAAGCGAATAAATAGGAATACTTAATTTTTGAATTTTCCTGAGTCTTGTCAGTATTTGTAATTAATCTTATACTACAGTCTAGCAGTTTATTTCCTAATATTACCTCATGTATAGTTTGATACTTACGAAGTATAAATTTTGTATATAAAGTTTATATATAAGGGGAAAAAATAATTCTTATATTCCTGAGGCAGCGCCCATCTCACTTGTAAACTTAAAAGACCAAGCAGAGGTTTGAGAGACTCAGAAGTCAAATAGAGAATGTTAAAAACCTCTTATTTTTCAAATAATTGTTTTAAGAGACAAGCGTAACTATGTCAGTGAAATATCTTAACTTGTGTTGAATCAAGTTAGGAGAGAGAGATTCTCATGAAATTGTCCTGTGTTGTCAAAGCAGCCGATAGGGTTACGAGAGCACCTTCTAGCCAATCGCCGGCTTCCATTCTCCCCTTTCCTCTGTACAGTTTGCTCTGGTTTCTCAGAGCAGATTTCCAAGTATACTGCTTCAGCCATCGCCTGCTGAACCAAAAGCTGTTTGTCTGCCTGGTTTCCAAAGTGCTGTATCACCTGACCATTGCAGTCATACCAGGCCAGGCTTCATACTTCCCTTGCTCCCCTCTGCTCTCCTTGGTTTCCTCCTGTGAAGTAAATCTCACTGACCCTTGATGCAGCTTCAAGCATATATAACATATATAAAATCATATTTGGTCTGAAAAATTCAGACCAGGAGAAATAAAGCAAGAAGGCTGTATGGGAAAAATCTGATTTTTTTGGCCAGCATTATTATCATGGCGCTATTAAATTTATCCCTGACTTTCTTTAAAGCCAAAGTATAAAGGATAATGTGATCAACTACTTACCTCTCAATAGCAGAAGGGAGGCGGGGGGCAAAACCTCCCTAATAATTTCATGAAAACAATACTTATGTGGGTCTTCATTATGGAAATCACTGAATAGAATGGAAAGAATTCTCCTTTCTAAAATTTTGTGTGACAGGTTTCATATGGGTCTTTTTACGGTTGGTTACTAGAAGCCACATAATAGTGGAACTCAATTTTTATCAGCTGGTGAGATAATATAGGTCAAGTATGCAGCCTTTTGGTGTTTTGACTTTGTCCAGTTGTAGTACTTCAGGAATTCAGACCCAGAGATGTTAAATGACTGACCCCTGTTTTAATAGGTTTCCTGACTTCCCAGCATTATTGTCTCAGTTCACTGACTAGTTTCTTGTAAGCATAACCATTGAGGGGGTTATATGCAAGGATTTCTTCAGGTCAGGTGCAATGGCTCACACCTTTCATCGCAGTACTTTGGGAGGCCAAGGCAAGAGGATCGCTTGAGTCCAGAAGTTTGAGATCAGCCTTGGCAACATAGCAAGATCTCATCTTCTAAAAATCTTTAAAATTAGCCAGGCATGGAGGTGCACACCTGGAATCCCAGCTACTTGGAAGTCTGAGGCAGGGGGATCACTTGAGCCCATGAATTGGAGATTGCAGTGAGCAATCTATTTTTAATCTCTATTACAGTCTTATAAAAGGGACTATTATAATAAGAATAGCTGCAATTGCTACTTACAGATGTTGAAATCATGTCTGTAAGAAGGCATTACCACCCCGGGTCTCTGTAGCTTCTGTTGTTGCTTGTATACCCTCACATATGTTTTTTTCCCTTCCTAACAGAATTCCAATTTTGGTTAGACCCCCCTAACCTACGTGAGTGACTTGTGCTTTATGGAGGGTGAGCCCTGGACCCAGCTCGAAGGGTTGTATCAACAGGAGTCTAATGTTGTATTTCTCAACCTTGACTTCACATTGGAATTACATGGGAAGCTTTAAACAAAAATGTTGATTCCAAGCTCCCACTTTCAGAAATTCTGATGTTTTACTTTTTAAAATTTTTTTGGCTTGGAATATGGACATGAAATTTTTAGTAGCTCCCAGGTGTTTCTAAAGCACAGCCAAGATTGAAAACCACTGGTCTCAACAAAGAACGGAAGTGCCATTCTTCTTGCCAATAGTTGGTATAAGCTTGAAATATGGATACGTGTCCTCTGGTGCACCTCTGGAAAAGTGATCTTTTCTCTTGAGGTACACAAGGAGGAAGTTGAACATTGCCATTTCTAAATATGACACCAGAACAGAGGCAGCTATCTTCAGATTTCAAGGGGTGCTAGCTGAAGATGACAGAGAGGAAAGTTGGGGAAAAGCTGAATTCTTGATAACAGCTGAGCCATGGACTTAACCAGTCTTTCAGGAGAGATACCCCACTTTCAGATTTCATGTCATGCCCACTGAAATGATATATTTTCATTATTGTTGAAGCCATTTTGATTTGGGTTCTCTGCTATGCTACCTGCAGCCATAGGCGAACTAATAAATGTGAACCCACAAGCAAATCTACGTTCTTCCCAACGTCCACGTTTCTCCCCCTCACCAACCTCTTCACCAAAAACTGCATTCATTATATTCAGTTCCTGCAAAGAGCACACATTAAGAAACAGGTTTAAGGAAGTGTTATACACCCAATGTGTGCATCCCCCAAAATTCATGTGTTGAAATCCTAACTCCCCAAGTGATGGTATTAGGAGGTAGGGCTTTTGGGAGGTGATTGGGTTATGAGGGTGGAGCCCTCATGAATAGGATTAGTGCCCTTATAGAAGAGGCCCTGGGGAGCCGTCTCTTTTCCACCATGTGAGGACACAGCAAGAAAATGGCTTTCTACAAACCAGGAAGCAGGCCCTCACCAGACACTGAATCTGCCAGCACCCTGACCTTGACCTCCCCCAGTCTCCAGAACTGTGAGGAATAAATGTTCTTTAAGCCACCTAGTCTATGGTATTTTTGTTATAATAGCCCAAATGGACCAAGAAGTGAAAGGAAATTAAGATGGGGAGGGCTATTTTCATAACAAGGAGCAGAAAACTAGGAAGAATAGATATATTTAGAAGGGTTAAGAGGAAAGGGGAGAAGCTGTATGTTTGCGTAGGGAGGGACAAGATGCCCAACTCACCTTAAAAGTGCTGTTGATTCCTGTGAAATTTGTAACACTCATTTACATTATTTAAAAACAAACGAAGAAATTCTAACTTGTCTAGGCATGAAAAACTAAAAAAAGACATGTTTTTAGTTACTATATATGTCATTCTGTGCCACACATTATTTAACATCTCTGAAATTGGAATATATTTTACAATTGATACTCACATTTTAATTAGCAGGTTCTTGTTTTCTTAGAGGTACATAAAAAATGGTGAATCTTACTGACTCAGTGACATTTAGATTCTACTAAATATAATTTTTAACTGAAGTTATACATGTACATAGTTAAATAAAAGTTTACTGTGAAACAAAGTTATGGAGTTTATTATGGATTAATGGATTATAAAAGCATAATGAAGATTTTTCAATGAAAACAAATGGTTCCCTTCCCCCTCCTCTTTTGTATAAAAATGGGCAGAATTCTAAGATGGCTCCCAGGATTCCTCGTCCTTGATGTACATGACCTACGTAATCCCTCCTCTTGAATGTGGGCATTATTATGAATATGATGGATTTCATTCCCAAGATTAATTTACATTATATGGCAAATATGAAGATTTGACATTTGATGCAATTAAGGTCTCAAATTGTTTGCTTTTGAGTCTTAAAAAATGTGGGGAGATTATCATGGATAGACCTCAATGAATCAGGTGAGCCCTTTAAAGAGGCCAGGCCCTTTCTGAAGTCAAAGATAGGAAGCATCAGAGAGTTTCTGCTATTAGCCTTGAAGAAGTAAACTGCCGTGTATCTAAGACGTGCGGACAGCCTCTAGTAGCTGCGAGCAACCCGCAGATGACAAGAAGTGGAGATTTCGGTCATCCAACCACAAGCCACTTAATTCTACCAGTAGCAACCTGAATGAGTTTGGAAGAGGTGCTTCAGGCTTGTTTTGTATCTTCCCACTGTAGGCCTCATATCAGCCATATCTCCAAGCAGCCCAGATTCCTTTTAGTTGAGAATAGTATTTGCAAACCAGTATCTGGATGCTAGATGTGCTCATTACTACTGAATGTTGCTGCTTCTAGTGCTTTCTTAAGACACAGCTAGGGAATATGTGTATTGTATGTGTGTATAAATTTACACATATTTATATTTCTACTTATATTAGAAATCATGATTTCACACCAATGTCTCTAATTCCAGTCTAATTTTCTACCTTTCTTTTTTTTTTCTTTTTTTTTTTTGAAATGGAGTCTCACTTTGTTGCCTAGGCTGGAATGCAGTAGCGTGATCTCTGCTCACTGCAACCTCTTCCTCCTGGGTTCAAGCAATTCTGCCTCAGCCTCCTGAGCAGTGGGGATTACAGGCATGTGCCACCATGCCTGACTAATTTTTGTATTTTTAGTAGAGATGGGGTTTCGCCATATTGGCCAAGCTGGTCTTGAACTCCTGAGCTCAGGTCATCCACCTGTCTTGGCCTCCCAAAGTGCTGGCATTACAGGTGTGAGCCACTGTGCCCGGCCTATTACCTTTCTTTAACAAGCTTCTTCAACAGTGAGAATTGTGGATCCCAATATCTTTAATATATGTGTTCATTTAATTGATTATGATGATCTCCATCACCCTTGCAGCTACCCACAGCTACCCCATCTCTGAGTGAATGCTCAGACTGATACTCTTCTGGGCTTCAGGCATACTGAGCCATGCCCCTGTCACCACATTCTCCACCTCATGTAAAGACATTGCTCTCACTCTCCTTGGGCTCCAACACCTGTCAGATTGCCATCACCAATCTGCATTTCTCCCCATCCCTTTCAGAATTCAGTGCCCTATGTCTTGCACAAATTCCCTTCTCCCCAGGCTCAGACACCCTGTACCAGGCTGCCAGCATCACCACACAAACATCTCTCATTCCACTTGGTGCTTCAGCTGCACTTGGTATAGATTCCACTTTCAATCCTACTTCTCCCTCATCCTCCAACACCCCAGGCCAGACTGACCTGTGCAGATGTCCTCTTTTGGCTCTGACACCCTTTTTTGAGCCACTTTTCTAAGCAGATGGCCTCCTCACTCTGCTTGGGCTCTAACACTATGTCAGGCAGCCATCTGTGAGGACACCCCTCTTCCCTATGTGGGGTTCCTGCATCCTGGTTCAGATTGCCATCTTCCTTTTGTGACTTCAATTTTTGTCTGACTCCATTATCCTCTCCCTGCTCAGGCTCTGGTGATAGCCCATGCTTACTTGCCCTCTCATGTTGACATTCTTAATGTAGTCATGTTCTGACACCCTGCACAGGACCACTGTGTCTCTGTCTCCTCTTTCTCACTCTGGAGATACCATGCTCTGTGGGCCCATTAAATTATTTCTTCATTCCCTAAGTTTATGGTATATTTCTTTATGACTTCTAATTGTCAAAGTAAGCCTATGAGGTAGATGATGTCATTGACATTTCACACCAGAAAGCTAAAATGGTTGAGTTTTTCCCAGGATAATTCAGCAAATGATTGAGCTGGGATTTGAGCCCAAGTCTGTCAAATTCAGAAGTTCTGAAACACTCTTCTTACCAAAATACCTCCAGAGAAGCAGCTGGAGGTGCAGATAAAGGGGGATGGTAGCCTGTTTCCACAGAAAAAGCACCACGTTTTTGTCACTGTCTTGTGTTTGAATCCCATTTTCTTCATTTTTAAGCAGTGTGGTATTTGGCAGTTAATCTCCCTGAAACTTAGTTTCTTCATCAGGAAGATAGAGCTAAAAATAAAATCTGTCATGCCTACATTATGATTTTGATTTGAGATTCCAATGAGATAATGGTTATAAATACACTGAAAATTTTAAGGAACAATGCAATGCCAGTTGTCAAATACGCATTTTTAAGGGAAACAAAAAGGATCTTGGGGAGGGGATGGATTGTCCAAATCAAATGCCACATCATCTTCACCTTTTTCTGAAAAGAGCCATTCATTCAAGATATGTCCAGAGGGTTAATTTGGGCCCTTTAGACTAGAAATATATTTATGTTACTACAAATATTGTGATCCCCAAATGTTAGAGGAATTTGAAGTTGTCACTTTTAAGATATGATTTGTTTCAAGAAGTTATGCCTGGAAATAGAAGTTTTGGAGCCATCAGCATGTAAATGATATTAAAAACTATCAGACTATATAAGATTATCTGGAAAGTTAGTGGAGATGAAAAGAGAGAGAGTAGTAATACAGTGCTGAACCGTAGGGTGCTCCGTAATTAAGAGTCTGAGGAGATAAGGAGGACTCAGCAAAGAATACGAATGGCCAGTGAAACAAGACTGAAGAAGTAGAGGGATCAAACCGAATCAAATAATAAAAACATAGACCTAAATCCAGACATAATAACTCAATTACATGTAAATGGTCTAAACTTCAAGAACCAAATTCAGTCCACTATGTTTTTTTTTGTTGTTTTTTTTTTTAAGATGGCATGCAATGGCACTGTCTCAGCTCACTGCAACCTCTGCTTCCAGGGTTCAAGCGATTCTCCTGCCTCCACTTCCCGAGTAGCTGGGTTTACAAGTGCCTGCCACCACACCTGGCTAATTTTTTTAATTTCTAGTAGAGACAGGGTTTTTGCTGTGTTGGCCAGGCTGGTCTTGCACTCCTGACCTCAGGTGATCCTCCCACCTCAGCCTCCCAAAATGCTGAGATTACAGGTGTAAGCCTCCACACCTAGCTCATTTCACTATGTGTTTTTATAAATAAAGTTTTATTGGAACACAGCTATGCCCATTTGTTTACATGTTGTCTATGGCTGCTTTCCCACTACAACAGACTTTAGTAATTGTTACACAGGATGTATGCCTTGTAAAGCCCAAAATGTTTACTTTCTGCCTTTATAGAAAAAGATTGTCAGAATTGATTTTTTAAAAAAACAACCCAACTATATGCTGTCTACAATAAAGTCACTTTGGTGAAAAGTAAAAGGATGGGAAAAAAAATACATGTAAACATCAAACAAAAGAAAGATGAAGAGGCTATATTAGTAATAAAATAAGACTTCAGAGCAAAGATAATTTCAAAAGCTAGAGTCACTGCATAATGACAAAAGGGGTGACTTGTTATGACATTACAATCCAAAATGTGTACACAAATAACAACAGTGAATGAGAATATAAAGCAAAAACTGACGGAACTAAGAGGAGAAATAGACAGATTTACAATGATATTTGGTAACTTCAACACTCCTTTCTCAGTAATCCATACAACCAATAGAACAAGTATATAGAAGAACTGAGCAATACTATCAGTTAACTTGGTCTAATTGACATTTATTGAATATTCCTCAAAAGTAGAATAAACTTTCTTTTTTTTTTTTTTTGAGCTGGAGTCTCTCCCTGTCACCCAGGCTGGAATGATCCCCACTCACTACAACCTCCACCTCCTGGGTTCAAGCAATTCTCCTGCTTCAGCTGCCCGAGTCACTCGGATTACAGGCAACTGCCACCTCTCCCAGCTAATTTTTGTATTTTTAGTAGAGATAGGGTTTTGCCGTGTTGGACAGGCTGGTCTTGAACTCCTGACCTCAGGTGATCCACCTGCCTCTGCCTCCCACAGTGCCGGGATTACAGGCATAAGCCACCATGCCTGAATGAATACACATTCTTTTCAGGTGCTCATGGAACGTTGACCAAGGTAAACCATATCTTGGGTCATAAACCTTAGCAAATTTTAAAGTATTGAAATAATTCAGGGTATTCTCCGTCCATAATGGAATTAGATTAAAAATCAGTAAGAAGGCTGAGCACAGTGGCTCATGCCTGTAATCCCAGGACCTTGGGAGGCCAAGGCAAAAGGATCACTTAAGCCCAGGAGTTTGCAAGCAGCCTGGGAAACAGAGTGGGACTCCATCTTTACAATTTTTTTTTTTTCTAATCTGCCAGCCATGGTTGTGTACACCTGTGATTCCAACTACTTGGGACGCTGAGGTGGGAGGATCACTTGAGCCTGGGAGTTTGAGGCTGAAGTGAGTCGTGACTGTGCCACTGCACTCCAGCTTAGGGAACAGAGTGAGATCTTGTCTCAAAAAAGAAAGTTAATAGGAAATATAATAGAAGGCAAGGCATAGGGGTTCATACCTGTAATCTTGGGATCACTTGAGCCTGGGAGTTTAAGACCAGCATGGCCAACATGGCAAAACCCTGTCTCTACAAAAATTACAAAAATTAGCTGTGGTGGTGCACACCTATAGTTCCAGCTACTTGGGAGGCTGAGGCACAAGAATCACTTGAACCCAGGAGGTGGAAGCTGTAGCGAACTGAGATCATGCAATTGCACTCCAGCCTGGGCAATAGAATGAGACTCTGAAAAAAAGGAAAGAAAAAAAAAGAAAAGAGAAGAAAGAAGGAAAGAAAGAAAGCAAGAAAGAGAAAGAAGGAAGGAGAAAAAAGGAAGGAAGCAAGGGAGGGAAAGAATAAAGGAAAGAAAAGAAAAGAAAAAAAAGAAAGAAACATATCAAACATTGGAAATTAAAAAAAACAAGCTTCCATTCAGAGATCAAATAAGTCTCAAGGGAATTAGAAAATATTTGGAAACAAATGAAAATGAAAGTACAACTTATCAAAATTTGTTGGATGAAGCTAACGCAGTTTTTAAAACAAAATTTATTGCATATAATGCTTATATTGTAAAAGAAAAAAATCTCAAATCAATAATCTAAAATAGATTAGAGCTAGAAAAAGTATAGCAAAATAAATCCAAAGTAAAATGAATGAAGGAATAAATGAAGACAACAGTAAAGATCAATGAAATTATAAACAGAAAAATAATAGAGAAAATCAACAAAACCAAAAACTTTGTAAGCCAAAATCAATGAAAAAAAAAACCAGTGAAACCAAGTTATTTGTAAAGGTCAGTAAAATTGATAAACCTCTAAGCAAACTGATAAGAACAAAAGAGAGAAGACAAAAAATACCAGTGTCAGGAATGAAAATGGGAATAGTACCAGAAATCCTGCAAGAAATGAAAGGGATCAGAGAATACTACAAACAGCTATATGCACACAAAATTGAGATTATATAGATGAAATACACCAACTCCTCTAAACTCACAGATGACTAAAACCATATAAGAGGAAGTAGATAACCTGAATTAGTCCTTGTAACTATTGAAGATATTGAAGTCATAGTTTAAAGTTTTATACAAAAGAAATCTCCAGGTTCAAATAGTTTCACTGGCAAATTCTACCAAAATCTATAAAAGAAACACCACAAATTTTACACTATCTCAACAGTGGGAAGATGTCAATTCTCTCCAAGTTAATTTAGACACAACTCCCATAAAAATCCCAAAAGAATACTTTATATATAGAGAGACAAATTAATCTAAAATTTATATGGAAAGGCAAAGGAACTAGAATAGTCAAACATTTTTTAAGAAAATAAAATTTGGGCCGGGCGCGGTGGCTCACGCCTGTAATCCCAGCACTTTGGGAGGCCGAGGCGGGTGGATCACGAGGTCAAGAGATCGAGACCATCCTGGTCAACATGGTGAAACCCCGTCTCTACTAAAAATACAAAAAATTAGCTGGGCATGGTGGTGCGTGCCTGTAATCCCAGCTACTCAGGAGGCTGAGGCAGGAGAATTGCCTGAACCCAAGGAGGCGGAGGTTGCGGTGAGCCAAGATCGCGCCATTGCACTCCAGCCTGGGTAACAAGAGCGAAACTCCGTCTCAAAAAAAAAAAAAAAAGAAAAAGAAAATAAAATTTGAAGACTCATACTACCTGATTTTGAGAATTACTATAAGCTACAGTAATGAAGATAGTGTGATACTAGTGAAGTGATAGACAAACATATCAACTTAATGGATTAGAAATTCCAGAAATAGGTTCACACAAATATGAGCAACTGTTTTTTAACTGGTGTATTTAGACTATTATTTACATTTAATGCAATTATTGATATGTCAAGCTTTAAATTTGCCATTTTACTTTTTGTTTTGTTTGTTATCTTTGTTTTTTTTTTCTTTTCCTGCTTTCCAGGAGGTTACTTGAACATTTTTTAGAATTCCATTTTTATTTATCTATAGTATTTTTGAGTGTATCTCTTTGAATAGTTTTTTAAGTGGTTACTCTCTCTATACATAAAACTTATGCATGTATAACCGTCCAAATACACTTAATGTAATGGCTGGTAAGCTACAATGTTCTATCTGTCATTTTGTTATTGATTTTCTGTCTTATGTCCTTTTTGTTTCTCCATTCCTCTATGAATGACTTCTTTTGTGTTAAATACATATTTTCTAGTCTATTAATTTATTTGATGTTTCTTTACTATAGTCATTTGAGTTATTTTGTTAATGATTGCCCCAGGGATTATAATTAACAATTTAAAACAATCTAGTTCAGATTGATACCAACTTCATTTCTATAGTAGATAAAGAAAACTTGTTCCAATATAGCTTTGTTCCCTTTTCCCTCTTTTGTACTATTTTATTTATATCAGTTAAATTTGTTTACATTATAAACCCATCAACACAGTTGTATAATTATTGCTTTATGCAGTTGTCAGGTAATCAGGTAAAATTTAAAAGTATTATAAACAAAAATATATTTGTATTGTCTTTTATATTTACTTACACAATTTCCTTTATTGGTGTTCTTTTATTTCTTGTCTGAATTCAAGTTATTCTCTAGTGTCCTTTCATATCAGCCTGAAGGACTGTCTTTAATATTTCTTGTGGGGTATGTGTGCTAACAATATGTTTTCTCAATTTTTCTGTGTTTGAGGATGTCTAAGTTTCTCTTTTCTTGAAGAATAGTATGGCTGATATAGAATTCTTGGTCAACAGCTTTTTTTCTCTGATCTCTGAATATGTCATCCCACTGTCTTCTGGCTTCTGTAGTTTCTGATGAGAAGCAACCTGTTACTCTTATTGAGGCTCCCTTATTCTTGAGAGCTTTTGTCTTACTGGTTTAAAAATTCTTTTTGACTTTCAACAGTTTGACCAAGATAGGTCTAAGTGTGGATCTTTTTGTCTTTATCCTGCTTGGAATTCTTTTAGCTTCATGGATGTGCATATTAGTGTTTTTCATCAGATTTGGAGAGTTTCCTGCCTTATTTATTCAAATATCCTTTCTGTCTTTTCTTACTCTCTTCTTCTGAGATGCCCTTTATGCATATATTGATGTGCTTGATGGCAACCTCACAAATATCTAAGGCTCAGATAGTTTTTATTTTTTTTCTTTTTTGTTCCTCAAGCTGGATAATATCAATTCCCTGATTCTTTCTTCTGCCTGATCAAATCTTCTCTTAAGCCGTTTTGTGAATTTATTTTAGTTGAACTTTTCAACATCAATATTTCTATTTGGTTCTTTTAAAATAATTTCTATCTCTTTATTGATATTCTCTATTTGATGAGACCACTTCATCTCATACTTTCCTTTAAACATGATTTTGTTTAGTTTTTAAAAAATATTTATAATAGCTGATTTAAAGTTTTTCTCTAATAAGCTGATATGGTTTGTTTGTGTCCCCATTCAAATCTCATCTTAAATTATACTCCCATAATTCCCACATATTTGAATTATGGGGATGCTTTCCCCCATACTGTTCTCGTGGTAGTGAATAAGATCTGATGGTTTTATCAGGGGTTTCTCCTTTTGCATCTTCCTATATTCTCTTGCTGCTGCTATGTAAGAAGTGCCTTTTGCCTCCAGCCATGATTCTGAGGCCTCCCCAGCCATGTGGAACTGTAAGTCCAATTAATCCTCTTTTTCTTCCCAGTCTCAGGTATGTCTTTATCAGCAGCAAGAAAACAGATTAATATATAAGCTTTGAGCTTTCTTAGGGATAGTTTGTATTGACTGTTTATGTCTTTGCTCCCCCTTTTTTTGTAAGTCACAATATTTTACTGAAAATTGAACATTTTAAACAATATAATTTGTCAACTTTGTAAATTCATACTACTCCATCCAGGGTTTGCTTGTTTCTGCTTATTGTCATTGCTGTTTGTTTAGTGTTTTTCCTAGACTAATTCTGTAAAGTCTGTATTTTTTTTTAATTGTGTATGACCATTGAAATCAGTGCTCAGTTAGCTTAAAAGACAGCCCATGATTGGACAGAGATTTTCTCAAATACCTTGGACATGTGATTCTTCCAGTCTTCATAGAGGAGCTCTGTGTGTGAGTTGGAACATACCTTCAATATTCTGTCTGATAATTTACAGCTCCATCTTAGGCTTTACTTCCTGCATGAGAAGTACCTCAGGCTGACCTGAAATGAGAACTTAGGACCCTTTCAAGTCTTTCTTGGGCGTGTTCTCATCCCTGCACATTCATGGTCTTCTAGATTCCCAGGGTTGTGCCAGAGCTTTTCAAAGTCCCCTATAGATATTTCATTTCCCAGTTTTTCTTTTTTTGATCAGCCTCTTGTTCACTCTAACTGGTAACAACACCTCCAGTTGCAATATTAAATAATTGCTACGGATTGTTTTTGACAAATGGTAAGGCTGTTCACACAGAATGAGCTCTTGAGTTTGGTCAAATTAAGACAAGCCCTAAGAAGGTAGCTTTTCAGTGAGCTGTGAGAACAAATAGTGAGTTTTAGGGGGAGATGGGGTTTTTGAGGAGCTCCAAACTTGTTCTCACTTCAGTGACTAGTAGGTACTAGTTTTCATAACTGTTAAGGTTGCAGAGCTTTTAAGGCTTGTACTGTGGAGCTGGGGAGAGGAGAATGACATTAGAGAAGTTAAAATGCCACAGGCATTTCACCAAGATTCAGCTGTTTTGCTTGAATAAATTATCTTCAAACTGTTGCTAGCCTTCAGTTAATTTCCAGAGTCTGAAAAAAAGTTGATTTTTGACTGTTTTGCCAGTGTTCTTATGTCTTTTATAGAGGAGTGTATTTTTGAAGATTCTTACTCTGCTATTCCAGAAGTAGAAAACTTAGCTCACTTTTAAGTATGGTTTGACATCACAATACCTTTTAAAAAACCCTGCACTTTAAGATAAATATATTTCTAAATATATTTCATGTCTATGTGTGTATATATAAGTAGAAATATATATAAATAGAACTATATATGTATTTATGACTGGTATGAAAATTGAACATGTCATCTTCTAGTACTTTTATTTCAAAATCACCTTTCCTTGCCTGGCATGTCCAGGGACTCACCTTCCTGGGGAATGCAATTGCACTCGGAGGAATGAGACAGTAAACAGTGAACAGATAAAGTGCACATGACTCTTAGCAGGAAACTCCTAGTTATAAGAATTTGGGACCTTTACTCCATGCTCCAAATTTTTAAACTACCTTTTTAAGAGATTCCACAGAAATGGTCGTATTTACTATTCCCGTAAGTCTTAAATAAATACAAGCTTTGTATCCCAGCTGTATCCTACATAAAAATACTTCAAATTTATTTGCCTGGATGTGTTGCTTGGCAGGTATATTTGTTACATAATAATATAAACTAGACTTTAATCTTGGACTTCCTGAACAAATTTGTGATTCAGCCCCATATCTGCTGACACACCAGCTCTTTTCAGCCATCCATATGCCCACAGACTGTAAGCCAATTTAAACTTCCTCATGTAGCTGAACTTAGTTAGGTAAACGCGGAATCAACAGAAATGCTCCTTATTTCAGCCAAATGCACATAAAACAGTCATTTCAGTCCATGAAGGAGGAAAGCCTGGTTGCTGTGAATTCCTTATTATCTCAGAGACTGAATGCTTGTCCTTGTGTAGCTGTGAAGGATTCTATGTTCTTCCCAAGTTGGGAGATGATGTGAGCGGCCCCACAGGAAACAAACCTGCCCAACCTCCCCTGGCTCCTGCCACTCTGGATTGCCTGAAGTTCTGGAGGGCTGTGTTCTTTGGGATGTGTCCTACAGCTAAATCTGAACCAGGAAAAAAAAAAAAAAAAGAAGAAGAAGAAGGGGAAAAATGCCCTTGATTTTTAAAATAGGAGGTGCAGGCCTTCTGCCAAGTAGCTAGAACAGCAAGGCAGGGAACAGGGTACCCTGGAACAAATGGGACACCTGGAAGATCTTCACCTGGGAAGACACCACTGGGGCCCATGGCCTTTGTTCTGTTTAATCTTGGCAAGGACTCTGTAGCTGTGATAAAACTGTGGTGTGGGAGCTACATGATGGTCTGTGAAACAGTCCTTCCGCCCCCTTCTTCCCCATGAATGAGCAAAGATCTGTTGTTCAGAACTCTCCAGGTCAAATCACAGGATTTGTAAAGGGGTTCAGGACAGCCATCAGTGGGCCCTGCCTCCTGCCTGTGAGGCCTCACTCACATTTCCTCTGTTGTCAGAGGCAGCTTTAGAGAATCAGGCAAGGGTACATCTTACCTTCTACCCTCTTTGATCTCAGCAACATTCACACTCCTTGCCTCAAGTTGTCCTCCCGGACATTCTGGAAGCCATAGAAGGGCATACTGCCTCATTCAAAGCTGTATTCTCTGCAGGGATCAAGCACATAAAAGGTACTTGTTCAATATACATTAAATCATTAAAATTTAAAACATTTGAATGGGTGCTGCTTTTCTCCATCCAACAATATGAAAAATGTTGACCTTTAAATGAAAAAGAATAAATAGAATTTTAAAAAACATTTAAGGCTAGGCGCGGTGGCTCACATCTGTAATACCAGTACTTTGGGAGGCCTAAGCAGGTGGATCACCTGAGGTCAGGAGTTCAAGACCAGCCTGGCCAACATGGTGAAACCCTGTCTCTACTAAAAATACAAAAATTAGCCAGGTGTGTTGGTGGGCACCTGTAAACGCAGCTACTTGTGAAGCTGGGGCAGGAGAATAGTTTGAATCTTACAGGTGGAGTTTGCAGTGAGCCGAGATCAAGCCACTGCACTCCAGACTAGGTGACAGAGCCAGACTCTGTCTCAAAAACAAAACAAAATAAAAACAAAAACAGAAATGTAAGCCTTGAAGTGGTAGAGGCAAATCCATGAAACAGCATAGATGGAGGTGATGTGTGTCGTTCTGCCCAGGTAATTCAAGAATTCCCCAGATAAAGGCAGAAATGAAGGAGAATAGCCAAGTATGCAGCTAGTGGCTCCCTATGCATAAGCCAGGTGCATACATGCCACCCCTTATGTGACATTCCCATGAGCATCTGAGGTGTCCTCCATGGCTCTGCACAGTTCTTCCTGAGCAAGCCATACTCCTTCGTTATTTCCATACTTGGGAATCTTAATTAGTTCTAGCCACCAACTACCTAATACCCACTTCACAGCTGATCACACTCCAGTGGATCAGGGACTGCTGTTGAGAGCACTGGTTGCTTGAGCTGGGAGTTGATGTCTCTCAGTCAAAGACCACCAGGAACCCACATATTGTCAATAAAGGTTTACTATTTTTGCAGCAAAAGAGATTGCATACGGGGGGTGTCTTTGTCTGTTTTCTGTTGCTAGAACAGATACCACGGACTGGGTAATTTATAAAGAAAATGTTTATTTAGCTCATGGTTCTGGAGGCTGGGAAGTTCAACAGCTTGGAACTGGCATCTTGTGAGTCCTTCTTGCTGCATCATACCATGGTGAAAGGCATCACATGGTGAGAGGGCAACAGTAGGGCAGCCAGAGAGAGCTCACTTCTATAATAAAGCCATTCTCTCAATATGAACCTCCTCTTGTAAGAGTGACATTAATCCATTTATGACAGCAGAAGCCTCATTAACCCATTAATCCATTCATGAGGGCAGCGCTAACATTAATTCATTCATGAGGGCAGAGGGATTAATTTTCCAACACATGAACATTTGGGGGGGCACATTCAAACAATAGCAGAGGGGAACTGGGGAACATCTTAACAGGAGGGAGTTAGGGACAGACCGGGCATTTGAGACCACAGTAAGTCATAGGATGATCCTGGGAGGGATGAGTCAGACTTTGTAAACTACATTGTTGCTGGAAGAGTCAGTGATCTTGTCTGGCTGTGTGAGTGAGTGGTGTTAGGAGAGTTAATGCTTAGATGGTTTGCGTCGTTCATCTTCTGAGTGGGTGCCATTTATGGGTTAGCCTTAGAGCACCGTGTTGAAAAGCTGTGGTTTCTGTGTCAATTCTCAGTTCTCTCCAACAGCCTTGCTGCCAACAGAGCAATTTTTCACTCTGTCACTGGAAAAGTGTGACAAATGAGAGAAATGGACACCAGGAAGTGACTCTGCCCACCCTACAGCTGTCTCCCACCATGGAGAGAAAGAGTTGCCTGCAGGGATGCTAAAGGAGACAAGACACTCTGGGCAGTTTCTCAGATAGGGGGACCGCCTTGACCTGGGAGGCATTTCTGTGGAATTCCTGTCCATTTGTCTTTTGACTTGCTTTTGATCTTGATTATACATTTTTTCCCTTCTGTTTGTCTAAGAGGAAAAGGAAATGTGGGTCATGTATTCTGAAGGTTCTCAGGGCAGAATCTGACTTTAATCTGCATGCAGATGGAACCCACATAGTCCTTCACTTGCTCTGTAATGTCACCCAAAGTTAATAAAGGCAGAGATTCCAATTAGTTAGCCTGACTCATTCACTGGTAGTCTATAGAGGAGGGAGGCTTCCCTGGCTTTACTGAGGGTGTATCTTAGTGCATTCAGGTTGCTATAACAAACTACCTTCAGCTGGGTGACTAATAAAAACAAAAAATTTTTTTTTCAGTTCTGGAGTTTGGAAAGTCCAAGATCAAGATACCTGCAGATTTGGTGTCTAGTGAGGACCTGTTTCATGATCCATACATGGTGTCTTTTTACTGTGACTTCACATGATGAAAGGTAGCAACACACTCTTTGGGTTTCTTTTCTTTTTTTGAGACAGTCTTACTCTGTCACTCAGGCTGGACTACAGTGGTGCGATCTTGGCTCACTGCAACCTCCACCTCCCAGGTTCAAGAGATTCTCCTGCCTTAGCCTTCCATGTTGCTGGGATTACAGATGTCTACCACCACACCTGGCTAATTTTTGTATTTTTAGTAGAGACAGTTTTTACCATGTTGACCAGGCTGGTCTTGAATGCCTGACCTCAAGTGATCTGCCCACCTTGGCCTCCCAAAGTACTGGGATTATAGGCATGAGCCACCACACTTAGCCTCTAGATTTCTTTTATAAGGGCACAAATCCCATTTATGAGAGCTCCACCTCTATAAACTAATCACATCCTAAAAGCCCTACCTCATAACACCATCGCCTTGGAGATGAGGTTTCAATATATAAATTTGGGTGGTTGGGGGAGATATAAACATTCAGACCACAGAAAAGGGTAAGAGCCACATGAGATGTTGCAAGAATGTTGTTAGAGAGGTGGGAGACAGCAGGGCTGGAGGAGGAGGTGTGAGAGAGGGGGTGTTTTTGATCCTGCAGATTCTGAGGAGTGAATGGCTTTGATTTTGTTTGCAGTCCTCCAGGCGAATCCAGGGTGGGGATTAAGAGTCCATGGTCCTTCCTATCCCTGGAGTCAACAAATCTCTTTATGAAATATGCTGATTGTGCCCCTTGTTTCATCTTTTACTGCTGGAGTGAGTAGAATTATGTCATTACTAGTTATAAAATTAGTCAATGTCTCTTTCAGAAATAGAAAAAAAAAAAGACCACAATGTTTGAAAATCAGCTCCCTCAATGTCCCCGTGTGACTCTGCCCTCATTGCAAAATGGCTTTCCTCTCTTACTCTAAATTTACCTGCAATTACACTGATAAAGTCATCATCTTGCTCCAACATTACTGGCAAAGAAAAGGATGGCTGAGCCGGGATGTGGACTTGAAGTGAAGGGAGTGACTGGTTGACAGTTGATGGTTTTCTGTGTTCCCTAGGATGGAGATGACCCCTTTCAGCAATGTGAGGTGATTGTTCGGAGGGGAGGTTAGGATACTGGGTGTGTTCATTTCCTAAGGCTACTGGAACAAAATACCACAAACCAGGTGGCATTCTCCCACAGTTCTGAGGGCTGCAAGTCTGAAATAAAGGTATATACAGGGCCACATTTCCTCCGAAGGCTACAGGGAATGATCCTTCCTTTTTCCTCGCTTTTGGTGATTGCCAGCAATCTCAGCCTCCCTTTGCTGTGGAAACACGACACCAATCTCTGCTTCTGTCTTTTCTATTTCTCTCTGCATGTTTCTGTGTGTCTGTGTGTGTTTGTGTATATGTGACTGTTTTCTCTTATGGACATCAGCCATTGTACAATGACTCATCTTAATTGTACCTGCAAAGACATTATTTATTTATTTTCTTTTTTAAAATTATACTTTAAGTTCTGGGGCACATGTGCAGATCATGCAGGATTGTTACACAGGTATACTCATGCCATGGTGGTTTGCTACATCTATCTTCCTGTCACCTACATTAAGTATTTCTCCTAATGTTATCCCTTCCTAATCCCCCTACCCCCTGCTATCCCTCCCCTACCCCCCAACCCCCCAACAGGCCCCAGTGTGTGATGTTCCCCTCCCTGTGTCCATGTGTTCTTATTGTTCAACACCCACTTATGAGTGAGAACATGCAGTGTTTGGTTTTCTGTTCTTGTGTCAGTTTGCTGAGAATGATGGTTTCCAGCTTCATCCATGTCCCTGCAAAGGACATGAACTCATCCTTTTTTATGGCTGCATAGTATTCCATGGTGCATATGTGCCATATTTTCTTTATCCAGTCTATCATTGATGGGCATTTGGGTTGGTTCCAAGTCTTCCAAAGACATTATTTCTAAACGACATCACATTCATAGGTACTAGGTGTTAGGACATTGGCTTGGTTTGACTGTGTCTCTACTCAAATCTCATCTCGAATTGTAGCTCCCACAATTCCCATGTGTCATGGCAAGGACCTGCTGGGAGGTAATTGAATCATGGGGGCAGGTCTTTCACGTGCTGTTCTCATGATAGTGAGTAAGTCTTACGAGATCTGATGGTTTTATAAAGAGGAGTTCCCCTGGACAAGCTTCCTCTTGTCTGCTGCCATGTAAGACATGCCTTTGCTTCTCCTTTGCCTTCCACCATGATTGTGAGGCCTACCCAGCCATGTGGAACTGTGAGTCCATTGGATCTCTTTTTCTTTATAAATTACCCAATCTTTGGTATGTCTTTATCAGCAGCATGAAAACAGACTAATACAGACATGAACTTATCTTTTTGGGAGACACAGTTCAGCCTACAACACAAAGCCTATTATGCTCCTCAGGCAAGAGGCTGGGACAGAGCTAAGGCTGTCCCTGCTCAGACTCTTCGATGATGCTGGGAAGGCTATTCTAACCTTTGTCACAGGCCATTCTAGCTTGAGTTTTGCAATTTAAGAAATCAGGCTGGCTGCTGTGGCTCATGCCTGTAATCCTAGCACTTTGGGAGGCAGAGGTGGGAGGGTTGCTCAAGTCCAAGAGGTGGAGACTGAAATGAGCTGAGAACATGCCACTGCACTCCAGCCTTGGTGACAGAGCAAAACCCTGTCTCAAAAAAAAAAAAAAAAAAAAGAAGAAAATAATTTTGGGAGAGGGGTAAGGCAGGTGCAGTGGAATGTGTTCTTATTCCTAAGTCCACAGCATAATCTCACCATCAATGATGGAGGGATCGTGTCATTTTATTTTTTCCCTTTCTGTCCTGAGTCAGTCAGGATAGTTATGCTGGAGCAACAGATGACCCTAAAATCACTGTGGTTTAAAACAACAAAGAACCACTTGTTGCTTATGCTTTTGTGCCTCATAGGTCAGCTGTTCAGTGTGATCACTCAGGCACCTGAGCTGACAGGGTAACTTCCATGTTGAGTGGGGACATTGGCCATATGAGAGGGGAGAGAACTCTGGAGGGTCCCAACATGTGTGAGTTCCTTGGCCTGGAAGAGACTGGCAGCATTTTTGAGCCAGAACTGGTCCCAGTGCCATGACTTCCCACGAGGGCAAGAGTACCAGCCTATCATGGGTCCAGAGGTGGGACAGGAGGAAGTATTAGGCCAAATTTTCTAATGTCTACCACAAATGCCAACTGTTTGATATCTTGTCCATCACCTTGCCCACACACAGGGCAGGCTGGCGCTGGAGCTGCCTCAGTGAGCATGCAGACAAGATGCCTGCTCTTGTGAAGCTGGGAATCCAGCAGGTTAGGTCTGTAGGGATGCTTTTGGCTGTAAACAAGAACTCCATCTGAAACCTACTTAAATCATAACCACATTATCTCACATAACAGGAAGTCCAGCATTGGCATGAGAAAGACTCCCTAGAGGGAAATGTTCTTGTCTCTCTCTCGCAGCTTTCAAGCCCAGCCTCTATCCAGGTCTGGCAGTCTCTGGGAGCTGAAGGCAGGAATGAAGGAATGGGAGCATTCCTTCCACTTGGCACTCAGGTCCCAAGCAAGGGGCGAGGAGCAAACTCTTCCTATGATGGAGATTGCTCTCGGTCAGGCGGCCAAACGAGTCTAAGAGGCAGAGATCTTTATCTGCAGAAACAGGTCTGGCCACTCAGCCAGCTATAAGAAAGGAAGACAAGCTATTGTATAAGTGCCACCCCATGACTAAGGTGAATCCTGGCATAAGTAAGCAAGGTATATGACAGAGCACACTTTTCCCCTAAAGAACACAGCTAAAGAGCTCCCTGAGCTGAGGAACTAGATTGCTAAGATCTAATTTTTCATTAGAAGGTGGTCAGATTCAGAAAATCCCATCAACCCAAATCTAATTCATCGGTATAGTCTCTTGTTTGCAAGTGAGCTAATATTTCTGTGGTCTGGCCATTGCTGTGTTTTGTTGGAAAACCTCTTTGTGACAAAGGTGGCCTAAGTTTCTCATTAGACTTCCTCTAATATGAACCAACTTCTCCATGAATCAAGTGCCAGCTTCTTCATGAATTGGTCTTGACTCTTCCAGTGATCCCTTTCCCCCAACCCCTGACCTCGGTGAGCCTGCAGCACCATACACATTGGATTTTTCACTCTGTTTCTACCATTGTTCAAAGTGCCCCCTGTGACAGATGTGGAGATCTTACTTCTCAACTAGAGGGTAAGTTTTATTTTAGGCAGAGATCATTTGTTTGAAAAGAACACCCAAAGAAATGCATGCAAAGGAAGACTGAAAGGACAGAGGGCTATCTGATAAAACCCACAGACTGGAAGTCAGGTTGCATGAGGCCCTGAAAATCCAAACAGGAAACCAGGTGTGGCGTTTTGAAAATATGGCTCTAAAATCCTTTGAAACCTCTCAACTCAATTCAATTCAGTGAGTACTCATTGGTCTATGTCCACCTTCCAGGACTCAGTGGCTTCTTGTGACTACTTTGACCAACAGAGTGTGGTAGTGGTTAACACTGTGTGACTGGGTCCTAAACGGTCATGCAGCTTCCACATTGTTCCCTGGAACACTCACACTAGGAACACGAGCCACTGTGTTAGAAGTCCAACCACTCTGAGGCTACCTGGCTCAGAGGTGGGTTTATTGGGAGTCTAAACATGTGCCCAAGGAGATACATGAGGAAGTCAGACCCAGATGGGTCACTTTCTACCAACCACTGCCTCAGCTTTACCAAGCACTCACTGCAGGGATGGGAAGATGAAATTTTGTGACTCTTAACTTGTACATATGAAAATTTCTAAGTGTTTATGAGCTGCATAAATATTCCTAAATGTCTACTGTGTTCTATGCACTGTTCTAATTGTTAAGCCACATGGAGAGTCCAAGGGTACTTGTTCCAGTTACCAGTCCTAGTCTTTAGGTCATCCTAGCCCAGGCAGACATGTGAGTGACCTTTAGGTAACCCCAGCCCCCAGCATGGAGTCTTCCCAGCTGAGGGAAGCAAAGACATTGTGGAGCAAATAGAAACTATTCCCTTGTGCTTTCTCTGAGCTCCTGGCCCACTGAATCCATGATAATTTGTAATAAAATAATTGTTTTAAGCCACTACGTGTTGGGATATTTTATGCAGCAATAATAAGCAGAGCACAAAATTAGGTTCTATCCTTCCAAGCCCCATGGTCTATTTTTTCCCTTCCCACATCAGCATCATTGTTCTGTTTGTAGACAAGTTGTCTTTCTTTCCTTTGTGCACGAGCCCAATATGGCCATCCAAGGCTTACATCACCGCCTCATTCAAACACTCAGGAGAAATTCTGGGTCCTAAGGCCAAACTCCTAGGATATGGGATCCAGCTGTCACTGCACATGATTACAGTGTTTGCAACACCCAAGTTACACGGATGATATACATTCGACCCTCCGTACCTGCAGGTTCTGCATATCGAAAATGTTCAGAAGAAATGAATAAAAATAATGTACTTTAAAAAAAGTATGGCAACTATTTATACAGCATTTACATTGTAGTAGATATTATAAGTACTTTGAAGACTATTTACATTATACAAGAGAATGTGCATAGGCTCTCTATGCCATTTTCTGGTTTTCTTTTCTCTTCTTTTCTTTCCTTTTTTTTTGATACAGAGTCTCACTCTGTCACCTAGGCTGGAATGCAGTGGTGCAATCTCGGCTCACTGCAACCTCTGCCTCCTGGGTTCAAGTGATTCTCCTGCCTCAGCCTCCCAAGTAGCTGCGATTACAGGTGTGTGCACCACACCCAGCTAATTTTTGTATTTTTAGTAGAGATGGAGTTTCACCATATTGGCCAGGCTAGTCTTGAACTCATGACCTGAGGTGATCCACCCACCTCAGCCTTCCAAAGTGCTGGAATTACAGGTGTGAGCCATTGCACCTGGCCCTATTCCATTTTCTGTCAGGGACTTGAGCATCCATGGATTCTGGTATGGGGGGGCGGGGCCCTGGAGCCCATCCTCTGCAGATACCAAGGGATGATTATAATTACATCTATTACATATACATTTACTATATACTCACAAACCCCTTTTTACTGCTTTTGTTTTTGTAGCTGTCATTACTCTTTAACACTACACATTTTTTCATTTGCACATCTATTGTCTGTCCCCTTGCTAAAACATAAGCTCCATGAAGTCAGTGTCTTTGGCAATCTTATCCATTGTAACTTCAGCAAGTAGAGCAGTGCCTGGAACACAGTAGACATTCAAGGATATTTATGCAGCTCATAAACACTGAGAGATTTTCATATGTAGAAGCTAAGAGTCATGAAAGTTCATCTTTCCATCCCTGCAGTAAGAGCTTGGTAAAGTTGAGGCTTATAATTGCTTGGTAAAGCTGGTGGCAACTGACTGATACCCAGAAGCCCAAGTCAGTTGTTGGTGGAAAGTGGCCCATTTGAGTCTGACTTCCTCATGTCTCTCCTTGGGCACATGTTCAGACTCCCAATAAACCCATCAAGTTTATTGTGACTCTGCAGTGGTATTTCGTTGTTGGCTTATTTTCCTTTTTGTTTGCTAATGATGGAGGCATAATAATTTTTAAAAAGTGATTTTTAAAAGCCATCCAGAATCCTAGCTAACTTTCTACTGCTCAATTTCTACACGTGATCTACTTGGTTTGCCTCTTTGTCTCTTCCTGGTGGCAGCTGACTGAAGCCCAAGTCAGGCAGGTGACTCCAGGCAGGCCTCCACTCAGGCCTCTCTGTCCTTCTAAAGGAGGATTTGGTGGTTGGGGCAGATGTGAGAACTGGAGGCATCACTGGGGCCTTCTTTGATTCAGGAATAAGAACTGCCATACATTGCTGTTGGGGGCGGAAAGTAACATAATTCTTACGGAGGAAAAATTGGCCCTAAAGATACAAAGGCAAAAATACAAAAAGACATATGCATATTGCTGCAATATTTTTAATAGCAAAGGGCTAGAAACAACCCAAATGTCAATCAGGAGTGACTGGTTGAATAAACAATGGTATGTTGTCATAATAGAGCATTTTATAATGGAAAACATACTATATGGTTCTATGGAATGAAATCCAATATTTTTAGCAAAATAGAAGGGTCCAGGGAAGGGTGAAATAGCATGCTATCATTTATCATTTGGTTATGTTGTTTAAATGAAAGGATAAGAGGGGAAAATTTGATTACAGAACAAGGAGGAAACAGGGTAAAGGGAACTGATCAGAAGCTAAACTTCTCTGAATACATTTTGTTTTGTAGATTTGACTTTGGAACCAGGTAAATAGTTCACATAATTAAAAAACAAAGTTAAAATTAAAAAGCAATCTTTAAAAACTTCAGGAAAATGAAGGAGGTATAATCAGTAAATCTTGATTCTAGTTTGGAACATGCCACAGAGAGAGGAACCATTTGACGTAACTTTACAACAGCAAGTTGACTGTCCATCCCTAATAGTATAAATGTTGAGGACACAAAGAATTGCAGAAAACAAATGATTTTAACTGTTTTTAGTTATTATATTTTTGTGTTAAGGTTGGCATTGTTCTTATAATAACTTTCTTAAATGTGTAGTTATTTTGGTAATGTTTAGAAGGAGGTTTTCAGAATGAGAGGAGAGCAGATAAAGGATCAATGAAGTTACATCAAAAATGAAAACAAGGCCAGGCATGGTGGCTCATGCCTGTAATCCCAGCACTTTGGGAGGCTGAGGTGGGCAGACCACTTAAGAGCAGGAGTTTGAGACCAGCCTGGCCAACATGGCAAAACGCTGTCTCTACTAAAAGTAGAAACATTAGCTGGGTGTGGTAGTGCATGCCTGTAATCCTAGCTATCTGGGAGGCTGAGGCACGAGAATCACTTGAACCCAGAAGGTAGAGGTTGCAATGAGCCAAGATTGCACCACTGCACTCCAGCCTGGGCAACAGAGCTAGACTCTGTCTCAAAAACAAAACAAAACAAAACAAAACAACAACAACAAAAACACTATGAAAAATAAACTTTTGCTGGGTATAATGGAGTGGATCTGTAGTTCCAGCTACTCGGGAAGCTGAGGTGGAAGGATCTCTTGTGCCCAGGAATTTGAGGTTGCAGTGAGCTATGATTGTACTACTGCACTCCACCCTGAGTGACAAGAAAGACCCTGCCTTTATGCCAATTCTCCCCTCAAAACAACAAAAACCCACAGTAGTCCTGAATTAAATTTGAAGTATCAGTATGAACTCATGTAATGTTTTATCTTTAAAAAATACTAATAATACATATTTCCTAGCTCTAGCCACTAAAGCCAAGAAACAGTGATGTAACCACTACCAATGAGCACTCTGAGCACACAGACCTTGATGTCTAATTACCATTCCCCACTAGAAGGAACCAAGGATTGCTGGGGGAAAACAACTGATTTCAGGGCTGGGGCAGAAAATATACAAGATAAAAATCTTGTCATACAGGTTAATTAGGAAATTATCAAGGACTACTAGGGTCATGTCAAATGGAATCAGCCACCTTGAAGCAGCTGTCAAGGACCAAAGATAGAACAATTTGAGCAAAAACAAAGACAAGTAACTATAATTACTATTAATACAGATGATAACCCACATAATAACATTAGGTATGTTTCAACCATGAGTTCATAATGTATTCAAAGAAGAAAACAACTCTCACGGGACATATTGGAAAGATGCCTGTGAACTACCTCATTTTGAAAACTGAAAAATAAAGGGAGGAAAGCCAAGAATCAATCCTGCTTTTCTGATACAAACCAAATCTCAGGGTAACCAAATAACTGATGAGAGTAAGTTTCTCTTTATAAAGTATGTCAGCTAATAAAGAAAAAATCAATAGCACTAGAATATTAATTGCAACCCCTATAGAAGTAATGGACCTGTGCCATCAATGGGTGTTAACATCAGAAAACAGAGGCAACCAGATATCATGCTCTTCCTACTGGAAGGATCTGTCACCACCAATAAAATAGTCTTGCCAAAATAAATCTAACTTGAATCTGACTAACTCTCTAGAATTATAAGAAATAGAGAAGACAGAGATGCACTCAGAAAAACTCATACTGTCAGAAATTTTGCAGTATAAATGACCCAATATTTTGTCTTCCAACAAACCTCCAGATTATTCCAATATATGCTGATGTGTGAGACCCACTGCTACAGATTTAAAAAAGACTTAAGAGGCATATCAATAAATTATGGTGCATAGACCTACTATAAGTAAAAAAAAGAAAAAAAAAAAAAAAAAAAAAAAAAACTAAATAAAAAAAAAAAAAAAAAAAAAAAAAAAAAAAGCCACTCAGAGAAATTTCAACAATGACTGAATATTTAAAGGTATTAAGGAATTAATGTTTTAGATGTGAATGGTATTTTGGTTATTCTTTTTAAAAGTTGTCTTTTAGAGATACATTCTAAAATATTTACAGGTGAAATGATAGGATTGAATCTACTACAAATCATTATGAGACGGGGTGATAGTAGATGAAACGAGATTGGCCATGTGTTCATTATTGAAGCTACTGATTCAGACACGGGGTTCATTACACTGTCCTCTCTACTTTTGCATATGTTTGCAACTTTGCAAAGTAAAAAGTCTTAAAGCCACTCCTTCAAGTACTATGAAACTATATTACCTGAAATGGGGTGCAAACAAATACTGGTTAACTACTAGCTACTCTGACTTAGTACAGAGTGGAGCTCTGAAAAAGGAAAAAATTGATTCCATAGAGGAGAGTGAGGAGAGAGCATATAGAGAACAAGACACTCCACAAGGCAAAGTGCCCAGCCATCCACAAAAGACCCATGATTCACATTATCCACAAGAAGTGCCCAGCCATCCACAAAAGACCCATCATCCACATCATCCACAAGAAGTGCCCAGCCATCATCATTCACATCCTAAGTGGTCAGCCATTCATACTTTGGTGCTGTCGGTACAGGGGCTGGGTGTGTGATTTCATCAGTGGGAAACAGGTTTGATGACAGCAGATCTTGGTGATGGAAATTGTTGCTTTAAACTGCTGTGTTTAAAGTCATCATCATATACCAGTTTAGGGGGCACTTTCTCTAAGGACTCTCCAAACACTCCTTACCTTCTGGGACATGAGAGGCTTGTTCCCCAAACCACCCCAGTCCCCAGCCCACAGCCGTGACATTTCCCATTCAGGAACTTGACCAGGCCCTTGGACTCTTCCGCCTGGTATTGTGTATCTGGGACCGGGTGGTATGCAGGCTTCTGGCCCAGCATAGCTACAATGAGAAACATAAGGCTGTGGATACCATGGATAATGTTTTAATAAAGTCTTGTAACTTTAGTTCGCTGGTCCTTTTTCTGTTGTTACACAGAGATCACAGCTGAGCCCATGGGAGAAGAAAAATTTCAAAAGCAACTCTTGACTGTGTCTCACTAGAAACCATCTTGATATAGAGCTTGATCATTGAACTAGTGACACACTTCTGGCTCCATCTCATACCAGAGCAAATACAAAAAAGCTTTAAATAAAATATGTGTGATAAAATCTCACCAGTAGCTTGATATGTAATTAGATAACAAAATATTTCTACAGCTTCACTACCTCTTAAGTTTTAGCTTGAATGATCTTCCCCACTCTACCCCACACCCCACACCCTACCCCACCCCACTCAGCTCTGGCCAATTTTTTCTCTCTTTGGTTACCTGGAGGGTGTTACCCTATGAAGAATTCATCAGAAACAAAAGGCCATGGAATCCATGACAACTCAAGCATTTTCCTAAACTCTCCACTGCCAGATATTGTCCTTACCTATCTCCCATGTGGCCAAAACAAATTTACATCGTGGAACAGTCCCAAACATCACCTCTATGCCCTCTTACTCATTTATTCCAGTGTATCCAACCTAGACAGGAAGAGAGTCAGCCATCCCCTCCTGGAAGGAAGTGGGCTGTCTCATGCTCAGGGAGAAGTCAGGCGTCCAGGAGGAACAATTGCTTTTATTTCTTCAGTTATATTACCAGGTTATGTATTTGAGACATGATTTCTCAAAGGGGAAGTAACTCTGAATCCATAATCCATGCTTTTAACAATAGGTCCTTGGTCTAGAAGGATTTGTGTGGGCTTTAAGGCCCTCCTGTGGCTCTCTGATGAGAAGGCAGGCAGGCTGTCACAGAGGAAAAGGCAGATAAGAACAACGTGCTGGGTCAGGGGAGGAGACGCCACTTCCTATGCCGCATGCGCAGAGGCATGACTAGACCCCGCCCCACCCCGCATGACTAGAATCGCTTCATTTATAGCAAGCCTGGCTATGAAAATGCAGAAGGGCTGATGGTCATCTGACACACATTGCCAGCTTTTCTCTCCCCAGCCAGTTCAAACTCACAAGGCCATTTGCACAGCATTTTGGAAAGCTGCCCATCCCCTGAATAAAAAAGTTTTGAGAAAGAGCATCATCTAAGGGAAGGGCCTTAAAACAGAAAAAAAAAAAACAAAAAACCATGTGATGGCAGCAGTTTGAATTTGCTGGCTGCCCGTCTGTGCTATTCATGGGACACCGTGCAACGCCACCCTAGAAGCATGGGTGTGCTGGCGAAAGGGCAGAACAGGCGGGAGGAGGAGACGTCCACACAGTCAGTGCCCAAAGCTGAGTCTTGAGGGAAGAGAAATGAGGTCAAATCTCCTCACCCCGGTGCCCTTGTGTACCCTTAGAAGTCATAGGGGGATACAAAGATGGTGACCTTGGACACGTGGTTGGCCTGGAAGGAGCGGTCCAGGTATTCCGACATGTCGACATCCACCTCCAGCGTCTGAGGCCCCTCCAGGGTCTGCACGAGGATCAGCTCCCCAGTCTGCCGGTCTGAGCGCTGCATCACAAAGTGGCCGCGGCTGTTCCCACCCACGATCCCAAACCGCAGGCTGTTGGGCCCAGCTCGGCCGGGGGCAGAGGCCGTGGCCATGCGGAAGAGCGTGATGGGCGTCTTCAGGTTGGAAGGCAGTGAGAGGTAATGGAAGGAGATGGTCTTGGGCAGATGGTGGCAGGGTCTGCTGTCCATGGGGCAGGGGTTTCGCTCACACTGGCTGGAGCAGAGAGGCAAAACAGAGGCGGTCAGCCTTGTGGGGGTCTCACGAGGGGCTGCTCTGACCCGGCTGCCCACCTGCTTTCTTGCAGAGGCCACCTAGATGACCTTTCCTAGCCACGGGTCCCGCAACCAGGAGCTATGGAGCTGCAGGCGAGTGAATGTAGCTGGTGTTAGGCATGGCAAAGGAAGGGCTGCTGCTTCTGTTCCTGCTCATGGGCGCTCCCTGCACACCTGTGTATGTGTGTTTGTGTGTGTGTATATATATGTATTTATGCTATTACTATCATTTTTACAGAAAAATAAAGCCTGGGAATATTAAATAATGATTGCAATGCTGATATTCAAACCAGGGGCCCTTTCTCCCTGTGCTGTGATCTTGCTCAGTAATGGTAGGACCTCAGCAGTTAGCCAGCAACATCCTGTAATGCGGTGCTTCCCACATGGTGCACGGTGAACTTCCTAAACACAGCAGCGTGTATTTTATTTTAATTTATTTTTAGACAGAGTCTCACTCTGTCACCCAGGCTGGAGTACAGTGGTGTGATCTTGGCTCTCTGCAACCTCCAGCTGTCAGGTTCGAGTGATTCTCCTGCCTCAGCCTCCTGGGTAGCTGGGATTACAGGTGCCTGCCACCACGCCCAGCTAGTTTTTGTATTTTTAGTAGAGACGGGGGTTTCACCATGTTGGCCAGGCTGGTCTTGATCTCCTGACCTCAAGTGATCTGCCTGCTTTGGTCTCCCAAAGTGCTGGGATTATAGGCATGAGCCACCGTGCCCGGCCCACAATGTGTATTCTTATAGCAGGAAGCCCTGTTTTCCTTAATCGTTTGGAAACAGGGTCTTGCGGAAATGCTTTCAATATTTCTCTATCTTGTCAAACATAAAAGACAAATGCAATCTAGTATATTTGGTGATTCTGTAGCACCATGATTTTCAAGTCAAATATCACATCCAGCTGTTGGCTGAATGCCCCAGAGGCCATAATAGAATGGTTCCCCATCCCTTCACTGAGTGACTTCATGAGGAAGGTTCTATTGTCTTCACTCTCTCTAAAAACTGCCATGCCTCAGTGCCACTAACTCTCTTGCTTCTAATCCTCTTTAACTCAACAGCAATTGAAATAATTAAGCTTATGAAGTAATTATCTTCATTTTAAAGACAATGTTAGGTCTTTGGTGATCTCTTTTTGAGAGGAAAATGTATGTGCTTTGTGATAGTTGTCATTGTTCCCCTTAAAGGCCCATCTCCCAACAAAACAAAACAAAACAAACAAACAACAAAAAAAAACAAAAAAAACCCTCTACTTGGTATTTAAGAGTCACAGTTACGGGCCGGGCATGATGGCTCATGGCTGTAATCCCAGCACTTTGGGAGGCTGAGGTGGGTACATCACCTGAGGTTAGGACATAGAGACCAGCCTGGCCAACATGGGGAAACCCAGTCTGTACTAAAAATACAAAAATTAGCTGGGCATGGCAGCACGTGCCTATAATCCCAGCTACTCGGGAGGCTGAGACAGGAGATTTGCTTGAACTCAGGAGGCAGAGGTTGCAGTGAGCTGAGATCATACCACTCCACTCCAGCCTGGGCGGCTGAGCAAGACTCTGTCTCAAACAAAACAAAATAAAACAAAAAGCACAAGAGTTGCAGTTACTAGACATAGAAACTTCTAGTACTATTGGAAAAGCAGAGTGGTATAATGCAGGGTGCACAGGCTATGCAGTGTAACTCAAGGGAGTCTACAGTTCCTGGCTATGTGAATGCTGTCACCTCCCAAATCCATGTGATCTATACCTGTCTCCTGGGCTGCTATGGGTTTATCAGGATAACGTCACAACAGCTTTTTCCCTCCAGTGGCCTGCCCTGGCTGTGCCATCTTGGGGTGGCTGCAACCCCATTATCCTCTATGTAGCAGGAGGGCACTTAGTACCTTACTCCCATGGGGAATTGGGTTCTTATTTCTCCAGGACAGCAATGCATTAGATGCAACCACTAAAGGGAAATGGAAACTCAAAGAAGCCAGCCTCCCAGCCTCCCGCCTCTCATCTTTCTGTGGCATAACTGTACCTTCTCCCGACAGCCTCTAGGAAGCATCCGGCCCAGCCACACTTGGAGGCCTGGGTGAGGATGTGCATGCCCTGGCAATACTCACAATGGAGACGTCTTCACGTAGCTCACATTGCCACTGCCCTCGGGGCACTCAGGGCTGACGCACTGGAAGCCTCCACCGGTGTTGATGCACGTGGTCCCCCGGGGGCACACTGGCTGCAGGCCCACACATTCATCTACATCTGAGATACGGGACATACAACGGGTGAGAATCTCCCTGACTTTTCCTCCATTTAAGACAGAACCACTTGAGAGGCCTGCAGTCGTTGTATTGCAGTGCTCCCTGCTCCCGGCACTTATTCTTAAAGCAGAAAGCCTGCCTTCCTTGACTGTGTGGAATCAAGGCCCGCGGAAATGCCATGGAGTGTCCCTCCCTGGGATCCTGTCCTCCTTCACTGGGGTATGGCAGGTGGCAGGGGTGGTGGAAAGTACCAGGGGAGTGTTACTGGTCACAACACTTCTCTCAGACCTGTCTGCTTCTAAGCCCACCTGCCCCATTACCCTCCATGGCCATTATTTTTCATCTATCTATCTATCTATCTATCTATCTATCTATGTATTTTTAAATTAGAATCTTTTAGAAAGTCTTCCTACCCAACCTCACCCCATGCCTAGTGCAGACACCTTGATGCCATCATTTGTATGAGTTCTCTGCTCCCTTTATAGACATACAGAGAGTCTCTGCAGCTGGAGGCCATCCTTCCCAACCCCAAGCACCCCTAGGTGGGCCTTTGTGAGCACTGTGGAAGGGAGGGAGTGTGGGCGGCTATCTGGATGCCTTCTTGGGCTCCAGCTCCAGGTCACCCACTCCTCGGAGCCCTGCAGTGGGGCCCCAGTGGGATGTCACTGGAGAACCACCCCTCCCCTCACATTCCAGAGTCAGCTCATGGAGGAGCCCTCTGCCCTCTCTCCTCCTGTTCTCCCTCAGTGGGTCAGAGCTGTTGCCTGAAGCCAGCGGGGCTCCCCTCTGTGTCCTGTTTCCATGGGGAGTGGTCCAGCTGAGGAGGTGGGCCTGTCCCCTTCCTCATGTGAGCTCTGCCTGCAGGAGCAGACCCAGTCCCCAAAAGGCCCACTGCAGCATGGGGATTCGAGGGCCAAGGGTCAGGATGATCCCACTTGGCCTTCAGGCCTGAGGTGTGGGTTCTGACTCAACCCATGTGGAATGTCAGCGTGTCTACAGCAATTGACATCTGTATTTTTCCTAAGCGGAGGCGGGGTGACTGGAGGCCTCCTGGTAGGCACCCGGTGTCCCTGGGACTTGGACTTGTCCTGTGGTGATGCTGGTGACTGCTGTGAGGGTTCTCAGCCTCTCTGTTCTACAACCAACCCACTCTGCACACATCCTTCCTGCCCTCTTAGGTGCCCCCTGCCCCTCCTGTGGACACTCCTTGTCAGCTAAAGATGCTCTTTCTCACTCTGCCAGGAATCAGCCTCAGAAACCTCAACCCCGTTCTCCAGGAGGCCACTGGTGATGGACAAGATTCAGCACTGGGGCAAAACCTGAGCCAGTTCTTTTCCATCTGCACCCCTGTTCCCCAACCCACTCTCTGCACCTGAGAGGCTGACTGATTTTCAGCTGGGGTTGGCAAATGACAGTGACCCAGCCTGAGGAGTCCTGACCTACCTGGATGTGGTTCTAGTGGTGGCTGTGTCCTTGACAGCCACAATCTGTCATTCTCTGATAAGCCCCCTCACTCCCTGCACCCCTCAAGCCCAGGGGTAGTAACGCCCCCGACTCTTGTCCCTCCCTGGGTGCTCTGCCTCCCTGGTTGTCCTTAGCTACCATCAAACAAGGCTGGTGCTGTAGAGCTTGACCTCGCTAAGACGTAAGTGCCTGTCAGGTGCTGCTCCTTTCAGAGGTGGACCTACAGGTGGCCACACACGGTCATGGAGCCTCATGGGTTCCTCCAGATTACGTGACATGGATGACCACCTGGCCAGTCTGCCTTTAGGTCCAGCCCTAGCTGAAGGCATTGTTGAGTGGGTGAAAGTGACCAGATCTTGAAAAAAAAAAAAAAAAAAAAAACCCAGTTACTCAAATAAAAGTCCGAAAAGACTAGTTGCCAGGATGGTTAAGGAACTCATTTTCCTATTTATGTAGATGATTATGTGGCCTGATCTTTGAGAAGCCCTTTGGTTGGTGGCTTTTTAAAAATTGAAAATATCTGAAACTGTGACTCTGCCAACCACCTCACTTCCAATTGTGAGGTCCTGGGGGTTCACCACAGCAGCAGGTAGCCAGGTGCAGTTGGCACTCTCTCTAACCTCGCTTACCCTCACAGCTCTTCCCGTCGGCCAGGGTTCGATATCCGCTGGGGCAGGTGCAGCGGTAAGAGCCCGGGGTGTTCACACAGGCGTGCATGCAGAGCCGGGGCCGCCCCTCCTGCCCGTAGAGCTCACACTCGTTCACATCTGTGGACAGAAGTGCTCACTGTGACTCCGGGAGCCATGCAGCAGGTGTTGCCAGCTGCAACCCAGAACAGTCAGTCATGCCTCAGTTCCTGGAGGCAATGGCAGCTGCAGTTAAGTGGCTGGGCCTCAGGCAGCGGCCATGCCCTACCCCCAGCAGAGCACTCGCAAGAGGAGCAGGTATGCTTTCCTTTCTCCTAAGCCGAGGTCCCAGAGGACGAAAAGGAGGAGTGACAGGGAGCTGACGTGCTAGACCCTAGAAGAGCATCTCTGTCTTAGGCTGAAGACACTGGGGGAGACCCTGCAGAAGCTGGCAAATCAAGCCTATTCCCAGAAAGTAGGGAGGGAGTAACAGCCCCATGTTAACTCCCTTTATCTTTGGGAATCGAATAAGAGGGTCTCCTTTCTGCTGCTGTAAAATGATGCTATTAGCACCAACTGACCAGATCTCAGATTTGAACTACTGCTTTGCATTGTTTGGGGAGAGAACTCTGGTAATCAGGAGAGGGCAGCAAAACTGAGCCTTCAGGAAAGCTAAGCCCAGAGGGGACCAAGGAATGATTCCCACACCCCGCCCAGCTCTGGGCCCTCTCTAACACAGTGATTTAAGCTCCTCCTTGCCACCCATAGATATGATTCCAGCCAGGACCGAGGGGATGGAGGGGCTCAAGCCTCTCCGGAACCAAGCACGTGTGGCTTGGGCATAGGACCAGTTTCTGAGGTGGGGCGAGCTCTGATTTCTATGAATTAGCTGCATTCTAGCAATTATTATCAACACTTACCTATAATGCAAAGTGGCCAGGCCTTCTGAGACGGCGCCTAGGAAGCCACCCGTGTAGGGTGCGTCCGTGCAGGCAGGAGGGCGGTGGGTGAAAGCCCCTTCCCCGCCCCATGTCCTCCCCCTGCGGTCCCCAGTGTCCTCGCGGAGCCCGAGCCTACCCTCACAGACGCTGTCGCCGGCGGCGCCGCTCAGGTGGAATCCGGCCTCGCAGCTGCAGTGCTGAGCCCGCTCCACCTGCGCACAGCGCGGCGCGCGGCTGAAGGCAGAGTCGCCGGCCACGCTGCCCTCGGGGGCGGCTGCGGGGAGAAGACACGCTCAGTGCCGGGCCCTGGCGCACCTGCCATCAGCCCAACCTTGGGTAGGGGCCGGGAGCAGAACCCAGACGGGGGCACAGCTCCTTCTCAAAGAGCTTCCTCTGGAAGTAGGGAAAGGAAAGACAAGTAATTAACCATGAAACCCGCCGACCTGTCCAGGGCCCACCCAAAGGGAGCGCAGGACAGCAAGCTCACTGGAATAGAATGGTGCATAAAAACGCAGGCCACCAAGCTGCACCCCAGAAGGACTGCTAGGCCAAGTCTACGTTTTCACTTAAAAAGACTTGAACACCCCAAAATTCTAACAGTGATCACTAGAGTTTAAAACCGTGGGCCACTATTTTTTATTTCTTTTGGTTGTGTGTGTTTTTTGTTAAATTTTAGGTGTGAGGACCTTCAACATGTGAAGGTTTGTTACACAGATAAACACGTATCACAGGGGATTGTTGTACACATCACCCAGGTATTAAGCTCAGTAGCTAATAGTTATCTTTTCTGCTCCTCTCCCTCCTCCCCCATTCTCCCTCAAGTAGACCTCAGTGTGTTGTTTCCTTCTTTGTGTTCGTAAGTTTTTATCATTTAGCTCCCACTTATAAGTTAGAACATGCAGTATTTGGTTTTCTGTTCCTCTGTTAGTTTGCTAAGGATGGTAGCCTCCAGCCTCAACCATGTTCCCACAAAAGACATGATCCCGTTCTTTTTTATGGCTGCATAATATTCCATGGTGTATAGTTACCACATTTTCTTTATCCAGTCTGTCACTGACTGACATTTAGGCTGGTTCCATGTCTTTGCTGTTGTGAACAGTGCTGCAACGAATATTCGAGTGCACGTGTCTTTATGGTAGAATGCTTTATATTGCTCTGGATATACACCCAGTAATAGGATTGCTGGGTCAAGTGGTAGTTCTGCTTTTAGCTCTTTGAGGAATCACCAAACTGCTTTCCAAAATGGTTGAACTAATTTACACTCCACCGACAGTGTAAGGGTTCCCTTTTCTCCGCAACCTCCCCAGGATCTGCTACTTTCTGACTTTAATAATAGTCATTATGACTGGTGTGAGATGGTATCTCATTGTGGTTTTGATTTGCATTTCTTTAATGATCAGTGATATGGAACTTTTTCCTCATATGCTTTTTGGCTGCACGTATGTCTTCTTTTGAGAAGTGTCTGTTCATGTACATTGCCCACTTTTTAATGGGGTTGTTTTTCGCTTGTAAATTTAAGTTTCTTATAGATGCTGGATATTAGACCTTTGTCAGATGCATAGCTTGCAAGTATTTTCCCCCATTCTATACATTGTCTGTTTACTCTTTTGATAATTTCTTTTGCCGTGCAGAAGCTCTTAAGTTTAATTAGATCCCATTTGTCAATTTTTGCTTTTGTTGCAAATCCTTTTGGTGTCTTTTTTTTTTTTTTTGGTGGGGAATGTCTTGAAATCTTTGCCCAATCCTATGTCCAGGATGGTATTGCCTATGTTGTCTTCCAGGGCTTTTATAGTTTTGGGTTTTATATTTAACTCTTTAATCTATCTTGACTTGATTTTTCTCTATGGTGTAAGAAGTGCTCCAGTCTTCTGCATATGGCTAGCCAGTTATTTCAGCACAATTTATTGAATAGGAGTCTTTTCCCCATTCTTGTTGCTGTCAGCTTTGTTAAAGATCACATGGTCATAGATGTATGGCCTTATTTCTGGGCTCTCCATTCCATTTCATTGGTCTATGTGCCTGTTTTTGTAACAGTACCATGCTGTTTTGGTCACTGTAGCCTTGTGGTATAGTTTGAAGTTGGGTAATGTAATTCCTCCAGCTTTTTTCTTTTTGCTTAGGATTACCTTGGCTATCAGGTTTTTTTGGTTCCATATACATGTTTAAATAACTTTTTCTAGTTCTGTGAAGAATGTCTTTGATAGTTAGATAGGAATAGCATTGAATCTATAAATTATTTTGGGCAGTGTAGCCATTTTAATGATATTGGTTCTTCATATCCATAAGCATGGAATGTTTTTTCATTTGTCTGTGTCTTCTCTGATTTTTTTGAGCTGTGTTTTGTAATTCTCACTGTAGAGATCTTTCACCTCCTTGGTTAGCTGTATTCCTAGGTATTTTATTTTTGTGTGTGGCAACTGTGAATCAGATTGCCTTTCTGATTTGGCTCTCAGTTTGGTTGTTGGTATATAGGAATGCTAGTGATTTTTCCACATTGATTTTGTGTTCTGCAACTTTGCTGAAGTTGTTTATCAGCTGAAGGAGCTTTTGGGCTGAGACTGTGGGATTTCCTAGACATAGAATCATGTCATCTGCAAACAGAGATAATTTGACTTCCTCTCTTCCTATCTGGATGCCCTTTATTTCTTTCTCTTACCCAACTGATCTGGCCAGGACTTCCAATACTATGTTGAATAGAAATGGTGAGAGAGGGCATTCCTGTCTTGTGGTGGTTTTCAAGGGAAATGCTTCCAGCTTTTGCTCATTCAGTATGATGTTGTTTGTGTGTTTGTCACAGATGAATCTTATTATTTTGAGATCTGTTCCTTCAATACCTAGTTTGTTGAGAGTTTTTAACATGAAGGGATGTTGAATTTTATCAAAAGCCTTTTTGCATCTATTGAGATAATCGTGGTTTTGCCTTCAGTTCTGTTTATGTGATGAATCACATTTATTGATTTTTATATGTTGAATCAACCTTGTAGCTCAGGGAAGAAGCCTACCTGATCATAGTAGATTAGCTTTTTGATGTGCTGCTGGATTTGGTTTGCAAGTATTTTGTTAAGAATTTTTGCATCAATGTTCATCAAGAATATTGGTCTGAAGTTTCCTTTTTTTGTTGTGTCTCTGCTAGGTTTTCTTATTGAGATGATGCTGGCCTCATAGAATGAGTTGGGGAGAAGTCCCTCCTCCTCAGTTTTTTGGAATAGTTTTTGTAGGAATGGTACCAGCTCTTCTTTGTACATCTGGTAGAATTAGGCTATGGATCCATAAGGTCCTGGGCTTTTTTTGGTTGGTAGGCTATTTATGACTAATTCAATTTCAGAGCTCATTATTGGCCTGTTTATAGATCATTATTTTTTGTTCTTTTTTTTTTTTT
>NW_016107537.1:1637994-1646977 GCF_001604975.1 Cebus imitator
TTCTCTCTCTGTCTCTGTCTTTCTTGAGACCGAGTCTTACTGTGTCACCCAGGCTGGAGTGCAGTGGTACAATCTCGGCTCACTGAAACCTCTGTCTCCCAGGTTCGAGCAACTCTCCTGCCTCAGCCTCCTGAGTAGCTGAGATTATAGGCACGCATCACCACACCCTGCTAATTTTTTTTTTGTATATTTAGTAGAGATGGGTTTCACCATGTTGGCCAGGCTGGTCTCGAACTCCTAACCTCAAATAATCCACCCAGCCTCCCAAAGTGCTGGGATTATAGGCATGAGTCACTGTGCCTGGTCAAATTACATTTCTAATCAGGAAAACATGCTATTTTTCTGAAAGTTCATCAAGCATTTAGAGCTCTCATATGTTGAAAGAGTTTAAGAGGAATCAGCGGGAATCAAACACAAGGGGACAAATCCTGCATGATTCTCCTTAGGTGAGGTCCCCAGAGTAGTCAGACTCATAGAGACAAAAAGAAGAATGAATGATGATTACCATGGGCTGTGGGAGGGCAATGGGGAGTTGTACTGTTATGGGTACAGAAGTTCAGTTTTGCAAGACAAAAATAATTCTGGAGCTGGATGGTGGTGATGGTTGCACAACAATGTGAATGTGATTAGTGCCACTGAGCTATACAGTTAAAAATGATTAAAATGGTAAATTTTATGTTATGTATATTTTATCACAATAAAAAATATGGTGAATGGATTTTTTAAAAAGGAATTGGAGGGATGCTCCTCCAGGGAGCCAGAATGACATGGGCCAGCTGATGGGAAGGACTATCAGGCTGTGGGACCAGGTGAGCAAGAGCCCAGGTGTGTGCTTGCTGTTCATGGAGACTGTGAGGATAGGAGCTGGCTTTGGATGTGCCTCTTGCTTCCCCGCCTTCCCATTCCTGGGGAAGGTTCTGGTTATGGGAACACTTTATAACAGGCCCCCCTGGACCTGAGCAACAATTCTCTAAAGATCCCTGGGTGGGTATGGTGGCTGACACCTGTAATCCCAGCACTTTGGGAGGGTGAGGTAGGCAGACCATTTGAGATCAGGAGTTTGAGACCAGCCTGGCCAACATGGTGAAACCCTGTCTCTACTAAAAATACAAAAATTAGCTAGGAGTGGTGGTGAACACCTGCAATCCCAGCTACTTGGGAGGCTGAGGCAGGACAATCACTTGAACCTGGGTGGCAGAGGTTGCAGTAAGCTGGGATGGTGCTACTGCACTCCAGCCTGGGCAACAGAGTGAGACTCTATTTAAAAAAAAAAAAAAAAAATCCCACAGTGGGAGGAAACCCTAAAGGGTGGGGTTTAGAATATTCAGTGACCACGACTGGCATATTTAGGGCAAAAGGGAACCCATTTCTTTTTCCCTCTTGTTTGTAAACAAGGGGAGAGGCAACAAGGTATCCAAGAAGCCCAGTCTCTGGCCTCAGTTTCTATAGAAAGCAGTTCCAGGGACAGGAGCTGTAAGGGGCTCTGATCTCGGGAGGACAGCTTCATTATGAGAAAGTGTCCAGGTGGCTGACTCAGCTGAACTATGCCAGGATCTCAAGTACTGATAAAGATCTTATCCATTGGACACTGCAGTAGCCCCAATGGCCCTTCCCACCACAGATATTTCATACAGAAGTAAAGACAAACAGATATAACACACCAGACTTTTCTAGCAAAGGAATAGGACATCTTTGGGGCTGAATGAAATCTTGGTGGCAACATGATGTGGAAACCCCTGTCCATCCATCACAGATTCCTTATCACTGGATTTTCTTGCCACATGCAAAACCAGCCACTGCGTGACTCCTTAGACCCTCTGGGAGGAGGTACGTTGGGACGCGAGATGTGAATGATAATCATCTCAAAACCAGTCAAACGGATAGTTATCCAGCTCTCCAAATACTGCATCAATAGCTGCTAATTTTGCAGGATGTGATGGGAACACTGGAAAGAAAAGGTGGTTCTGCTGGCAGAAGAAATGCCAACCAAGCGAAGGTGGCAACAATGAAACTCCTCAGGCCACGTTCCCAATCTAGGGGATTTTTAGGTTGGGAGTCAGTTCTTGCACTTGTGTTTTCTACTATAAGAAGAATCATGCCGGAAGCGGTGGCTCATGCCTGTAATCTCAACACTTTGGGAGGCCAAGGCGGGCGGATCACGGGGTCAGGAGATCAAGACCATCCTGGCTAACACAGTGAAACCCCGTTTCTACTAAAAATACAAATAATTAGCAAGGCATGGTGGCATGTGCCTATAATCCCAGCTACTCAGGAGACTGAGACAGGAGAATTACTTGAATCCAGAAGGTGGAGGTTGCAGTGAGCCAAGATCATGCCACTGCACTCCAGCCTGGGTGACAGAGCGAGACTCAGTCTCAAAAAAANGAAAACATTTAAGATCATTTCCTTTGCCAACTTATAAAACTATTGGTTATTTAAATTTTTAAATGTTAATATTATTCCATTGAAAAAGGAAAAACTATTTAATAACTAATGGTTTCTCTGTTCACTCCACCATTCCTTAACAACATTTTGAATCAACTTAATGGTGATAGCACCTATGGGCATAAGACACTTTCCTATCACTCCTTGGTGAAAAAGTCTTAAGCACATGATTTAACAGGTGTTTTACTTCTGTTTTGTGAACGCTCTTTTCATTAAACTTCTAAACCTACCCCCCTAAAAAAAACAATGCTCTGTGAGGGGAATTTTAGAAAAGCTCTCAGAATTACACTTAAAGAAAATGCAAGGTTTCCTTTAAAAGGGCCCTCATCCCAATGTACACACCGTAGGAAGAGTCCCTAATGACACAGGGACATGTCTGCCTCTTCCAGAAAGGCAGTCTGTAAATGGCTGCTTTTTCCAAAATCAAATTAAGTCATTGCTTAAGTTTAAAGACACTGACAACACTATTCGCTGGCAAAGATTTAGAACAACTGGAATTTTCATATACTGTTGGATTGAGTGTGAATTGATGTAACCTCTTTGAAAAACTATTTAGCAATACCTAACCTATAATTAACAATTCTACTCCAAGGTACATACTCAAGAAAAAAAATCATGCTAATATATACCAAACACAGAGAGAATAATGTTCATAGAAGCGTTATTCATAAAAATCAAAGAGTAGCCCTCAAATCAAATATATAAATATAATTGTTGTATATTCACATAAATATTATATGGCCATGAAAATGAATGAATTATTGCTATATGCAATAACATGGACTGATCTCCTCAAAATGTTGAGTGAAAGAAGCTAGATACAAAAGGTGCAAACACATAATTCCACTTATATGGAGTTCAAAAATAGGAAAAACTCATCTGTGATTTTAAAATTCACAATATGGGGCCAGGCACAGTGGCTCAAGCCTGTAATACCAGCATTTTGGGAGTCTGAGGCCAGCAGACCCCAAGGTCAGGAGTTTCAGACCAAGTGAAACCCCCATCTCTACCAAAAATACAAAAAGTTAGCCAAGTGTGATGGTGGGCGCCTGTAAACACAGCTACTCAGGAGGCTGAGGCAGGAGAATCACTTGAATCCAGAAGGAGGAGGTTGCAGTGAACTGAGATCATGCCATTGCACTCCAGCTTGGGTAACAGTGCAAGATTCAGTCTCAAAAAAAAAAAAAAAAAAAAAAAAAAAAAAAAAAAAAAAAAAAAAAAAAAAAAAAAAAAAAAAAAGGATCAAAACTCTGGTTGCATCAAAGAGCTAAGCTCTGTCAAGTGACTACCTTAGAAAACCAGAGGGATCAATGGATGTGAAACAGAGAGGAAAAGCTACATCTTTGAGACGGGGACTGAGTGCCCTACATGCCTGCATTTGGTGATCTATGCCTAGGGTCCTCCTCTCCCCACAGCAGGATGTCCTCACCTAACCCCATGGTGGCTACGTACCAGTCTGGGCCTGATGCTGACAGCGGTTCCCAGTCCTTCCTGGAGGACAAATGCATCTGTACTGGCTGAGTCCTTCTACACACGTTCCACCATTTTGACAAGGCTGGCTGGAGCATTCGCTGATATCTAGGAAAATAAATAATTTTCAAATATAAGGATGTGAGTTCTAGGTCTAAAACAAATAAAATAAAAAACTGATGAAGGGTTAACTTCCTTTACATTGTAGAATAACTCCCACTTTCTACCTGACCCCACCTACTCTTTCCACCCTCTCCACCAGCAAGAGCTGCCAGGAGGCGGATGGGGCTGATATGCAGCCCTGTTGCATCTCCATTCATTAGCAGGCCCTGCACCCAGCACACACTGCCCACCTGGGGCTCTGCGTGCAGGAGCTGGCCTATGACCTGGCCATACTCCACCCACAGGCACCATTTTCCAATTTGTGAAGGTGTAGCCAGGCAGAGGTGGGTATCTGTGGGCATCTGCCCACATTGCCTTTCACTCAGGCTCTCCAGCCCACAAACCCTCTCCTCCATCAGCCAGCACCTGGGAGAAACACTTTTAAACAGGAACGAAATTCAGTGCAGTTATAAAGGGGAGGGATGGCCCACTAGAATGTCCTGGGTTGGGGAAAACAAATTCAAATTCCCACCCAAAAGCCCTCCTGTGCTTGACCAGGTAAGAGGTTTTTTTGACATCTCCTTAATGTTGGTAAAGGGAGATGTTCCTTGCTCATCTACACACTTCTGTGGAAAAGGTCTATGTAGAGAGAGACTGTTATCTTAAAAAGCTCAAAGGATTTTTTTCCTCTGAGTGGTAGGCTTACAGGCAATTTTTATTTACTTGTTTATACTTTTTTGTATTCTTCCATTTTCCCATAATAACCACACATACATTTTTTAATTAGAAAAAAATGATTCTCTTAAAACCCACAGGCCACATGTTAACTGGGCATGGCGGCGTGTGCCTATGTCCCAGCTACTTGGGAGACTGAGGTGGGAGAATCACTTGAACCTGGGAGGCAGAGGTTGCAGTGAGCAGAATTGCACAACCACATTCCAGCCTGGGTGACAGAACGAGTCTCCATCTCAAAAACAAAAACCAAACCAAACCAAACCCCCCAAACAAATACACACACAAAAAACTCAGACCACATGTGCTTGTCATGAATTCCCTAAGCCCACTTTTAGTGCATAGAAATAGACCATTTCCACCAGAGAGAGGTTTGTCAGTTCCCTGACTTGACCATATCATCTTCGGAAAGAAAACTGAAAACACCTCCTTGTTGGCATAAAAGCAGCCTTTCCTGCTGTGTCTATCAAGAGGAGGAAACAGGTGCTTTGTTCCTAATGAGAATGACAGGCTTGTTTTGGGTGGACGGGAGGGTCTTAGGCTTCCCTTAAGCCTCCTGGAGACTGGGAGGTCTTTAGACTCTTACACAGTTTCTGTTTGTTGCAAAAAGACTCAGACCACCCGAATGCTGCTCATCCCTAGAGAAGGAGCCATTTCCGTTTCTCAGTAACCTCAGCCCGGTTGCACTGTCCCTCATACATTCTGTTTGCAGATGACTGGTTTCCAGGAATGCATCTGAAATGACTGTGCACAAATGCCACAGAGCTTGGGGTTCCTGTTTCTATCCATTGTTCAGCTCCATCGTTGCTCACCAGCATAGTCTGGAAGTGGGCAGATCACTAGGCCGTGAAGTTGTGGGCAGAGAGCCAGAAAATGTGAACACCAGTGTCGTGCAGCTTGGCCCCACTAGGGCCAGCACCGTGGTCTCTCCTTTGCTGGCCGCCGGAAGAAGGCACTGAGCCTGACCTGTACCTGGACCATGTGGATGGGGGTTGGGCATCATCGGCGCTGCAGAGAAACCCACAGGTGTCCCAGGACTGCGCACTCTGTCTCCCTCTCTGGATCCACCCAGCGCATTCATTTCTAGACAGGCTGCATTCAGACTCTCTCTCTCTCTCTCTTTTTTTGAGATGGAGTCTTGCCCTGTCGCCAGGCTGGAGTGCAGTAGTGCTATCTCAGCTCTTATGTTGATATGCAGTCAGAGGCATCCAGTGGCCTAATGTCCAGCCTGGCAGCCCTTCTGTGTCTGGATTGAAGTACAGTTGTCATCACACCCACATGTGTCCCAGGCTGTGGCATTCAGTCAAGTGCATGGCAGATGCTGGCAAGCCAAAGCCCAGATGATAATCCTGCTTTCATCTGCTGTTTCATGAGCACTTACTGTTTTCATGAAACCTAGCTAACTATTTTATATGCATGACTGAAATTTTTTCTTTTATTTCTAATTCCTTCCTGGGTTCTGTCAACTGATTTCCAGTTTTTCCTTTTTCCAATCACCTCAGTTTTGAGCGTTTTTTCATTTTTATCTAAACTGTTCTTTCCTTGCTTTTATCTTTTAAACATTTCTTTCAGCTTGTGATATTCTAGATGAGTCTTTATCTGTTTCATGGGTATGTCTTTCCGGCATTTTTTTATTGTCTATAGACATTTTATTCTCTTTTTTCTTATAATAGTTTCTATGGGATTTGTCAAGAGTACTTTTCATTACTCATAATTAAGTGAAATAAGCTTTCCCATATAGCTTTGCTAACTTCATGAGTCTGAAATTCTCACTTCTGTTGTTTTTCCAGTGTGAGCAAACACAGGGCGTCACACTTTCTCAGCTCGGCCGCCTTTGCACTTTTGTCTGGATGACCATCTCTTTCATTTGCACCTATTTTCCTTGATGTGCCCAGTTTGGACTCTCCTTCCCTTAAAGTCTCCTTAATATTAAGACTTCGCCCTGGAAAATTTTGGAGGTTCCTATGCGGCAGGCTGTTCCAGCAACTGAAACTTCCTATTGATAAGGGGGACTTAGGGCTAGGTGCGGTGGCTCACGCCTGTGATTGCAGCACTTTGGGAGGTCAAGGCGGATGGATCACCTGAGGTCAGGAGTTCAAGACCAGATTGGCCAACATGGAGAAACTCCATCTCTACTAAAACTACAAAAAATTAGCCAGGCATGGTGATGGGCGCTTGTAATCCCAGCTACAAAGGAGTCTGAGACGGGAGAATTGCTTGAACACAGGAGGCAGAGGTTACAATGAGCTGAGACTGTGCCACTGCACTCCAGCCTGGGTATGGGTGACAGACTGCAACTCTGTCAAAAAAAAAAAAAGAAAAAGAAAAGAAAAAGAAAAGGTGAACTCCATACCTGAGAAAACTGACCCAGAAAGGCAGGCACTGAGACAGATCCTAACCAAATGGCTCAATTTTAAAGAAAAAATGTATTTTGGGGGCTTTCAGGCAAAAAGACCAATATAATAGCACAACAGCATCAGTTTAAAACAGAAGACACAGAGTGACATATTTAAAATACTCAAGAAAAGAAAAACGTGAGATAGGTGTTTTATATCCAATGAAACTAACATTCAGTAAAAAAAGCTGCACACTTTTTGAAAGTGGTAATACTCAGGGAATTGCTATAACTACACAGACATCAGGATGAGGATGGCAGTGACACTCACTGAGGCAGAAGAGACGATATCAACCAATTCTAAGTTATGGGGCCGATTTGGACCCTGATTCAAACAAATTGTTTAAAAAATGTGAGACAGTTGGGGGAATTTTTACTGTAATTAGATATTGATGATATTAAGGAATTTGCTGTGTTAATCACTGGATTTTAGGTACATACAGTCATTCTACTATTCTCTGTAGTTTTGTGTGTTTGAAACTTTCCATAGTGAGAAAATGTTTTAAGATGCTTAACTTGGCATTATTCGTAATTATGAAAACCTTGAAACAATAGAGGGATCATTCAATAAAGCCTAGAATAGCCCTTCCAAAGAAGTGCTTCCTAATCATGAAAGTTATGTTTAGAAAGAAGAGGTAATGGAGAATTGCTCATGTTAATATCTACACAGATGATACTGGATATATGCAACTTGCACGTATGTGCTTAGATAAAATACTAGAAGGAAATTCATCTTTTTTCATTCATTTAATCATTTGGTAAATCAGCCAGTCAGTTAATTATTCAGTAACTATCAAGTGGCTACTATATATTTAAAAGACAGCTCTTTCTACTCAAATCCTTTTTTTTAAAGGTCTCTGGGGAAAGGCCTCATGATACAGAAGGTGAGATGGACTGAAGCTCTGCTCCCTTCTGGCTGCAAAATGCCCTTCCAAAGACTCTATCCAGCGCTGCTGGCCCTGCTTTCCACAGCCTCCCTGAGGTCTGCCTCTCTGGGCCCTTCCTGTCTCCTTTTGCTCTCCTCCTTCTCCATTTGACTTCTCAATGTCCTGCAGGTCTCTGCCTGAGCCACGTTTCTGTCTCCACCCTCTCCTTCTGGGTCCTCCTACCACTGCCCATGGATTTCAGTACTATCTTATGCCAATAACTCCCAAGCAGGTACTTCCAACCCTTCTGCTGCCTTGGGCTCCAGATGATGTCTACCCATCTGGGGTGGAATGAATGGATCTCCACTAGGGTGTCCCACAGCCATTTTAACTTAATATGTTAAAATGGAATTCTGATCAATGACCCGCACACGAGCTGCTTAAAAACAAACCACACCCATTGTTCAGTCTTCATTATCTCTGTAAATGACACCCTGCGTGCCATCATCTAAGCCTGAGTCTGGAGCCTTGATTTCTCCTCCTGGCTCACGGCCCACAGGGGATGCGGCAAATTCCATCAGTTCTGTCTCTAAAAAGACTTAGAATCTCCAGTGCCACAGTCTCTCCCCTGGACTTCTGCAGTAGCCGCCTATGTGTTTTCCAAGCGTCCATTCTTGCCGTCTCCAATACACTCTCTATGCAGCAGCGACACTTGCCTTAACCCTGTTTATTGTGCTTAGAACAAAAATCCTACCACCCACAGGGCCCGTGACTCCAGCAGCTGGCCTGTGAGTCTCTCCACCTCACCTGGCTCAGTCTCAGCTCATACAACCTCCAGCAACAAGGTTCTATAATTTTGTTTTTCATTTCCTCAAATGTGCCAAATTCTTCGCTTCCTTGGAGTCTTTGTTCATGTTCCTTCCTTTTCTTTTTTTTTTCTTTCAAGACAGGGTCTCACTCTGTCACCCAGGCT
>NW_016107537.1:1647297-1682268 GCF_001604975.1 Cebus imitator
TTCTTTCTTTCTTTCTTTCTTTCTTTCTTTCTTTCTTTCTCTCTCTCTCTCTCTTTCTTTCTTCTTTCTTTCTTTCTTTTTGAGACAGTGTTTTGCTCTTGTCTCTTGTCACCCAGGCTGGAGTGCAATGGCCCAATTTCAGCTCACTGAAAACTCCGCCTCCCACGTTCAAGCTATTCTCCTGCTTCAGCCTCTGGAGTAGCTGGGATTACAGTCACCCGCCATAATGTCCAGCTAACTTTATGCATTTTTAGTAGAGATGGGGTTTCACCATGTTGGCCAGGCTGGTCTTGAACGCCTGGCCTCAAGTAATCCAGCCGCCTTGGCCTCCCAAAGTGCTGGGATTACAGGTGTGAGCCACCATGCCCAGCCCCTCTTTCCTTTTCTTAAAACAGTGTCTGCCCTAGGCTGCCCAACTACCTGCTCTTTGCCTGTCTAGATCCCGTTCCTCCTTTCGTCTCAGTGTCATTGTCCTCTGCTCAGAAGCCCTCAACTGCTCCATGCCCCATGCTGTTTACTATCCCCCGTTAGGTTCTGTGTGGCCCTCACCACAAACGTCAGCTCGCTTCCCTTGATGTGTGGCTGCCTGCTTTGCTTTGCCTCCCTGCTTAGCCTGTGTGCCACAGAGGCTGGGGCCATGTCTGTGAGATTCGGGCTTGAGCCCCTAGCATCTGGCACAAGGCTTTGTGCATGGCTGGTGCTCAGTAAAAATTGGCTTAATAAAAGAATGAAGGTTAAAAATAAAGGGTGGGGACGGCTGACAAAAGATTCATTTTCACCAGCATGATGATAAGTGACAACGGTATTTATATCTCTCGAATTCGTTTCTTTGGTTACCCACATTGTCAAAAGCACAAGAGCTTCAGCTATGGTTCCTAATTCAGAAAGCTTTTACATCTTAAAAACATGGCTTCAGAGAAAGAAGGGCGGGGGGGAAGGAAAATAATGGAGAAATGGAGAAAGCCAAGTGGCTGCTTTCCACTCTGGAGTTCTGGACCCCACTTCTGCCTGCTGTTTTTTCTTTGTTCCTGCCGAGACAGAGTCTTGCTGTGTCGCCCAGGCTGGAGTGCAGTGGCATGATCTCTGTTCACTGCAACTTCCACCTGCTAGGTTCAAGCCATTCTCCCTGCCTCAACCTCCTGGGTAGCTGGGATTAGAGGCCCCTGCCACCACACCTGGCTAATTTTTGTATTTTTAATAGTGGCGAGGTTTCTCCATGTTGGCCAGGCTGGTCTTGAACTTCTGACCTCAAGTGATCTGCCCGCCTCAGCCTCCTGAAGTGTTGGGATTACAGGCGTGAGCCACTGCGCCTGTCCTGCCTGCTTTTTTTTCATGGAGTACTTATGTGTAATTTCCTTCCCTGCCAAGTTGGGTTCATCACCCTCTTTCCAAGCAGCTGACTGGGGCTGGAGTGTGGGACAATTATGGCAGTACTGCCAAATTTGTCGCTGGCACTGATATTTTGGGTCTTGAGATGAATTCTCTGTAATTAAGAAGATTATGTCCCCCCTGTGGTCATAACATATGGCAACCACATGACTGGTGGTTTGGAACATGCAGTGGGTGTGCTCAGTGGTTGTTGGTAAGTTTCTAGGGTTGGTCTCTAGATTGTTGAGTTCCAGCCTGTGTCCCATCCACACCCTTAATGCTGTCACAATTGGTTATCAAACAGCAGTCAGGAACACTATTTCTCCCTCCTGACAGGTTTGGCTGGCACTGCTGTGAGGCTGTTGCTGGAGACAATATCCATGAATCACATCAATTCCTGCTGTGAACAGAAGTGTCAATGCAGGCACAGTCTACACACTTAGGAGGGGCCAGGGCCAGCAGCTGCTGGAGCAGCTTGGTTATAATGCATGAGTGTTTTTGTTCAATCACCACCATGGGGTCAATACCCAGGCCCCATTTACACTTAAAGAGAAGAAAAATCTCCATCTAAGATCTCATCAGGACTGGCCATCACCTTGTTCCCCGAGTCAGTCCTTCCCAAGGTTTAGATGGCACATGCAGCCCAAGTAGACATCCCCAGGGGCGCCGCACCATGCAGCCCTTTGGTGTGAAGATCAGGAAAAAAGGAAAGAGGGCTAGGAAGAAAGCCGTGGGGAGAGGAGAGACAAAGAACACCAGGTGCATCTGGAATGAGCCGTTAAGTCCAAGGACAAGACTCAGGAGGATACCACGTTGGACCACAAGAAATGTCAGTAAACTTGCTGGTTGCCTGGCAGATGGGACCGTCTGCTCCAAACCGTAGTCCTCCAGGCAAACTCTGCCCAGCAGGGTTGGGGGCTCTGATCTTTGTAAGAGTAGGTTTGGCTTTCCTAAAACATCAGGGCAAGTAGCAGTGAGCATAACAGGCGCCTTCCCTGGACAGAGATGACACACGCACAGTCTACTGTCCTGCCTGTGGCCGGCAGTCATTCTGACTGGTTTGGGCCCAAAATGCATTAGCACTTCAAAGTTTTCAATATATTTTTTGCTTCTGGCAATAGCAAGAATGAATCAAGCGGTGCTTCTCAAAATTTAGTTAACAGCAGTATTACTTAGGGAACATATTAAAAATGCAGATGTTTTAGGTCTCATCTATAAAGGTCCGGACTTGGTAGGTCTTTTGAGACTTCAGAATTTGCCTTTTATGAGCTTCCTGGGTGACTCTGGAGCACCCGAATGTTTAACATCACAGCATAAGTCATGATGTGGCAGGACCCTCTTTTCCATTAAGGGGTCCTGCTGCAGTGAGGCAGGTGCAAATGCATGACTAAAGCACCCAAGGTCAAGAAGGAAGCTGATGGACACACTCAGGATCCTCTAGGAAGGCATCCTTGGCCAGCCGCTAGGATGCAGATGGACTGTGGGGAGTGCTTTTGGTCTCCACTTTTGTCAAGCAACTATGTGTCCCTTTGTTTGAGCCACTTCTTAAGATGATGTTCCTGGGCCTCCAGTGTTTTGTATCTATCTGCCTAAAAAGGCATTCTTTCTGCTGTCTTCTCCGATGAACTCATCTATTCGTTTTAATCACATGATGCACAACGTAGATGTATGTTGCCGTCAAGAACAGAATATTTGGATAATATCTGAGCAAGCAAGAAAAGACAGCACACACACAAGTAAAATGTGTTTTTGCTTGTAGCACCGCTGGGGGGCGCGTGGGCTGGTGCAGCCCTTCTGCAGAGCAGCAGGCAGTGCTCAGTTCAAAGCGAGCCTGAAGCCAGTAGGCCCCCTCCAGCCACAGATACACAGCCCAGAGATAACGTCGGGGGATGAGAAGGCTTTGTCAGCATTGTTTGTGGTGGCCAGGAGTTGACTGCAATCAGGTGTCCATGGCAGGGAGTGGACAGATCAGATGTGGGAGTGCACCCTGGAGGGGGCAAGGCATGGCAATGCAGATGGGTCCTGAAAGTACTGAGCAGACCGAGAAGGAAACCAACCAGGGTCTGTAACTCAATCTATCAGTTAAAAATACTGACACCCAAAGCAATAAAAATGAAATATCTGTGTGTACCCACCTTCCCTGACATGGCTTATCACCCAGGAGGTGCTTAACCTGGCTTGAGATCTTTCAGAGTCAAGTAGGTAAATACCAGATATTGGCATTTCCCCTGTTTTGTTTGTATGTTACATGACTTGTATTTGCTGGCTGGTTTCCAGATAGGTCTGAGAGCTGGTCATCAACCTTTGAATCATCATCACTCTTTCAAGGGGACAGGAAACAGAGGCCTACATTGTAAATGTGGGTCTGGTTGCCTTGAGCTTCTCATGGCAGTCCATACTCATCTTTAAGGATGGCATACTTTCTGGAGTCCCTCTATGTTTTCAAGTAATTTAAGCATCCAAAGTCCTCTCTTGGCCAGGCATGGTGGCTCACACCTGTAACCCCAGCACTTTGGGAGGTGGAGGCAGGCAGATCACCTGAGGCCAGGAGTTCGAGACCAGCCTGGCCAACATGGTGAAACCCCATTTCTACTAAAAATACAAAAGTTAGCCGAACATGGTGGCAGGCACCTGTAGTCCCAGCTACTCAGGAGGCTGAGGCAGGAGAATTGCTGGAACCCGGGAGGCAGACGTTGCAGTGAGCCAAGATTGCGCTACTGCACTCCAGCATGGATGACAGAGTGAGACTCCGTTTCAAACAAAAACAAAAACAAAGTCCTCTCTCTACTCTGCTCTTTGCAACCTTCTTGTTTACATAATGTCTGTGTTTCTCCTTCAACTCTTTGGCTAGAATCATGGACATTCTGCCTCAGCAGATGTCCCACGAACCTTGCTCTGAAAATGACTGGTGACTAGTAGCCAGGATTTTTTTACCATGGGTTTTTGAAAAGCCAACAGATTATTTGTGCCAAGGCTGATTTTCCTCTGTATCAAAAAAGTGCTGTTTTAAAACCCAGCACAGAGAAGCCTTTCCATGCCTCCCCCACACAGTGGACCCTCCGGAGCCTGCTGATACCAAGTCCCAGTGCAGATGGAAAGGACACCTGTTGGTATCCTCAGCCCCAGAGGATACCAACAGCCTCACAGACAGACTGCAGGCCCTGAACAGAGCAGCCACAGGAGCGTGGTCCTTTTCCCCAACCCAAGGCAGCTCCTTGTCCTCACACTGACAAGAACCAGTCACCGGTGTCCAGAACAGAGCGGTGTGAAGGAGCACAGACTCTGGGGTCACAGTGTCCAGGTGTGAAGCATCTTAACTGTGCCCCCCAGCCCCCAGCTGTGTAACCTTGGGCAAGTTCTTTAACCTCTGTGTGCCTCAATTTCCCCATATGCAAAATGAGGCTAAATTATTGTGAAGATTTAGTGAGCTCATGAAGATAGAGACCAGCCCCAACCTGGCATGGAGGTGAGTGATCAGGCACATTGGCTGCTGTTCTGTGGTTGAGGAATGATTAAAGAACCAAGCAGAAAATGTTCCAAGCAATGACGTTCTGTGTAGCAACCCCTTGCTATGCTGTGATGGGTCCAGGGCAGTGGGATGGGAAGGAGGGATGATACCTCTACAGTGGGGCTGCTCCCCTGTCCAGGTGCCATTGGGAAGACACACCACGCTGCTGGGCCCGACCAGCCGGAACCCAGGGTTGCAGGTAAAATGGACTTCGTGATCCACTAAGTACTTGCTTCCAAACTTTCTGCCATCTGCAGGGGCGTTCAGAGCCGGGCAGGAAACTGTAAAGAGAGATGGAGGGATTATGAGCTCCTCGTCCTGGACCACAGTCCTCAGGCATCACCGAGTTACAGGACTTCCCATCTGTAGTGCCCTCTGTTGCATGCCTGCTGCGGGCTGTGCACTGTGCTGGTCATCCATGTGCTGCGTCTCATCGAGTCCTCAAAGCTTTCTTGGGGATGGATGGGTGGTATGATGCCTGCCCAGCAAAAGGTGATGAGACTGGGCCTCAGATACACTTAGTGCTGTGTGCAGGGCCTCGAAGCACAGGAAGGCCCAGCCTGCAAGGATCCACCCCGTCACTGCCACATACTCACCAAAGCCCACTGGGTTTCTTTAGGTCTCCCGAAACAGGCCGGGCTCAGCCCCGCTCCAGGCCTGGGATTTTGCTCTTCTCTCTGCCTGGAATGCTCTTTCCTCAGAGCTTCCACAACTGGCTCCTTCTCACTCCCCAGGTTTCCACTCATATGCCACAGCCTCCCCACGTGTTTCCTGGCCACCGCACCTAGCCCAGACCTCCCCAGGCACGCTCTACGCCAGGTGCTCACTCTGGTCTCTTCTCAGCATTTGTAAGCATGGGAATTTTCTTACTGACTTGTTTCTTTCCAGATGCGTTGTCAGTCCTCTCTGTCAGAATGCATCTGGCCTATGTTCCTGTGTATCCCCACCACCAGCCCACTGCCTGGCACAGAGTGAATGCTTGATAAATCATTCTTGAACAAATGAATGAATGAAACCTTATTTATTGCATCTTGGGCTACATCCATGAACAAAACAGACAAAACCCAAACCTCAGGAAGCTCACCTTCTAGCAGGGGAGATAATAAGCCATGGCAGAGTGGGGGGCCATGTAGAAGATGAAAGCAGGGAATAGTGCTGGAGATGCCAGAGAGGGAGCACCATTTTGAATACGGTGGTCAGGGCAGGACTCACCAGAACGAGTTGAAGGTGAAGGCATAGCCAGGCAGGTGCCTGGGGAGGGCAGAGAGACAGCTGGTGCGAATATCCTGAGGTGGGGGTGTGCCTGGCAGGTCTGAGGAATGTCAAGGGGGCAACAGGGCTAGAGCAGAGGGGACGAGTTAGAAAGTAGTTAGAGATGAGTCAGACAGGCAACAGGAGCAAGAGGGCGCACAGTTACATGGGGCATTGGAAAGAAAAAAAGAGAACATGCAATTTGTTCTCTGTGTGAGATGGGGCCGCTGGAGGTTTGAGCCCAGGCATGAAGCGGCCTGACTCCCAGCATCACTCCTGCTGTGGTTTGATCGTGAAGTGCCCACGCAAGAGGAAGGGGAGAGAAGCTCAGGTCAGGGTAGTAGCTGGACATGAGAGGCATCGTTCCAAACCTGGCTGCTCTGTGATTTCCTGAAGGGCTGACATGGTTGGAGAGAGACAGGGCGAAGCTAGCCTGTCCCTCTTCTTTTTACAACAGAGCATCATGCGTAGGCGATGAGCGGATGCCCAAAGCTGGGATAGCTTGGATTTGGACTCAGTTTAGATGGAAATTCAGAGCCACTTCTAAAATGCCCTTAAGGTAAATTCCAAGTGTCATTTGCCATGCTAGTATTTTAAACAGATGAAAACAGAACTGTTGTTTCAGCTGTGCAGGTCAAAGCAGGTGACAGAGTCACTCAGCATCCCCGATGAGGATGAGGATGCACTGATCAGGGCTGCCCTGGACCTGAGGCCAATAAGGAGCATGAGGGGCCTCCCGGTCCAGGAGGGCAACTGGCAGGACATTGTAGCTCTGCCCAAAATCCCACGTGGGCTGGACGCAACCTGGGGTCCTTCGAGGAGCACCCATGGCAGCCTGAGCTGGGAGGAGGGAGGTGCCGGACTCTCCAAGGGTGTTTGGTGGCCTTTGGTGATTGGGGAATATCTGCCCATTGCTGCATCACCTTCCTTGAGTAAAGCGCCAAGTTGGGCCCCAGTGGTAATGACCTTGTGAGAAGGAAGTGAGTGAGAGCTCACGTCCCAGGACTCAGCTGCTCCCGGGGTGCTGCCTCAGTCTCTGAAGTAAATTACTTTAGAGTTCTTTTTAAAACCTAGTACTTTATTGTGTTATAAGGGTTTAAAATGCATTGAGGAAAAATAGTAGGGTCTCTTTGGGGATGAAAAATCTTTAAAAACCTCAACAAAGGAAAACTGCCTGCAACTCACAAATACACCATACCTGAATAGATTGAACAGTATCTGGCACTTAGTAGGTGATCAACAAATGTGAATGGAGTGGATGAATGGATACAAATTAATTAAAAATCAATTTGTAGTCACATCCCAAATGGGAGCTGAAGGCCCTTCTCCAATGACAGGAGGAGAACACGTCCCTTGGTTGATCTGCTCACGAGGAGCACATGCTATGGCGTGTGCAGAGCCACAGTGAAGCTCCCTGCGCCTCTGGGGGAAAGTTTGCGTGTAAGGCGTGAGATCCACAGCTAAGCAGTCTCAGCAACGTGGGGCCATGAATCCACTGAGGCTGCTCTGGATGAGCCCTAAAGCTGATCGGTTGTGATGGTGCACCCAGGAAAGAAAGACCAGGAAAATAGGACGGAGATACTTCATATGGAAGCCAGAAAGGAAGACCAAGAATTCTCCAGAACTAGAAATTATTCTTCCTGACTCCCAACAAATTCCCCCCCAAAAAAAAAAAAAGCAAGAGGCGGGGCACAGAGCATGTGCCTGTAATCTCAGCACTTTGGGAAGCTAAGGCTGCAGGATCACTTGAGCCTGGGAATTCAAGTTCAAGACCAGCTTGGGCAACATAGTGAGGCCCCATCTTTACAAAAGTTTTTTTAATTAGGCAGGTGTGGTGGTGTGCACCTGTAGTCCTAGCTACTTAGGAGGCTGAGGTGAGAGGATCGCTTGAGCCTGGGAGGCTGCAGTGAACTAGGATCATCCACTGCACTCCAGCCTGGGTGACAGCGTGAGACCTTGTCTCTCTTTAAAAAAGCAGTAAGATTATTTTTCCACTATGTGCCATTTGATCTGGGAAAGTGTCTGGCCTTCCTCCAGGTGCAGGTCCAACCCCCATGCCACCCTGAAAAGGAATCCTGACAACTTCCTATCCTCTGCAGGGCTGTCAAAGGATCAGCCTCTGTGTACATAAAGTACCCAGCACGGTTTCCCCCACAGACTTAGAGATACAATACATGATGGCAATTTTTTAAAAAGAGAATTTGCCACTTTTAAAAATATTGTACATTTCAGAGATGAAAGCCCCTGAATCTTGGAAAGAAGGATGAATAATGTAATATAAGCTGCCTTTCCATCTGTCTAGTGGGCAGGACCCTCTCACATGGACAGGGGAATTGTATAACATTCCCTGTGGGCTCCACTGAAACTCCTAGTCAGGGACTGCAGGCAGCTCTGACCCCATGAAAAGAAGGAAGGTTTTGTGGAGTCAAGCCTTTAGCAGGAAAAAAAAAAATCACTAGATCAGGGGCCTCAGACTGCCAACCCACTTGTCTTGGTCTCAGTTTCCTCATCTGGAGCAGGAAGGAATGACACCCTGCCTGCCCCGTGGAGTTTGGGTGTGTGGAGCCCCAGTGAGGGCTTGGGCCTCACAGTGCCTTGGAAAGTGTGAGGCTTGGCTGGTGGTTATTTCTGCAGCTGTGGAGCCAAGGAAAACAGGAACGGACTCAGTGCCGTTGAGAATTGGATTTGCCACCATCAACTCTGAGAAGGTAGGAAATCCAACGCCTTCCCCAGGAAACTTCAACTCACTCAACAAAGACAGCCCTTGATAAATGTGTCTGCAGTGAGTAAATGATGTCAGATATTCCACAGGCTCCTGACTTTGAATGAACATGATGACTGTCCCCTGCCCCCCAGCACTCTGAGAAGAGACCAGGGGAAAACCAGCCGCCCATCTCAGTGCCTTGGCGGCGTGAAAGCTGTTACGGGACAAGCAGGAAAAAGTGTCCCTGTGTCTGTCAGAGTCCTGCCCTCAGGGGAGGGAGTCTGGGGTGCCCGCTGTAGCCTCAACAGACAAGTGGAGCTTGTCCTCAGTGGCCCTTGTCTCCCAACCGCCCTGGTACTAACAGGGACTCCCTGGAGGATGCACTTTCACGTCTGAAGAACTGGAGCCAACCCTGTTCATGGGCTGGAACCAGTGTATCACACTGGTGTGGGCTGGGTGTGTGTGTGTGTATGCATGTACACATTCAAAGTATGGTGGAATTCTGTGCTTTCCAGTCAACTTTGCTATGAACTTAAAGCTGCTTTAAAAAAACTATATTAAACTAAAATAAAAAATGAAAACAAAACCAAAACTGGATCCAACTTGTAGATGGGAAAGGGAAAAGCAGTGTGTGATCTAGAAGTGGTGCCTTGGGACAGTCCGGTCAATATGAAGATATGATAGAATGAAAAGGCTTAAGAGAAAACGCGGTGACATTCAGACCGAGGGAGAAGAAAGAGGGCAGCTGCCTTTCTAATGCACTCACCCCACCCCCACTGCCACCAATCAGGGTTAAAAATGGGCCACAGATGGAAGATGGAAGGTGAGGGGGGATGGGTGAGGCATGGCACAGGGGCTTCCCACAGGGAGCATCTAGGGACGAGTGCTTGAGTGCTGCCCTGCCACCTCCTCAGTGCTGACGTGGGGACCCACCTGGAGGGGCATCTGGGGCCACCCTGCTCACAGAGTTCTGCAGCGCGGCCAGCCGGCTCTTCATGTGGCGGATGCCCTCGGCGAAGCGCGTCTCCTGGCCCTTCAGCAGCTGCTGCAGCTGGCGGATGGCCGAGATGAGCTGCTGTTTGTTGAGACAGTTCTGTGGAGAGAAGACATCACCACCACCACCCATTGAGACTGGGTCAGTACCAAATGCTCGTCTGAGCTTCCGAAACCATGCAAGCTACAGGGTCCAAACTGCATTTGAGGCTCACCAAAAGCAACGTGAAAGTGACCTGCAGCTGGACAGACCCAAGCACATGTATGGTAGCCCCAGTTCACCCCTTGACAAAAACAAGATGCAGGCAGGACAGATGACTCTAAATGACTGGGTAGATGAACAGTTATTTGAACCCAAAGAGCCTTGTAATCACCACGCTGTCACTCCAACAGAGATTCTCTCTAAGTCTTCGCTCTAAGTTAACTCTCTGAAACCTGGGCCTCGGCAAACATTTTCTTTCTGTTACTCTTAGACATTTTTAAAAGCGAAGGGCCAATAATACATGTAAAACAGGCAAAACAGGAATGCCCAATGGTTTCTATACTTTAAAGATATATAACAGGGAAAATAAGAAAAAAACCAACTAGAGTTGAAGAGGCATTCAATAAAAGTCAATGTTTCGTTCTGATGATTTTTTTAAGCCATAGAAAGACAGAAAATGGAGTATCAGGGTTATCATGATAAAGATTACCTAACTTAAAGCAGCACCCAGCATCATACTTTTTGTTTGCTTGTTTAAACAACAGAAACTTTCCGCACAGTTCTGGAGGCTAGAAGTCCAAGATCAAGGCAGCGGCAGTGTTAGTTTCTAGGGAGGTCTCCCCTGGATGGCAGATGGCCACTCTCCCAAGGTGCCAGCATTCTACTTAATGTTAAAGATCTCAAGGTTTCCTGGCTGGGTGTGCGGTGGCTCATGCCTGTAATCCCAGCACTTTGGGTGGTCAAGGTGGGTGGATTGCTTGAGCCCAGGAGTTTAAGACCAGCCTGTGCAATATGGTGAGACCTCATCTTTACAAAAAATTTAACGATTCAGCTTGGTGCAGTGGTTCACACCTGTAATCCTAGCACTTTGGAAGGCTGAAGGGAGTGGATCATGTGAGGTTAGAAGTTCCAAAACCAGCCTGGCCAACATGGTGAAACCCAGCCTCTACTAAAAATATTTTTTAAATTATCTGAGCCTGGTGACAGACGCCTGTGATCCCAGCTACTCAGGAGGCTGAGGCAGGAGAATGCTTGAATCTGGGAGGTGGGGATTGCAATGAGCTGAGATTGCACCATTACACTCCAGCCTGGGCAACAGAGTGAGATTCTGTCTCAAAAATAAATAAAATAAAATAATTAAAAACAAAAAAATTAGCTGAGCCCAATGGTACATGCCTGTAGTGCCAGCTACTTGGAAGCCTGAGGTGGGAGGATTGCGTGAGCCTGGGAGGGAGGTTGCAGTGAGCTGCAATCACAACACTGCACTCCAGGCTGGAGAACAGTGAGATCCTATCTCAAAACAACAACAGCAACAAAACCAAACTAGATATTTCCAACCTCAATTGCCTTTAAGGACCAGGACAGGGCCAGGCGTGGTGGCTCACACCTGTAAACCTAGCACTTTGGGAGGCTGAGGCGGTCGGATAACAAGATCAAGAGGTCGAGACCATCCTGACCAACATGGTGAAACCCTGTCTCTACTAAAAATGCAAAAAATTAGCTGGGCGTGGTGGCATGCGCCTGCAATCCCAGCTACTTGGGAGGCTGAGGCAGGAGGATCACTTGAACGCTGGAGGTGGAGGCTGCAGTGAGCTGAGATCATACCACTGCACTCCAGCCTGGCAGCAGAGTGAGACTCCGTCTCAAAAAAAAAAAAAAAAAAAAAAAAAAGAACCAGGGCAGGCTGGGTGCAGTGGCTCACACGTGTAATCCTAGCACTTTCGGGATTACTTGCATCCAGGAGTTTGAGACCAACTTGGGCAACAGACTGAGTCCCCATCTCTGTCAAAAATAAAAAATGAGTCAGGCATGGTGGCACATGCCTGTAGGCGGGAAGACCACTTGACCTGGGAGGTCAAGGCTGCAGTGAGTCATGATTCTACCACTGCTCTCAGCTTTGGTGACAGAGCGAGACCCTTCCTCAACAAAAATTAATTGCCTAATTGAGAAAAAGAGCCAGGACATGAAAAATAGTAAAGACGGGGTGAATCAGGTGGGGAGTGATGGGACCTCAGCCTTGTGGAGCAATGGCCTCTACTAAGTCCATTCCCAGTCACTGGGGGCTGTGTGTTACCACAGCACAGCCTGGGCTCTGCCGCCTGCACAGGGGACGAGAGATACATCAGTACAATGAGGATGGTTATCTTTAGAGATACCCGTATGGACTATGTTTTTGTTTAATTTAATTTAATTTTTTTTTTAGACATAGTCTCACTCTGTCACCCAGGCTGGAGTGCAATGGCACAATCTCGGCTCACTGCAACTTCAACCTCCTGGGTTCAAGCGATTCTCATGCCTCTGCCTCCCTAGTAGCTGAAATTACAGGTACCTGCCACCATGCCCTGCTAGTCTTTGTATGTTTGGTAGAGATGGGTTATCTCCATGTTGGCCAGGCTTGTCTTGAACTCCTGACCTCAGGTGATCTGCCCACTTAGTCCTCCCAAAGTCCTGAGATTACAGGTGTGAGCCACTGCCCTTGGCCTTAATTTCATTTTTTATACTTAATTTTTTTCCTATGGAGTATTGGTTTTATAGTTTTTAAAAACTGTCTAAGAGACGGTGGGGCAGTAAACTGGCGGGGAGGCATGTGGCCCCCACAGCCTGGGCGGCTTCCAGCCTCACCAGCGAAACACCACCACCTCGGTGGAAAAGGAGCCACTGTCGCTCTCCCGAGGAGGCTGCCAGGCCTCTGCCCGTGGAGAGTTCACCGAATGGAGACTCACTGGCCAGATTGAATGGATGCTTTTGACAAAGTTGAATCCCCAGTTGCCCCTGGAACTCGTTAATCCACGGGGGCTCCTGGGCCTCCACCATACCCAGGGCCTGACGATGCTCGGAAGAGAAGTTTGGTTTGTTTTCCTTCCTCCTCCCCCATTGTGGCTCCTCCCATGCAGGTCCTGGGGCACCCCGGAACAACCTCCTGCAATCCCCTACCTGCCCAGCACCTCGAGGCCCTCCCACCCAAACCTGATTTCCCACACCCATGTCCCCTTCCTTAAAAAAGCTGGTGGGGGGGGCTCTGCTTTTATAGTTGACTTCATGGTTTATATGTCAATTACATTTGTGTACTTCGGTCCACAAAGAGCTTCTTCGCTATAGCAAAGAATAGTTCAGCTACTAGCTGGCAGCAACCCTGTGGAGGAGTGGGCCTTGTCTCCATTTCATAGAGAAAGATATGGAGACTGAAAGTCAAACAACTTGCCCCAAATCATGGGGCTTAAGAGCAGTAGAGCCAGGCTGGGAACTCTGATTCCCACTCAGCTCCCCTGGCCACCCCAATGGACCGGCTCCTTTGTTCTCACAGGCTCCTGTGTGGTAAATGATCTTATTGATGAGTTTGCGCTAGGGATTGATAGGACTGAGCCCAAATGTCCTACAGTAGATTTCTAACTCCCGTGCAAAGTTTAGGTTGCGCGCCTGGGAAGTGGGGGGCAGGAAGCCTGGAGGGAAGGTGGAGGAGGCGTCCTTGCCCACTGCAAGCCAGGTAAGCAGCTGCCTCCTGTGATACAAGCTGGCCAGGCCCTGACAGCTGAAAGAGGGCTCACGGAGCTGCAGCTGCCCTGGGTACATGGACAGCTCAGTTGTGAAGCCGGGAGAAATCTGTGTCAACGGCTGTGCTGGGAAGGGCAAGCATCATGCCAAAAACCTGGGGTGGTGGCCTGGGGCTCCAGGAAATAAAGGAAGCAGGGGAGTATGTGTGTGGAGGGACAGGGTTCGTTTTCTACTTGGCTGCTGGGCAGCCGATTCTCTCTAACCTCAGTGCTACTAGCTCTGGGCACAGTTGCCTTTTGCTTCCAGTGACACTTCCTGCTCCGTGGGCACCTGGCACCAGCTTTCTCCCTAGTGCTCACTGGAGGTGAGATGTGCTCAGCTTACCAGTTGCCACTGAAAAACCTTAAACATCCTCAAGACCAAGCAAACCAAGGCTGCATCTCCATCCCAGGTGGGGAGGGAGACGGAAAGGCTGCAGGCTGACTTGCCAAGGCTCTGGCCCATCCCAGCCTCCAGCCTCTCTGGAGGGAGGCTAACGAAACAGAGTGTGATACAAGGAAGCTCCTTGCTGCTCTTGGCAAGCCAGCATGCCAAGGTGGGGCCAGGGAACCCGGAAGCAGAGAGTATCTGTACCTTTGGTGTGAGGTTTGAGGATCTGAGCTGCAGCTGCTCCTAACAGGACAGGTCCTGGATCCCAAATTGCTAGATTTGGGGCACAAAATCATGGCCCTCATGCTCATCTGTCACCTGAATCGGCACAGGCACAGGCATCACCGAGCTCTTTTGCAAAGCTAGGTGATGAAGCCGGAATCTTTACATACCAAGACAGGCATCCACGGGGCCCGCATTATGGGGACAAATGAGGTCATGCAAGGGGCCTGAGACCCCAGAGCCTCGCTTTTCCAAAGTGAGAAAGCTTTATCATTTTGCTTGATCATAAAAAGAAAGAATAATCTCTGCAAAACAATTCAAAATACAGAAAAACGCATTCAAACAAAGAACAAGTCCCACAACCAGAGACAAGTGCTGTGGACTTTTCATTGGGTTTCAAGTCTTGAGTTAGACACAGGTGGTCACTTGCACAGACGTCATCACACAAGCCCACCAGACGCAGGTTCTACATCAGCCCATTCCCCTCAACACTGGCTGTGGGACCATTTTCATGTAAACAAGCAGAGCAACCTGTCTCTGCATCTCAATTCTGCTTCTGTTCCTCAATGTGGTCTTTTCAGTCTGGGCAAGGGACTCCTTGCCCACAGCCCCAGTTCTCTGCCATTCCCCTCCCATACGTGTCACCCTCCCCTGCTCTGAGCCAAGAGGCACCCTGCATGGGAGCAGGTCATTTCCTTCTATGCACATGTGGCCCTTGACCCGAGGGCAAGCCGAAGGTGATGTGAGGGGCTATGGACGGACACGAAGCCGGCCAGACCCTCAGGGACTGTCCAGCTGCTATTCAGTGAAGGGTTGGCTTTGGGCAGGGCTTTCCCATCTCAGGTCCCAGGTCCCTACTATGAAAAGCAACCCCAGGGTCCGCACAGCCCACCAGAGTTGACCTCCCGCTCACCAAGGTGGGACTGGGTGAAGGTCAGATCCAGGCAGGGCAGCAAGGCCCCCACACACCAGGAAGGAAAGAGCAGGTTCCAGAAGCTGTGTTCTGGGCCCTCACTTCCCCAGGCCTCTTCCAGGGTCCCTGAGGGGCCCCCGTTTTAAATCTTTTTTCTTAGAGAGATCCCCTCAAATGGTGTAAATTTCTAACCCTTCAAAACCGGTCTCCATCCCCAGCTTACGCCATTGACAATAAACAATGACAAATAGTTTTCATTTCTTTGAATTAATAACTTATTTGAAATGAAACCAACAAGAGACATTCAGTGAAACTCTTCCATATTTGAGGAGAAAAATATCAAGGTTTACCGTTTCTGTTATGAAACTCTTTAAAGCGGCGAGTACTCCATCTAACTTGACACCAATGGCAAAGTTTGCAGAGAGGATGAGAACCAGTTAGAGAAGGAACAACAGATGTCACCCCACCCGGGTTTTCCCAAGCTGGGGTAGAGGTGGCATGGATGGTTCTGGAAGACGCAGGCCAGTGCTGAGAGCTAGGTGAGGGGAGGAGCTGGTTTTAAGGCTCTTGGGAGCACGCAGGCCCCCTGAACACTCCATCCACTGCTGCCCGCCTCTGGGAATTCTTGTCCGTCTCCCCTCCAGGCTTTTCTCTCAGTGTTTACTCCAGAGGGGCCACGGAAGATTCCTCAGACATCACAAGGATTCCTTCCTCTGAGAACCAACCACCACCCCAGGACGGCTGGGCCTCCAGAGACATTTCATGACCCCAGACCCCACCTTCTGGTCCAGGGGTGGACACAGCCAAAAATGGGTGTGTATCCCCCGGCTCACCTGGTCCCCTGCCTGAACCCAGCAGGCCTGACCCTTCCCATCCTATCCAGTCCGCCATGCTGTTTAGGCACATCGGGAGCCTGCTCTCAAGGCACCAAAGGGCATGGAGAGGCTCCAGGGGTATGTACAGGAACATGGGGACTGGTCCGTGGGGCCCCTGTTCTCCTGTGACCTGGCTCGATGGTCTTCCTCACAGTGACAGTCTTGGCACAACGACACCTTTTCAGAGCCTCCTTGGTGACAATAGAGCCCTGAGACCTCTGATGGCCACAGATGACCCGTAGACTTGGAGGGGCCATCTCCCATGCTGATTTCTCCCAAGCCACAGCTATGCGTCATGTCAGCATTTTGTTAATGGGAACACAGATGTTTTGATGCCTTGGGTCTCTGAAAGGACCAAGCAACTTGCCAAATGTGTGCCTGCTGGCCAAGGCTCGGAGCCTCCAGCGTCTGAGTCATGTTCAATTTGTGAATGTGTTTTCTCCAGAACTTACTCTTATTTTCAAGCGAGTCAGAGGCGGATTATAAATCCTCTACTACTCTTCATGCCAGGGACCTCTACTCAGCCCACATACACGAAGAGAGAAAGTGGGCGCTTCTGGGGGAAGTGAGAGAATTTCACTTGGGGAGTTGCCCGAGGCCTTTGGATTAGTCTGAGCTCTCTGCAGAAACAGAAGCAACAGGAAAGAGATGTATATTATGTATACACACACATGCACACGTATACATATGTAATACTGTCATATATACAACATACTTATTAATATATGGAGAGAGAAAGATTTTTAAGGAACTGTTGTGCCATTATGGGGGCTGGCAAGTCCAATTTTAAGAAATTTTAAGGAACTGTCACGCAGCTTCGGGGGTGGCAAGTCTAACCTTCGCAGGGCAGGAGCAGGCTGGAGACACAGGGCCAGTCACAGGTGATGCTGCAGCTTGGGACCAAAGGCAGAAGGCTGTGGGCAGAACTCCCTCCTCGGGGACCTCAGTCTTTGGCATGAGGACCACCCATATTAGGAGGCAAATCTGCATTTCTCAAAGGCTGCTGATTTAAATGCTAGTCGTATCTAAACAATCCCTTCCCAGCAACATCTGGACTGGTGCTTGAGCAAATATCTGGAAACCATGTCTTAGCTAAATTGAGACATATGATTAACCACCTAGCTCTCCAGTTGGAGCCTCTCCTTGGGGCTCTGCATCCCAGGATGCTCAGGGTACTTTGAGTTTGCAGCCTGCTGGCTGCCCGTAATTCTACATTTACACTCCAAGCCCCATTCTGGTCTGCTTTTTAAAACAGTTATGGGAGCGATGACAACAGCAGGCGCCAAGAGCCAGCGCTGCGGACACACTTCACACAGGAACTGTGACAGGCCAGGACGTGGCACCATTACGACACCCACTTGACAGGGGCGGAAGCTGTGTAAGTCCCTGAGCCACGGTGGCCTCTCCAGGATTTAAATCCCAGTGTGCCTTCTCCAGCCCCCTGGTGTGGCAAGATAGCTGGACTCACCTTAGAGAGGGGTGCACGGAAACTGTTGTGAGTCCTGCCTCCTTCACCCTCTCACTTTACAGCACCCCCTCGAGGCGTCCACCTTTGGTCACCCTCCCAGCCACCTCTCCCCGGCCCCTTGGCATTCTTGAGGACAGAAAACAAATTTTAGACAACTTGGGATCCTCAACGCTGAGAACAGGATCTGAGTGTACACTAGATGCTCATTTCAATCAACAAACAAATGAATAAGTGAATGAGGAGTGAAGGAATGAAGTAAGTATGAATCAAAGACAATCTCTTGCTCATCTTACCACCCAAACCTACCTTCCCCATTTCGCCTGCTTGCTGCCCAGCCAACCTGTGTCCAGATACCACCTGCATCTGTGGACTGGTTTGTGCCTTTCACAGCCTCAGTGTTATCTTTGGCGAGTCTCTGAGGCCCCCAGTGCCCATGCCAAGCAGGGAGGTTGGGGTCCACACACATAGCATCCAGTAGCTGCAATCCCCTCCTAGGTACACAAGCCTGGCACATGAACCTTCTCCTCACATCCCACAGCCTGAAGGCCTCCTGCCAGCAGAAATGGCAGCACATTTAGCCTATTTCCATTTGGGATTTAACACAATATGAATACAGAAGGAGAGAGAAACTTTCGTAGATAAAAAGGAATCCAAGAAGGCAACAACGAAAAACTAATACATTCTGTCAGCTCCATGGTGAAGCGTTTCCCTTTATTCTCAGGGGTAAGGAGACTTTTTGTGGGGTTTAGGCAGGGGCGTGATGCAGTCCGGCCTCTGACCTCTGTCTCCGGGAAATACACATTTTACGAAAGCAAGTGAGGATGCAGGGAGGGGAGGTGGGACAGGACTGCTGTGGTGCAGGAGGGGAAGATTTCTGTTGCCCCATTCCCGATCCACTCAGAAACACTTGGGATTTTCCCCTAAGAGAGAATAGGAAAATCTGAAAACACATCCCACTTTTTATTTAGTTTTCACCACCATCTAGGTTAGTTACTCCAAGAATAAAGACTCCAAGGCTCAGGACCCAGGCAACGTGCCCAGGCACACAGCTGTCATTTGATCCTTCCCCTTCCCGTTTGCCCATGCTGCCTGTGGGATCCAGGCCCTCTCACCGCGGACCTCCACAAGCGGTTTCCACCTCGGGGCCTTTGCAATGGCTGGGTCCTCTGCCCAGGGAATCTGCGCCCAGGTCCTCTAGAGTTGAGTCCTCTAGAGCTGTCTTTCCATTTCAACTCAGATGTTTCCTCCTTAGACAGCCCCTACCTGCTTGCTTAACCTGGAGTAGGCTCGTGGCCACCTTCCAGTGCGGCACCCTGCTCAGGCATCATTGGCCCTCTGATACTTTTCTAACTTGTCTGGTTTTCCTCTTCCTGCTTGGTGAGCTAAGTGGTAGTGGGGACTGTGTCAGCCACATCTTTCTCTCTCCTGTCATGTATTGAGCATTTGTTATAGACCCGGTCTTTGAATATGATTCATTTCTTTGGCTATGACCCCACAAGATGGGAATGTCTGTTATCTCCACTGTTCAGAGGAAGAAACTGATTCACAAGGGGCAGGAACTTGGCCCAGATCAGTCAACCAGGAAGGATCCGAGCCAAGACCGAGCCAGGCCTAGGAGTCTTCACCACCTGCTGTGCTGCCTCAGGCCCTACTGCCTCCCAGAACAGCGTCTTTCCCGTGCTAGCCTCTCAGGACATAGTTGTGGGATGAACACATTATCTTACTAGTTAGATTATTTTTGTCATGCAGAGAAAAGGCCAAACTGCAGGAGCACTGAGGTGATGCTAACATGTTTGTATGTTTTCGCACCACAGTCTGATGCTTCTCTGGATGCCTTTTTTTTTTTTTTTTTTTTTTTTTTTTTTGCTTCTGATCCTGCAGAGACCCCTGTCTTGGAGCTCAGTGGTCCTCTCTCTTGGTTCAAATCAACCCGGGTTTCATCTGATGCTCTCAGTTCCCCAAGGGCAGGTGAGGCTTCCTGGGCAATGCAACCAGTTGCTGGTCTTGCTCTCTGATCCCAACCCTTCTTCAGAGATGGGGTGAGTATGGGGAAGGGCTGGTCCAGGGCTCACAGCACCCTCCCCTTCCATCTAACGTCCAGAGGCAACTGATCTCCAGCAGAAGGGAAAATGTCTCAGACAGTGGCCAACCAAATGACAAGAGCGGGGCCCAGGATGGCCTGGGGACTTTCCAGTTCCCTCCCAGTCACCACCAACATGCCCCATGCCTCTGATCATGTCTCAATCTTAGTACTGAGGACTTAGGAACCCAGCCCCACGCTGAGTTCCCTGGGTCTCACTTCCCACCGAGACTGCCTCCTTTGAGAGATTCTGGTGCCCAGAGAGGCACACATTTTCCTATATATAGGAGGGGAGATGATTACTTCCTTGAGATACAAATTTTACTTACTTAAGTTACAAATCATACTTGAGACTTGTACAAATGGATGGGTTTGGGTCCAGTCAAATTATGGGTGCTTATTTTTTCTTTAATGAAAATGTGTGTCATGTCCTTATTTTAGGTTTAAGGCAGTTACTGAAGAACGTGGAAGGTGCTGGCAGGGAGTTTGAAAGGATAAAGAAAGTTCAACCCACTCTGAGAGTCTTCCCTGGAGCCCCAGGGCTGCACAAACCTTTGCCTTTATGGGTCAGGGGAGAGTGGCCAGCACAGTCAGGCCTCTGTCAACAGCTCTGCCCTAACAACGGATACTGCTCCTGGCACAGCTGGCTGAGAGGCAGGTCTGAGGCAGCATATGGAGGGAAGGCTGGTGCCCAAAGGGAAGGGAAGCAGCTTCAAAGGCATCTGGCTTGGTCTGCCTGGAATCAAGTCTAGTGCCAAATAGGATTCCCCAGGGTGAGCAGACCTGGGAGGACATCCGTTCCTGATGGAAAGACTCCAGGCTAGCCCAAGAAACCACTGAACTGGTTGGCTATTTCTCCTTTCCCAGTGGGCCATGGTGTGGACCAAGCCCCTAATACTCGCTGCCCAATGCCCTCAGGGCCAGAAATGACCCCAAGGGAGCAAGGGGGCTTCCATTCTCCTCTGCAATCAGGGCTGCCCTTGACAGGATATAGATCTCATTCCCGAATGTGCCAGGGAGAAGTGGAGGCTGCTAGAGAAAGCAGAAGATGCCAGAAGGACCTTCCTGTCACCACCCTGCTCTGATTCCACCCATTTGTCTAAACACAGGTGCCTTGGTGAGTAAGTCTCTGGGTCACCATGATGGAAGACTTGCAAAAATAACCCCAGATATTCCTCCCTGTGCCAACACTATATGCAAGGAGACTCTGCTCTCTTCTCATCAAGAAGGAAGTCTGTTTTCCCACCTTACATATCTGGGCTGGCCTTGTGGCTTGCTTTGGCCAACAGGATGCAGTAGAAGTTGTGTTCCAGTTCCAAGGCTGGGTCTCAAGAAGCATGTGAGCTTCTGCTCAGTCTTGGTGCTCTACCACCATCACTGCCACCACAACCACAACCATGAGAAAAGCCCCAGCTAACCTCCTGGAGGATGAGAGGCCTTGTGGAGCAGAGACCGCATGCACCAGATGAGCTGCCCTAGACCAACTATCCCCAGCTAACTTGGCAGCTGACCACAGACAAACCAGCAAGCCCAGTACAGATGAGCTGAGCCTGGCCCTGACTAGCACATCAGCCCAGCTGAGCCTGGCTCAAACTGTTACCCTGGTCTGCCAACTTCAGATCCATAGCTACTCTCTTAAAACCAAAGCAGCACTGTCTGTTTTATTCCCAGTGCCTGGGCCATTGTAGACACCAAATATCTGTTTTATGAAATACCTCGTTTTAGATAGAGGTATTTATTTTAGATCAACAGATCTGAATGATTCACAAACCCCTGCTGTTTCAGCTCATCTTCATGTATTAGTATTAAAATCTCTACTTCAGGCTTAGTGAACACTCCTGGAGCTAGGACAAGGCAGACACTCCTGTCAATCATGATGTCCTTTCATGCCAAGCTCTAGAGTGACCGACAAGCCATCTCAACCTGGACTCAAGGCAGTCCCAGGCAATCCATCTGAATAGGCAGCTAAATTGACACCGATGGCCTAGGACACCATCCTAGGCCAGGAAGAAGCAAGCTTTTGTTTTCACTTTTCCACCCTTCAGCTCATTTTTTTTCTCAGAGCAAGAAATCAGTCTCAAGTCCTGCTCCAGCTTGAGGCCTTGGTTTTCTCTAGGAAGTCAGCGGGGAGGAGCGCTGGCGGGCAGTGAGTCGGAGAGAGTACGGTCAGCTTTCCTCCTCTCACTTCCTCCTCTGGCCTTGCTCCCAACTGTAGGATTCAGCCACCGCTTTCTTGGCCACAGCAGATCTCCACCTACGACCTGGGATCATGATGCTACTGTTGGCTGCTTTAAAGTTTCCGCATAGAAAAAGTGTGATATCTACCGTAGGCAAGCGATTTGACAAGCCCAGCAATAATGAGTTAAAAATCATTTTCCTAAGGATGTGTTCAAAAAAATAAGGGAGTAATCCAAAGAAAGAGGAAGACATGTGATCTCAAAAACATAGACTCCAGCTCAGGGTAGCAGGGAGGCTCTCTCCCAAAGCCCCTGTGTAGCCGCAGGGCCATGAGCCCAGGGAGGGCAGCAAGGCGGGAGCTGAAGGCAGAGAGGCCTGGGGAGTCTGGGCTCTAGGGGCAAGCGGTCCTGGCAGAACACTGACTGGGAAGGAGATCCTGGAAACAACTGTGCTTGTGTAGACGGCAGACTGGGGCAAAAGGGAATAAACTCTAGGAAAATTAAAAAGTTACACAAGAAAGGAAATTAATCATGAGACTCTTTGGCTCTGTGGTGGATTATGGAACAAAGTATTCGTCTGTCATTACGGGAGACCAATTGTGTAGAAATGTGGAGTGGTCCCCAGGGTATTTAGAAGTAGTTGCCTTGAGGGAGAGAGAGAAAGAGAGAGAGAGAGAGAGAAAGGTGCCATGGACCAATTTCTTGAAAGATACAAACTACCCAAGCTCACCCCAGGGAAGAAAAATTGCTAACCTAGATAGCTCTGTATGTAAGAAACTGAATTCATAGTTAAAACTTTCCAGAAGTCTCCAGGCCCACATGGTTTCATTGGTAAATTCTACCAGACATTTCAAGAACTGGCACCAATTCTACACTGTCTCTTCCAGAAGACAGAAAATCCACCTTATTAACAGACTAGAGAAAAACCACAGGACCATATCAAGTGAAGCCGAAAAAAAGCACGTGAAAAAATTCGACATCCATTCATAATAAATATTGTATCAAACTAGGGCAAGTAGGAAACCTTAGCCAGACAAACAACACCTACAAAAAACCTACAGCCAGAACCAAACTTAATGTTGAAAAATTAAATGCTTTCTTCCTAAATTCCAGAACAAAGCAAGAATGTTCACTCTCCTATTAAAAATTGCACTTGAAATTTTAGTCCATGTAATAAGGCTAAATACATAAATAAATGACACATACATTAGAAAGGAAGCAATAAAACTGCTCCAATATATAGATGACATGATTGTCCATGTAAAAAAAACTCAGGAAATGTATTTTTAAAAATTCCCTATAAATAATGATTGCGTTCCACAAGGTCACAAGATACAAGGTCAACATAGAAAAGCCCACTGGATTTCTCCATACTGGGGATATCCACTTGGAAATGAATTTTTAAAAAAATTATTTATAATAGGCTTGGCGCAGTGGCTCACGCCTGTAATTCCAACACTTTGGAAGGCCGAGGTGGGTGGATCACGAGGTCAGCCTGACCAACATGGTGAAACTCCGTTTCTACTAAAAATACAAAAATTAGCCAGGCATAGTGGCATGCGCCTGTAATCCCAGCTACTCAGGAAGCTGAGGCAGGAGAACTGCTTGAACACAGGAGGCGGAGGTCTCAGTGAGCCAAGATGGTGATGCTGCACTACAGCCTGGGTGACAGAGTGAGACTCCTTCTCACACACACACACAATATTTAAAGTAGCTTCAAAAATGAAATAATTAGGTATAAGTCTAACAAAGCATGTTTGTGTTGAAAACTAAAAAATACATATATACTGATGAAAGTAATAAAAGAATATCTAAGTAAGTAGCAAGGTACATTGTGTTCACAGATTGGAAGACTCAGTACATTTAAGATGCCAATTCTCCTCTAATTGATCTATAGATTTAATGCAATCCCAATAAAAACTCCAGTATATATATGTGTGTGTGTATATATATATATATATATATATTTTTTTTTTTTAAGATGGAGTTTCGCTTTTGTTGCCTAGGCTGGAGTGCCATCGTGCATCTCAGCTCATAGCTCACTGTGACCTCTGCCTCCCGGGTTCAAGCAGTTCTCCTGCCTTAGCCTAGTAAGTAGCTGTGATTACAGGCATGTGCCACCATACCTGGTTAATTTTGTATTTTTAGTAGAGACTGGGGTTTCATCATGTTTGCCAGGCTGGTCTCAGACTCCCTTAGGTGATCCACCCACCTTGCCCTCCCAAAGTGCTGGGATTACAGGCATGAGCCACCATGCCTGGCCAGTAGAATTTCTTGTAGATAAAGACAATTGATTCTGAAATTTTAACGGAAAGGCAAAGAAATTAGAATAGCCAAAGGAATCTTGAAAAAAAAGAATACAGTTGGAGGACTCACTTTACTCAATTTTAGAACTTACTGTAAAACTATAGTAATCAAGGTAAGTATGTTATTGGCAGAAATTTTCCCATAAGTGTATGATTAACTGATTTTTGACAAAGTTGCTAAGACAAGCCAATGGCAAATCAGCAGTCTTTCAACAACAAATGGTGTTGGAATAATTGGATAGTCACATGAAAAAGTAGCCCTCAACATAAATTTCACACCTTATTTTTTTGAGATGAAGTTTTGCTCTTGTTGCCCAGGCTAGAGTGCAGTGGCGCCATCTCGGCTCACCACAACCTCCACCTCCAGGGTTCAAGCCATTCTCTGCCTCAGCCTCCTAAGTAGCTGGGATTACAGTCATGCATCACCATACCTGGCTAATTTTGTATTTTTTTTTTAGTAGAGTTGGGGTTTCTCCATGTTGCTCAGGCTGGTCTCAAACTCCTGACCTCAGGTGATTCGCCTGCCTCAGCCTCCCAAAGTGCTGGCATTACAGGTGTAAGGCATCGTGCCCAACCCTTATTTTTTAAAAGTAACTCAACATGGGTCATAATAAAAATGCAAAACTATAAAAATTTTAGAAGAAAATTTTCACGACCTGAGGTTAGGCCAAGAGTTCTTAGACTTGACACCCAAAACACAATCCATTAAAATAAAAAATTGATAAACTACACTTCATTGACATTTAAAATTTTTGCTCTGCAAAAGACATTGTTAAGACAAGCTACAAAATGAGAGAAAACATTTATAACTCACATATCTAAAAAAGGATTTCTATTTAGAAAATATAAAGAGTGCTCAAAATTTATTAAAAGCAATCAGGATTTGCCTGTAATCTCAGATACTCCAGAGGCTGAGGCAGGAGGATCACTTGAGCCCAGGAGTTCCACGTCTGGCCTGGGCAACACAGCAAGACCTCGTCTCAAAAAATAAAAAGAAAGAAAGAAAAGAAACAGTCCATTTTTTTTTAAATGGGCAGAAGGCTTGAACAGATGTTTTGCCCAATAGACTATTTGGCAAATAAGCACATGAAGAGATGTCCAATGTCATTAGTCATTACAGAAGGAAATTAAAACCACAATGAGATACCACTACGTACTTGCTGGAATGACTTGGAGAAAGGCTAACCAACCCGAGAACTTTAAGTGCTGGTAAGGATGCAGTGTAGTGAGGTCTTTCATAGATGTAAAGTGGTAAAACTAATATGGAACATAGGTGGGCAGTTTCTTACAAAGTTAGACACACATTTGCCCTATGACCTAGCAATCCCACTCCCAGGTACTTACATAAGAAATGAAAATACATTCACATGAAAAGTGTATGTGAATGTTTATACCAGCTTTATTCGCAATTGCCCCAAACTGCAATGACACCACGGGTGGGTATTGTTCAGTGGGTGAACTGATAATCAGTAATATACCCACACCATGGAGCACCACTTAGCAATAAAAAGGAGCCTATGGCTTGGGTGAGTCTTAGATGCATTACACGAAGTTAACCCTTTTCCCATTTAGAAAAAAAAAGTGCAGCATGCTGCCATCGCTCATTTAATTTTATAGGAACATGCTCTTTGAGGTTGAAGCAAATCTGACTGATTGTCAATGCAAAAATAAACTATGAAAACTGTTCTTGTAGTTATTTCTAAGAAGAACTAGCACCAGAATTGTCTGAATCATCAGAATCATCTATTTTGGAAAAACCGGATGCATCAATTGAATCTTTGGCCAACAACTGCTCCAGAGCAATGTTAATATCACGCGTAGGAATGCTATGTTTTCTAGGATTGGACATTTTCAGCGATCAAGAATTATATTTTATAAATGGAAATGCCACTACTAAGAACAGAATGCTATAAATAGAATGATGTCTGTTGTTTCCAAAGTTATCTTGGGGTAAACGCTGAAGCCACAAGCACTGCTGGCTGGTATTCTCGGGGCAAATGGGAGTAAAGAAACTAAACTCAAAAGGCCATGTACTCTTTTTCATTTATATGACATTGTGGAGGCCAGGTGCGGTGGCTCACATCTATAATCTCAGCACTTTATGAGGCTGAGGTGGGAGGATTGTTTTGAGTCCAGGAGTTTGAGACCAGCCTAGACAACATGGCAAAACCCTGTTGCTAAAACAAAATAAAATAAAAAATCGTATGGCATGCTGGAGAAGAGAGAGTTGTAGTGATAAAGAATAGACCAGTGCTGCTAGGGCTGGGATGGGTAGAGGGTGCAACTTCAGAGAGCAGCGTGGTGTAGCTTTGGGGGCGGCGGATCTGTTCTGTATCCTGATTGTGGTGGTGGTTGCCATGCATAGGATATAGTTCCATGGTTAAAATCATGAAATTATACATGAACAACATTTATTTTTATTTAATTATAAAAAGCAATTTATCAGATAGGAGGAGGCAACTAAAAGAATGAACCTCTCACGGTGGAATTTGGAGCCCGGTGACCTCTGATCACAGGGAGAGGGTGGGGGAGGGAAGCCTGCTGAAACACGGTAGCAGCTCCCCACACAGGTGAGGAGGCAGCTGGGACCATGCACCCCTGCCCACCCAGAGCTACTGAGGGCTGAAGGTGAGGTGCAAGAGGATTGTTAGATGTTTGCTCTGGTCTCCCCAGCAAGGTGTTTCTCTTCCAGTGGGAAAGCCACAGGGCAGGCACAGTGTCGAGAAAGGGCTCCCGCTCTGTGCATACCCCATACTTCTCAGCCTCCCTTCCTTCCCTGTGACGACCTGCTCTTCATCAGCCAGTGACAGAAACCTGCAAAGTGACTTGGGACCGATGTGCTGACAAGAGGGACACAGTGGATAGCCATGGAGGCCAGCAGGAGAGAGACGAGACTCCATCCCCCCAGAAGTGCTGCTCTGGACCCTGCAGCACACAGCCTTCCCTCCCTTGTAACACACACACAATCACACAGACACACACAATTACAGGCACCAACACACAAAGACATGTGCATACCCAACAACACACACAGCACAGATATGCACACACACATACACCCACCATCACACATACAGTCACTCATTCACACGGACACATGCACACACAACTACAGGTACCAACACAAAAAGGTGCGTACACACAACTACACACAGACACACATACATCCACTGACACACACACACACACACCCATCATATTACCCTTGAGCTGTCACCTAATACACAAAACAAGCACATTTCCTGGTAAACAGGAACCCCAGACAGGGCTGTGGCCTGCCCCCTGGAGGAGCACCACAGCCTCCATCTAGAGCTCCTTGGAGTTGGTGCATCCCTGGGCCTTGGCCAAGGAAGCCCATCCTCATGCCTCCCGCCTGACCCATCTCATCTACTCCATGGCAGGAAATGATCCTGTGGGCACAGTTCATTCTCCAAACTTGCTGAGTCTCCACCAGCCAACAGCTCTTGCTGCTTGGTTCAGGAGTCCTGGGCCTCGCGCTACTTTTAGGCCAGGTGGTTCACTGCCCCTGGAGCCCTATAGTGGGAATACAGACAATAAACCTGAAACCTACCAAAATATATCATTACAAATGATGATCAGTCCTATGCCAGAGCCCCTCAGGGGACCCACATAGAAAATACAGGAACTGGCCTGGCATGGTGGCTCACTCCACGGAACTGGCCTAATCCCAGCACTTTGGGAGGCCGAGGCGAGCAGATCACCTTGAGGTCGGGAGTTCCAGACCAGCCTGACCAACACAGAGAAAGCCCATCTCGACTAAAAATACAAAATTAGCCAGGCATGCTAGTGCATGCCTGTAATCCCAGCTACTCTGGAGGCTGAGGCAGGAGAATAGCTTGAACCCAGGAGGTGGAGGTTGTGGTGAGCTGAGATAGCGCCATTGCACTCCAGCCTGGAAGACAAGAACGAAACTCAGCCTCAAAAAAAGAAGAAAGAAAGAAGGAAGGAAGGGAGGCAGGGAGAGAGGGAGGGAGAGAGGGAGGGAGGGAGGGAGGAAGGGAAGAAGGGAGGGAAGGAAGAGAAGGGAAGGGAAGGGAAGGGAGGGAAGGAAGGAAGGAAGGAAGGAAGGAAGGAAGGAAGGAAGGAAGGAAGGAAGGAAACAGAGAAAAGACAGGGACAGAAAGGGGACTTGTTTAGAGTAGAAAGAGGTTTGGTAGGAGTCAGGTCACACAGTCACCTGACCTAAAGGAGTCAGGTAACGCTTGTTCCAGCATAAACCAGGCCTTGGGGCCTTCTTTATAATTCACCCTTTAAGCTGGCCTGGACAGGGTCGAGGGTGGAGAAGGGGAGACCCCCGGTCACATAGGACTGTGGGTGAAAGAGAGTTTCACTAGAATTTTTAAATTAACATCTATGGGCAATCTTTTTTGTTCCCTCTCCCCGCAGAAAGCGCCTGAGACAGGTGTTTTGCAGGTAAAGTCGGTAAGGTTTAGAGGATAAGAAACTTGAGAAGGCCTGGGTGTGGCAGGACAGAGATTGAACCCAGAAGTTCCAGGTAGAGTCTGAGTGAGTTCACTTTGCCTCTGCAGTAGCTGCAAACATGTCACAACTATTTCGGTCTCACCTGGTTTCTGGGTAACCTTGAGAGACAGGTGTTTGCCTCATTCCCTGAGCAGCAAAGATGACACGATGGCAGGGCCTGGCTCCCAAACATCTATCACACATCCTGTCCACTCTGCCTCCTTGGAGCCTGGGCTGGGGAGCAGGCTTAGAGATGGACCCATCTATGCTTCTGGCATTGGGCTCTAAGTCTGAGGTGGGGTTTTATTTTGTTCTGTAACCTGCAAAGTTGGTGGGAGACCCTTTGCTCTGTTGGGTGGGTTCAGCATGGCCTCACACTGGGCCTCTGCTGCCTGGTCACTGTGGTGGCCCCTCACCACGTCTGCACTAACATCGCCACGTCTGGCCTGAGCCAAATTCTGCCTGCCTGGAATCCCTTCTGCACCCCAGGGGCTTCCAGCTGGCCATGGGCATGCCTGCCCGGCCCAGGAAGTCAGTCTCCTGCCGGGGGGTATGGACAAGTATCTGCAGGGAAGGAAGAAATCCTGGAGCCCAACAAGAGAGACTGGGTTTACTCCACTCATGCCTGGTTGTGTGACCTTGAATAAGTCCCACCTTCCCTGGGCCTCAGTTTCATCATCTGCAGAATGGGGATAACAGTCCCCACCTCACAGAGTTGCTCCGGGAATGAAGTGCCTGGAAGATACCCCACAGGGAGCCTGCGATGCACGAGGTACTCAGGAAGCGTGTTCTGTTGGCATTGTGGGGGTAGCGGGTTGGCAGTCCAGCTGGGCCCCTCACACAGGTAGGCAGTCCCTGGCTGCCAGGGTTACTCTGCTGGATGCGGGCCTTGGACTCGGCAATTCAAGTTCTTACCTTAATTTTAAAAAATCAGTTGCTATAAAAGTGAATCTGGTCAAGTATTAAATAAATAAATCCGGTGGGATTCGAACAAATGCCAATGACAAGAAGAGAAAAATTTAACAGCAAGCTGCCTGTGTATGTGTGAAAGAAAATGCAGTCCCACATCCCTGCTTCAGAAACCTCCCGGCCACCTCTGCCTGGGAAATGCCACGAACTGCCAAGAAAGTCCTGTGAGTGCTCTAATATTTCGGTTGGAAATTTAAATGTCGGAGTTTGGAGGGCGGGGACATTCTCTAAGCTAATCGAGTGACCCGGAGCTCTCATGGAGACCCAGGAAAGACCAAAGTCTTAAATCCCGGAGAAATCTTCCTCCTCCCGGCGGTTCTCACGCGGAGCCCTCTCCCCGGATGGACCGACGCGTTTGCACCAACTGCTCGGCCAGCCCAGCCCGGATCCTCTCCGGCGCCCGGCCCGGGATGCCTCTGAGATGACAGACGGGGGACCCTGCACCTCTCTCCGAAAAGTGAGCCCCAGCCCAGGCATCTCTCCAAGCTCCCGACCCAGGCATCCGAGTGGAAAGTGGCAAGCCTCGGTCCCCTGGCCTTGGCGCTGCCTCCCCTGCGCGCGGGACAGGGGAGAGAGGCGGGGGGGACACTGACCTGGGAAGCCCGCGGCTCGGGGCAGGCGAGGAGCAGCAGCAGAAGGAAAAGCGCGCGCGGAGACCTGGGCACCATCTTGCCAATCGGAATCTTGCTGCTTGGGAGGGGGAAATAACTTTGTCTGCCTCCCCTGCCGAGTTTGTCCCAGCGGTGCGGCAGACGCCCCTGCAGGGTGCGGGGCGCCGCGCGGCCCGAGGGCGGCTCGGGCAGGGAGGGAGGCAGGGAGGCGGGAGGCTCCCGAGCACCGCCGGCCCGGCCCTTGCTCGGGTCCAGGTGCGCGGTGCACGGACCCTGGAGCAGCGCGGCCACGAGAGTCCGCAGCTGCCCGCACGAGACAGTCCGGGCGAGGCGGGGAGGCGCCAGCCTCTTGGCTAAGGCCGAGGGAGGAGGGGCTGCCCGGCCAGGAATGCGCCTGGGAGCACGCCCAACCAGCGCGGCTCCCCAAGGAGGCCGGGCACGACACCGAGGACGAGCGCGGGCATCCTCATTGCCTGGCAGGGATGGGCGGCGAGTGCTCCGCACATGTGCGGATGACTGGAATCCCACCCTGGGTAGGTTCATTCCTGATTGTCCCGTTTCCCAACCGAGGAGACTGAGGCTCAGTCACCAAGGACAGGTGGCAGAACAGAAACCCAAACCCAGCTCTGTCCTGCCTCAGAGCCCAAGCGACACCCTCCCCCAGGACATTCCTAGAAGGGGACCAGGCGAAAGACTTCATAAGCTTGACATGGAGTGGACTGAGTTCTCCATCCGAATAAACTAGTGTCCCTTTCAATAATGCAATTGGGGTGCGAGAACACGCACGCACAGTGAGTAGATACACAGTGACACAGTGATCTACAGCCCTTCTCCTGATTCCGTCCTTCTGCTCAAGGGAAGGAGAAACTCAGTTTAAAGAGGAGACTGTGTTCTAGAACATTGCATGCCTTGCTAAAGTCAAGTCAGGAAGCGCTGGCCGGCATGAGCAGTCTGAAGTCCCCTGCCATCAGGGCTGTGGTACAACAGATGCCTCTGACCTGAGCTCCTGGAAGGCATGATTGACGTTCTTCCTGGAAGGTTTTCTGAAAGCAGCCACTGCGGATGTCCCGGGACACACAAGTCTGGTCAAGCCTCAGATAGCTTTTTCCTTTTCCACATTTTACTTTGCTGAGCCCTCTCAGAGCTCAAGGAATGGAGAGCCCAGGAGGCTGCCACCGCAGAGCAGGAACTGTTTTCCAGGGGAGGCCAGAAAGGAAAGTTGGAGTCCTGGCTTAGTGCCTTCAAACTGCTGTAACAAAATACCATGAATTGGGTGGCGTATAAACAACAGACTCGTATTTCTCACAGCTCTGGAGGCTGGGAGATCCAAGATCAAGGTGCCAACAGAATAGGTGTTTGGTGAGGAACTGAGTTCTGGTTTCCGTGTCCTCACAGGGGCAAGGAAGCTCTCTGGGGCCTCTTTTCTGAGGGCACTAATCCCATTTGTGAGGGCTCTGCACTCATGATCTAGTCACCTCTCAAAGGACCCACCTCCTAATGCTATTATCTTGGGAATGAGTTTTGCAGCGTATAAATTTAAGGGAGACACCAACACTCAGAACCTAGCCAGTGCCCCAGAAAGCAGGGGTCATGGTTCAGGCTGGCCTCCTGGGCATTCGTTGCCCAGGAAATCCTACAGTGCTGCTCCCCCAACCTTCCTGTGCAAAGGAGGAGGAACAGGACCCATGTAATCTTTTTTTTTTTTTTCTTTGAGTTGGAGCCTTGCTCTGTTGCCCAGGCTGGAGTGCAGTGGCCTGATCTCTGCTCACTGCAACCTTGCCTCCCTGGTTCAAGTGATTCTCCTGCCTCAGCCTCCTGAGTAGCTGGGACTAGAGGCAACTGCCACAACGCCCAGTGAAATTTTTTATGTTTTTAGCAGAGATGGGTTTCACTATGTTGGTAAGGCTGGTCTTGAACTCCTGACCTCAAATGATCCACCACCCTCAGCCTCTCAAAGTGCTGGGATTACAGGTGTGAGCCACCATGAACAGCAAAGGATCCATGTAATCTTATTTTGCATTCCTGGTTGAACATCCTGAAGAAAGACATGGTCAGAGCCCTGCTTCTCCCTGTCCAGGTGGAGAGGACAGGACAGCATGGCCCCAATTCAGGGCAATTTATGGAGATTGTGGTTTTCTGCCTCGCTCTCTCGTATGTTTGCTGTCTATAACCAAAAGCCAGTGCCCTGCTCCTCTCTGTCTCTCTGTCCTCTGCTCTATTCTTGAAAAGTTTCCTCCTGGTCAGTGTAGCTGCATTTATTAATATTTTGTGTCCTATCACACTTTGTGGTGTTTACATGGCAGCCTTCTTTGGAGGGCCAGCTGTCCTGGCTCTCAGCTTTGTTCTGGCTGTGAGCTGGGAATCAGACATTGGGCAGATGCAAGCAAGCCTTCTTTTCTCTTCTCTTGCCCTTTCTATGGAGTCATAAAGCTGGAAGAGATTCTTGATTTCACAGATGAAGAAGCTGAAGTGAGGCATGGTTGACTGACTGACCCAAAGTATGCAAACTCTGGTCTCAAGATCCCTCCTCCCAGACTGGTGCTGTTTCTAGGACAGGCTACCTTTGACTTGATCCCACCTTTCACTTTGGGGATACTGTTACTTATATTAGATATATGATCACAAGATTTCAAGAATTTTATTTACAGAAATGGGGGGGAGGGTTCTGGTTTTTTTTTTCTTTCTTGTTTTTTGTTTTCTTGAGTTTTTGCTTTTCAAGTATTTCTTAGTTTCAACAGGATTTTTTTCCTATGTAATAATTTCTATTTGTTACCTTTGCCCTACGGCTGCCTTCCCTCTAGTGTTCTGGCGTCTGGTCTGAATGACCTTCTAAGATCTGACTGCCCCAGCAGCACTGGCCTTTCTCTGTCTCTGTCCTCAGCTGCCCTGGATCTGCAGTAATCAAGGCAGATCCTATCAAGCCCAGAACCTACCAAGGCTGTCTGTAAGCAGACAGCCCATGAAAATAAGCGGGGTGCTCTACCTTCAAGACCCCTAAACCTCACCTTTAACTTAATACAAGGGGCCTAACAGGTATTTTATTCCTCTATTTCCCCTCTATTTAGTTTTCAAGAGGATATTCTTGAGTGTCGGGGGATTGGTTTCGCGGGGGTTGACATGTCTACAGAAAGTATTTTGAAAGTCTTTTGGCAGGCAGGATCAGTTGCCATCTCCTGGGATCCATGCTTTGATACACTCATGTTGTCTGTGTAACATGGACATGCAACACAAAATGGGAAGATTTGTTGTAGAAATCTGTGTTTAAGACCCCAACAGGGGCCAGGTGCAGTGGCTCACGCCCCAGCACTTTGGGTGGTCGAGGCAGGTGGATCACTTGAGGTCAGGAGTTTGAGACCAGCCTAGCCAAGATGGTGAAACTCTGTCTCTACTAAAAGTACAAAAATTAGCCAAGTGTGGTAGCAGGCACCTGTAATCCCAGCTACCTGGGAAGCAGAGGCACTTGAACCCAGGAGGTGGAGGTTGCAATGAGCCGAGATCACGCCACTGCACTACGGCCTGGGCAACAGAGTGAGACTATCTCAAAACAAACAACAACAACAACATACTCCAGCAGAAGGGGGATCCAGTCTGAAATATCATTCCAGAGCTATCCTGGGACCTCCTCTGGGTCCTCCATTGTGCCCTCCTATGTTGCACACATAGGAGGGTCCGTGGACTTACTGATTCAACTATGGCTGAGTCTTACTGTCAGCTCATTTGCAGCTGCTTTTCTCCCTTTTCATCCTGTATCTCACATCTGTCTATAGTTCTAAATGTCATCAACCCCTATGAAGCATCTACGGAGGTCCCAGGAACAAAGCCCAGCATGTTAGCCTGACAGGGCAACAGGGTAGAAACAGTGTAGGGAGAATGGTCTAGCAGGAGTGCAGTGACGTCATCCAATTCATTCATTACAAAAATATCTGTCGAGTGCCAACTCTGGGCATGGCCCTGTGCCAGCCACTACATTATCACATTACATCTAGAGCTTTAGCTAACAGAACTGTGCAGTCCCGTGCCGAACGCTGAAGAGACTATCTACTTATGTATAATGTCAGGCCTGCTAGTTGAAACTGTCCCCCCCAGAAAACCGTTTCCAATTTTACAAGATGAGAGCCTGTAGAAAAGCAGATTTCATTGTGCTTTGATTAACAACCAAATGCCAGTTAACATCTGCCAAAAGGAGCAAAACGTTGAACATCCACGAATGCCATTCCACATGCCTTTGGAAGCAGCAGAGTGGTGGATGCAGTCAGGCACACACAGCCCTTGCAGTCAGACATGCCTGGGCCAAATCTTACCCCCTTCTTGCTGCCAGTGTGAACTTGTAACTCTCTTAATCTTTACAGGTCTCAGTTTCCTGATTTATACATGGGAATACAAGTACTTATCAAAGAGATTATGATATTTCAAGATAATAAAGTGCCTAACACAATGCTTAGCATAAAGTAAATGCTCAGTTAAAGGGACATTGCTTATACTGATGGTCCTTCATACAGGGACAACATAAGAAGGGAACAAACATGTCTTGAGCACCTACTGTAAACCGGTCACCATTGCTCTCATTTGTTCTCATAACAACCCAGTGAAATGGGTCATGTTATTAATCCCATTTTACAGATTCTGAAACTGAGGCTTAGACTGCTTCAGTAGGTTGCCCAAGATCAAACTGAAATTTTGAGTAAATGCTAAGTAAAAGGAAAACCTGGATAAAAGATATAAGCACTAATTTTGCAACTTTTAGGTCTAAAATTATCTCTAAGTAAATAAATGTGTGTGTGTACAATTTAATATTTTATTTTACCTTATGTCAGTTATGATAAATTATAGTTTTCAATGAATTTTTAAATTTTATCTTATTTGTGAAATATAGTGGCATAAAATAGTATTATTTTCTCTCTCTGTCTTTTTTTTTTTTTTT
>NW_016107537.1:1682285-1711181 GCF_001604975.1 Cebus imitator
TTTTTGAGGCAGAGTGTTGCTCTGTCGCCCAGGCTGGAGTGCAGTGGTATGATCTCGGCTCACTGCAAACTCCACCTCCCAAGTTTAAGTGATTCTCCTATCTCAGCCTCCTGAGTAGTTGGGATTACAGGTGCCTGCTACCATGCCCAGCTAATTTTAGCATTTTTAGTAGAGACAGCATTTTATCACATTGGCCAGACTAGTCTCAAACTCCTGACCTCAGATGATCTGCCCACTTCAGCCTCCCAAAGTGCTGGAATTACAGGCGTGAGCCATTACACCCGGCCTTCTCTTATCTTTTTAATACCTGTAGGATCTGTAGTGGTAGCCCTTCTTTTATTCATAATACTAATGATTTGTGCTCTTTCCCTTTTTTCTTAATTATTATAGATAAACATTTATAAATTTTGTTCTTATTCTCAAAGAGCCAACTTTTTTCTTTGTTAATTTTCTCAAGTGTCTGTATAAAATTTCATTGGTTTCTGCTCATACCTTTATTTGTTTCAATAGTACCTAGGATATGTTTTAATCAGGTGTGGTAAGATACATAGACATGAAAGTAATTTCCTGCCAGATATAGGTAAAGGCGGGATGGAGGCAGCAAACCACAGTGCCATATATGTACCTATGGAACAATCCTGCATGTTCTGCACATGTACTCCAGAACCTAAAGCACAAGAATACACACACACACACACACACACACACACACACACACACACATATATAAAGAAAGTAATCTCCATGAAGAAAGAAGTTTTTATTATACTCACAGTCTCCTAAGAAAAAGAGGGATGGCATAGAAAGCAGGATCCCACAGGAAAATGCCAAGGTGAGATAAGCAGGCAGAGAGAGAGGAAGAGAGAGAGAAAGGAACTTCATTTCAATTCTTGTACTGACTTCTAACATATACCTCTGCATTATTGTTATAATTGTTCAATGTCTGCCACTGGATCACAATATACATTCTTAATTTATCATAGTATTTTTTTAGAGTTAACAGTATATATAGCTTATAAAATGTAAGAAGGCCAGATGCAGTGACTCATGTCTGTAATCCTGGCACTTTGGGAGGCCAAGGCAGGTGGATAGCTTGAGGCCAGGAGTTCTAGGCCGCCCTGGGCAACATAATAAGATCCTGTCTCTACAAAAATAAAAATGAAAAAAATTAGCCAGACATGGTGGTATGTGCCTGTGGTCCCAGCTACTTGGAAGGCTGAGGTGGGAGGATCACTTGAACTTGAAAGATTGAAAGTGCAGTGAGCCATGATAGTGCCACTGCACTCCAGTCTGGGCAGCAGAACAAGACCCTGTCTCAAAAAGAGAAGTAAATAAATAAATTAAATGTAAAAAGCTTGCAATCAAAAGGGGCCAATTACCAACTCCTGTCATTTATGCTATGGTTGTCATATGTATGTTATGTCCATATATGCTAAAAACCTCATAGTGTAATATTATAATTTTTGCATTAAATAGTCGTGTGTGTGTGTGTGTGTGTGTGTTTGTGTGTTTTGAAATGGAGTCTTACTCTGTGGCCCAGGCTGGAGTGCAATGGCACGATCTCGGCTCACTGCAACCTCCACCTCCTGGGTTCAAGCAATTCTACTGCCTCAGCCTCCTGAGTAGTTGGGATTACAGGCACGCGCCATCATGCACAGCTAATTTTTGTATTTTTGCAGAGACTGGGTTCACCATGTTGGCCAGGCTAGTCTTGAATTCCTGACCTCCGGTGATCCACCTACTTCCCAAAGTGCTGGAATTAAAGGTGTCAGCCACGGCACCTGGCCCATATGTGTTTTTAACACATTTTTTTTTAGCAAGAATACTCTTATATTTCTTATATTTATAGATATATTTACAATTTCTTGTGCTTTTCATTTTGGTTTGAAGACCCAAGTTCCCCTCTGATATCATTTTCCTTCAGCATGAAAAACACTTAGCATGCTTTGTATTGTAGGTTTGCTAGCAACAGATTTTTAAAAATATGATTTATCTGAAAATATCTTTATTTTGACTTTGTCCTTTAAGGCTATTTTTGGTAGATATAGAATTCTGGGTTGACTGTTTTACATTCAGCACTTTAATAGTGTCACCGACCTGTTCTCTAGCATCCATTCTTTCTGATGAGAGGTCAGATTCCTTTCTGTCATTGGTCATTTGTATGTGGTGTGCCATTTCTTCCCATTCATTGTGGTTTCAATATTATATTTGTGTCTTTGGATTTCTGCAGGTAAAGCATGCCTACATGTATTTTTCTGCATATTCTGGTTGGAGTTCACTTAGCTTCTTGAATCTATACATTTGTGTTTTTCACCAAATTTAGGGAGTTCGGGCCATTATTTAATCCAGTAATTTTTCTCCTTTACCCTCTCCTTCCTGTCGTTTTAGGACTAGTTTCACCTTAGAACTCTTACTACTGTCCCACAAGTCCACAAGGCACTGTTCTTTCTTTTTCATTTTTCTTTGTGTAATTAAGGTTGAATATTTTCTGTTGGTCAGCTTCAAGTCACTGACTGACTCTTCTGTCACCTCAGTCTGTCACTAAACCCATCCAGTGAATTTTTTATGGTGTAAGCTGGTCCCATATTTCCATTTATTTGTTGTTGTTGTTTTAAAATATTGTTTTCTATTGAGGTTTTCTATTTGGTTATTATAAACTTTGTTTTTCCCTTTAGCTCCTTGAGCATAGCTATAACTGCAGTTTTAAAATCCTTTTTTTTTTTTTTGATCATTTACCATCTGGTATGCTCTGAGGTTCAATAGCTATTGCTTGTCTTCTGAGTATAGGTCACTTTTTCTGGTTTACTAATATGCCTAGTTATTTGGGACTGTATCCAGGGATTGTTAATCATATGTTGTAGATGTTTCTTATTCTATTGTGTTACCCTGAATATAACGTTTAAAATTGAGATATAATTCATTTACCACAAAATTCACCACATTCTAGGGTATGACAGAGTGGCTTTTTAGTATATTAACAAAGTTGTGCGATCATCATAAATATCTAACTTAAGAACATTTTCATCATTCGAAAAAGATACCCTATGCCCATTAGCAGTCATTCCTCATTCTTTTATTGCTTTGGCACCAGGACAGCACTAATCTACTTTCTGTCTTTATGAATTTGCCTATTCTGGGCATTTTGTAAAAATAGAATGATAAAATATGGGACTTTTGTGAGTGCTTTTCTTTCACTTAGCCTGCTTCAAGAATCACCTATGTTGTCACATTGAACAGTACTTCATTGACTTCTATGGCTGAACAATATTCAGTTGTATGGATATATCATATTTGGGTTATCCGTTCATCAACTGATGAATATTTGGTTTAGTTACAACTTGTGGCTATTATGGTGAATCCTACAACGAGCATTCACTTACAAGTGTTAGTGTAGACACATTTTCATTTCTTTTAGATATATACCTAGGAGTGATATTGCTGAGTCATATGGTAACTCTAACCATTTGGTGAATTGCCAGACTGTTTTCCAAAGGGGCTGTACCATTTTACTTCCCACCAGCAGTTTAGAAGAGTTCCAACTTCTCCATATTCTCATGAACTCTGTTATTTTCCTTTTTTAGTATATAAATATATATATTTGTTTACGATTTAACAATTTCCCATTTTGTTATATTTTCATTCGCTTTAAACTATGAAAGTCTGTAAATATATGGGTGAGGACAATTGTTATACGTTTGTCATGGAATCAAAATAAGGGTTAAGATTCTTAATATAGCCTTAGCAGAACTGGATTTAGAAACTTTTTTTTAAATTACACTTTAAGTTTAGGGGTACATGTGCAGAACATGCTGGTTTGCTGCATCCATGCCCCTGTCATCTACATTAGCCCTAACATCCTAATGTTAGCCCTCCCCAATGCCTTCACCCCCTGCTATCCTTCCCCTAGTCCCCCCAACCCTCAATAAGCCCCGGTGTGTGACGTTCCCCTCCCCATGTCCATGTGTTCTCATTGTTCAACACCTACTTATGAGTGAGAATATAAGGTGTTTGGTTTTCTGTTCTTGTGTCAGTTTGCTGAGAATGATGGTTTCTAGCTTCATCCATGTCCCTGCAAAGGACATGAACTCATCCTTTTTTATGGCTGTAGAGTGCTATATTTTCTTTATCCAGTCCATCATTGATGGGCATTTGGGTTGGTTCCAAGTCTTTGCTATTGTAAACAGTGCTGCAATAAACATACATGTGCATATGCTTTATAACTGAATGTTTTATAATCCTTTGGATATATACCCAGTAATGGGATTGCTGGGTCAAAGCTATTTCTATTTCTAGGTCCTTGAGGAATTGCCACACTGCCTTCCACAATGGTTGAACTAATTTACACTCCCACCAACAGTGGTAAAAGTGTTCCTATTTCTCCACATCCTCTCCAGCATCTGTTATCTCCTGATTTTTTAGTAATAGCCACTCTAACTGACATGAGATGGTATCTCAATGTGGTTTTGCATTTGCATTTCTCTAATGACCAGTGATGATGAGCTTTTTTCTTATGTTTGTTGGCTGTATAAATGTCTTCTTTTGAGAAGAGTCTGTTCATATCCTTTGCCCAGTTTTTGATGGGATTTTTTTTCTTGTAAAATTGTTGATGTTCTTTGTAGATTCTGGTTATTAGTCCTTTGTCAGATGGTTAGATTGCAAAAAATTTTTTCCCATTCTGTTGGTTGCCAGTTCACTCTAATGATAGTTTCTTTTGCTGTGCAGAAGGTCTTAAGTTTAGATTCCATTTGTCTATTTTGTCTTTTGTTGCTATTGCTTTTGGTGATTTAGTCATGAAGTCCCTGCCCTTACCTATGTCCAGAATGGTATTGCCTAGGTTTTCTTCTAGGGTTTTTATGGTGTTAGGTCTTATGTTTACATCTTTAATCCATCTGGAGTTAATTTCTGTATAAGGTGTAAGAAATGGATCCAGTTTTAGCTTTCTGCATATGGCTAGCCAGTTTTCCCAACACCAGTTATTAAAAAGGGAATCCTTTCCCCACTGCTTGTTTTTGTCAATTTTCTCAAAGATCAGATAGTTGTAGATGTGTGGGGTTACTTCTGAAGCCTCTGCTCTTTTCCATTGATCTATATCTCTTTTTTGGTATCATGCTGTTTTGATTACTGTAACTTTGCAGTATAGTTTGAAGTCAGGTAGCTTGATGCCTCCAGCTTTGTTATCTTTGCTTAGAATTGTCTTGGCTGGGAGGGCTTTCTTTTGGTTCCATATGAAGTTTAAGGTGGTTTTTTTCCAATTCTGTGAAGAAAGTCAATGGTAGCTTGATGGGGATAGCATTGAATCTATAAATTACTTTAGGCAGTATGGCCATTTTCACAATATTGATTCATTCATTATGATAGCTATCTTAGTGTAAAGTGGTATCTGATTAAGGTGATTTTCATTTTCTTGATTAGTAATAACTAGAGCATCTTTTTATGTGCTTATTGGCCTGTCATATATCTTACTAAAATGTGTATTCAGAACCTTTGCCATGTTTTGGTTGGATTTTTTGTCCTTTTATTGTTAAATTGAAGGAGTTCTTTATACAGTCTGGATACAAGTCCTTGATCAGATATATGACTTGCAAATAGTTTCCCCCATTCTGTGGGTTGATTTACATTTTTTGATAGTATCCTTTAAAGCACAAAAGTTCTTAATTTTGATGAAGTCCAATGTATCTGTTTCTTTCTCTTGTTACTTATGCTTTTGGCATAAACTCTAGGAATAGTTTGTTAAATTTAAGGTCATGAAGATTTACCCTATATTTTCTTCTTAGAGACTTGTGGATCTAGCTCTTACATTTATTCCTTTGGTCCATTTTGAGTTTATTTTTGTATATATTCTTGGTAGGCATCCAACTTATGCTTTTGCATATGACTATGCAGTTGTCCCAACACCATTTGTTAAAGAGACTGTTCTTTCTCCATTGAATGGTCTTGGCACTCTTGTTGAAAATCAACCAACCACAGATGTATGGGTTTATTTCTGGATTCTGGCTGGGCATGGTGGCGCGTGCCTGCAGTCCCAGCTACTCAGGAGGCTGTGGCTGGAGGATCGCTTGAGCCCAGGAGTTCTGGGCTGCAGTGCGCTATGCCAATCAGGTGTCCGCACTAAGTTCAGCATCAGTATGGTGACCTCCCGAGAGCTGGGGATGACCAGGTTGCCTAAGGAGCGGTGAACCGGCCCAGATTGGAAATGGAGCTGGTCAAAACTCCCATGCTGATCAGTAGTAGGATCGCACCTGTGAATAGCCACTGCACTCCAGCCTGGGCAACATAGCGAGACTCTGTCTCTAAATATATATGTATATATATATATATATATATATATATATATATATATATATATACTTCTAGATTCTGAATTCTATTCCATTGATCTATATAGCTATCCTTGCGCAATTACTGAATTGTCTCGGTTATAGTTGCTTTAAAGTAAGTTTTGAGATGTGTGAGTCCTCCTCTTAGTTCTTCTTATTCAAGATTATTTTGGCTATTCTGGGTCCCTTGAAATTGCATATAAATTTTAAAATCAGCTTCTCAATTTCTGCAAAGAAGTTGTCGGGGATTCTGGTAAGGATTGCATTATCAGAATCTAGGTCAATTTGGGGAATATTGCTATCTTAACAATGTTAAGTCTTCTGATCTATGAACATGGAATTTTTTCAGTTCGTTTATTGCTTCATTTCTTTCAATAATGTTTTATGGTTTTTAGTGTAGAAGTGTTGCCCTTACTTTGTTAGATTCATTCCTAAGTATTTTATTTTATATATTTTAGAGATAGGTTCTCACATTGCCCAGCCTGGAGTGCAGTGGTGTGATCATAGCTAACTGCAACCTCCAACCCCTGGGCTGAAGTGATCCTCTTGCCTCAGCTTCCTGCATAGGTAGGACCACAAATGTCCACCATCATGCCTGGTTAATTTTTTTTTTTTTTTTTTGAAACAGAGTCTCTGTCTGCCACCAGGCTGAAGTGCAGTGACACAATCTCAGCTCTGCAACCTCTGCTTCCAGGGTTCAAGTGATTCTCCTGCCTCGGCCTCCTAAGTAGCTGGGATTACAGGTGCCCACCACCATGCCCAGCGAATTTTTATATTTTTAGTAGAGACAGAGTTTTGCCATGTTGGCCAGGCTGGTCTCAAACTCCTCACCTCAAGTGATCCACCTGCCTCAGGTTCTCAAAGTGCTGGGTAATTCTTTAACTATTTTGGAGAGACGTTGTCTCCCTATGTTGCCCAGGCTGATCCTGAACTCCTTGCCTCAAGTGATCCTCCTGTTTCAGCCTTCCGAAGTGTAAGGATTACAGGTCTGAGTCACTGTATTTTGTTCTTTTTGGTGCTACTGTAAATGGGTTTCTTACTTTAATTTTTGGATTATTTTTTGCAAGTTTAAGAAGTATGATTGATTTTCATATGTCAGTCTTGTATCCTGCAACCTTACAGAACTCATTACTATTCTAATAGTTTGTTAGTGGATTTTTATATACAAGATCATGAAATTAATGGAAATAATGAAATTTTTATATACAAGATCATTAAATTTAGAGATTTGATTTTTAGATATAAGATCATTAAATCTGCAAATAGAGATACTTTTATTTTTCCTTATCAATAACTTTTCTTTTTCTTATTTCTTTTTTTCTTTTTTTTCTGATTTCCCTGGCTAGAAGCTCCAGTACAATGTTGAACAGAAGTGGTGAGAGAGAACACTCCTGTATTTTCCAGATCTTAGGGGGTGTCTTAGTCTGTTCAGCCAGTTATAACAAAATATTTTGGACTGGGTAATTTAGAAACAACATAAATTTATTCCTCACAGTTCTGGGGGCTAGGAAGTCCAAGATCAAGGTGCCAATAGATTCAACATCTGGTAAGAGCTTGATCTGTGTCTCATAGTTGGCAACTTCTTGTTGAATCCTCACATGGAGGAAGGGAGAAACAAGCTTCCTTGGGCCCCTTTCATAAGGGCAGTAATCAAATTCATGAGGATGCTGCCATAATGACATAATCACTTTCTAAAGGTCACATCTCTTTTTATTATACTTTAAGTTCGGGGATACACATGCAGAACATGCAGGTTTATTACATAGGTAGGTCGCACCTCTTAATACTATCGTATTGGGGATTAGGTTTCAATATATCAACTTGCGGGGTACACAAACATTCAGATCATAGTTGGAGGAAAACTTCTAGTCTTTTGCCATTTAGTATGACACTAACTATGGCTTTTTTCTGTAGGTACCCGTTATCATGTTGAGCAGATTTCACTCTCTCTCTAGTTTGTTGGTACATATATTTTTTAATCATGAAAGGGTATTTCATTTTGGCAAATGCTTTTTCTACAACTATTGAGATGTTCATGGCATTTTGAGTTTCTGTCCTATTCATATGATGTATTACATTAATTTTCAGGTGTTAAACCGTCTTTGCATTCCCAGGATAAATCCGTCTTGGTCTTGGTGTATAATTCTTTTCATATGTTGCTGGATTTGGTTTGCTAGTATTTTGTTGAAAACATTTGCTTCCATATTCATGAAAGATGTTGGTATGTAGTTTTCCTGTGTTGTCTTTGGCCAGTTTGGGCATCAGGGTAATACTCACCTCATAAAATGAGATGGGAAGTGGCTTCTTCTATTTTGGGGAAGAATTCATGAAGAATTGATACTAATTCTTTTCTCTTTCCTTCTCCTCCTCCTCCTCTTCCACCTTCTCCTTCTCCCTCCTTTCTCTTCCTCATCTTCTTCTCCCTTCTCCTTCCCCTCCCTTCTTTTTCTTCTTCTTGAGACAGGGTCTCATTCTGTTGCCCAGGCAGGAGTGCGGTAATGTGATCACGGCTCACTGCAGTCTTGACCTTCTGGGCTCAAGCAATCCTCCTGCCTCAGCCTTGTGAGTAGCTGGGACTACAGGTATACAACACCATGCCTGGCTACTTTTAAAATTTTTTTGTAGAGATGGGATTCCGCCATGCTTCCCAGGCTGATCTCGAACTCCTAAGCTCAAGTGATGCACGTGCCTTGACCTCCCAAAGTGCTGAGATTGCAGGCAGCCAGCCAGCTTAATTCTTCTTTAAATGTTTAGTAGAGTTCAATGGTGAAGTCATCTGGGGCTAGACTTTGTAAAAATATGTGGGTAGTTTTTAGAAATTACTAATTGAATATTGTCGCTTATTATGAGTCTATTCAGATTGTCTATTTATTCTTGAGTCAGTTTTGGTAGTTTGTGTCTTCCTAGGAATTTGTCCATTTCATATAAGTTGTTTTATTGACAAAATGTTATTCATTATATTCCCATATTCCCTCCCCTTTTTTTGCCATTTGTTTTCTGTATGTCTTATCTTCTTTGTTCTTTGTTCCTCCACTACTGTCTCTTTTGTTAAAAAAATTTTGGTAGTTTACTATTTTAATTCCTTTCCCATTGCTTTTACCACATTTTTGTTGTTGTTGTTGTTATTTTCTTAATGTTGCCCTGGGGTTGACCAATAATACCTTAACTCATAAGATTTTAGTTCTGAGTTATATCAACTTAATAGTTTGGAAAACATTTTCTCCTGTATAGCTTCTCTCCCCCATTCTTCATGCTGTTATTGTCACAAACTGTATTTTTACACATTATGTGCCCATCAACTTAGATTTATGACTAATACATGTTTCTTTTAAATATACTAGAGAAAATACGAGTTATGAACAAAAATTCATTTATACTTTATTTTATATGTGGCTAGTTATCTTTACTGGTACTGTTTATTTCTTCATATGTATTTGAATTACTGTTTAGTATTCTTCAAAGTACTTACTTTAGTATTTTTCTTTGTTTTTTAAACTTTTTTGAGATAGAGTTTCACTCTTGTTGCCCAGGCTGGAGTGCAATGGCACCATTTTAGCTCATTGCAACCTCCACCTGCCAGGTTCAAGTGATTCTCCTGCCTCAGCCTCCTGAGTAGCTGGGATTACAGGTGCCTGCCACCATGCCTGGCTAATTTTTGTATTTTTAGTAGAGACGGTGTTTCACTACATTGGCCAGGCTAGTCTGGAACTCCTGACCTGAAGTGATCTGCCCACCTCAGCCTTCCAAAGTGCTGGGATTACAGACGTGAGCCACTGTGCCCAGCCTACTTTAGTATTTCTTGCAGGACAAAACTACTAACAACAAATTCAGTTTTTATCTCAAATGTTTGTATGTTTATTCATGTTGAATGCATAGTTTGCCTGGATATAACATTCTTGGCTGACAGATTTTTTTTTTTTCTCATTACTTTAAATATATTATCCCATTGCTTTCTTACCACCATGGTTTCTAGGGGGAAAATTAGTTGTTAAATCTTATAGAGGATTTTTACTATGCAATAAGTCACTTCTCTCTTGTTGCTTTCAAAATTCCACCTTTGGTTTTGTTTTCCATCATTTGATTATGATGTTTCAATACACATCTCTGAGTTCATCTTATTTGGAGTTTGCTAATCTGTCTGCTTAGGTAGACTGTTTCATCAAGTTTTAAAAGATTTCAACCACTATTTCTTCAAGTATTTTTATTCCTTTCTCTGCTTCTTCTGGTATTCTATGTGTGTGCCTGTATGCTTGATGTTGTTCCACAGGTCTCTGAGACCCTGTTAATTTTTCTTCATTCTATCTTCTTTTTGTTCCTCACACTGAACAATCTCAATTGACCTATATTCCGATTCACTGATTCTTTCTTCTACCTGCTCATATCTGCTCTTGATTGAGCACCCTCTAATAAATTTGTTTCAGTTACTGTACTTTACTTTTTTTTTTTTTTGAGACAGTCTCACTTTGTCGCCCAGGCTCAGTGCAGTGGCACGTGGTCTCAGCTCACTGCAACTGCTGTCCCCTGGTGTTCAAGTGATTATCCTGCCTTGGCCTCCTGAGTAACTTGGATTACAGGTCCACAGCTGTCACTGTGGCCAGCTAATTTTTGTATTTTTAGGAGAAACAAGGTTTCACCACCTTGGCCAGGCTGGTCTTGAATTCCTGACCTCGTGATCCATCTGACTCAGCCTCTCAAAGTACTGGGATTACAGGCGTTAGCGACTGCACCCAGCCTGTCCTTTTCAATACAAGAATTTTCTTTTTTTTTGAGACGGAGTTTCACTCTTGTTACCCAGGCTGGAGTGCAATGGCGCGATCTCGGTTCACCGCAACCTCCGCCTCCCGGGTTCAGGCAATTCTCCTGCCTCAACCTCCTGAGTAGCTGGGATTACAGGCACGCGCCACCATGCCCAGCTAATGTTTTGTATTTTTAGTAGAGATGGGGTTTCACCATGTTGACCAGGGTGGTCTCAATCTCTTGACCTCGTGATCCACCTGCCTCAGCCTCCCAAAGTGTTGGGATTACAGGCTTGAGCCACTGCGCCCGGCCCAAGAATTTTCATTTGGTTTATTTTTATCATTGCTGTCTCTATTGACATTATTTGGTCAAACATTATTCTCATACTTTTGTTGTTTATACTTTTTTAGCTCATTGAATATATATAAAACAGCTTAAAGTTTTTATCTAGTAACTTAAACATCTGGTCTTTGTTGGGAACATTTTGTTTTGATGCTCTTTTTTTTCTTGTGAGAGATACACTCTCATTTCTTTGCTTATGTCATATTTTTTGGTAAAGACTAGACATTTTAAGTCATATAATGTGGTAATTCTGAAAACCAGATCCTTTCCCCTTCCCAGCGTTTGCTGTTACTATTTGTCATAGTAGTTGTTTAGTGACTTCTCTGAACTAATTCTGTAAAGTCTGTATTTTTTGTAATATGTAGTCACTGAAGTCTCTACTCAGTTATGTAATGGTTAGCCAATTACTGGACAGAGACTTTCTTAATCTCTTGGAACTAGTAAATCTCCCAGTCTTTGCCAAGGTGCTTGCCAAGTGCTGAAGAGGCACACCTTCAGCAATCATTCAGGCAGTTTATGACTAACTCTGCCTTAGCCTTCACTTCTTGTTTGTGGTCTTGGCTGAGCATGCACAGAGCCCTATGCATGCATGTGACCTTTTAGATTCCCATAAGTATATTGAAGGTTTTTCAGTGGACTTATGGTCATCTCATTCTTTAGATTTTCCTTTTAAGGTTTTTGGTCAGTCTACTGTTTGCTTTGAATGTTATTTATTGCTTTAGGCAGCTGCAACATTTAAAAACATGCCTGTGAAAATACTTTTAATAAGCATCCCTTGGAAAAAGGCATTTAGCTCTGGGAAAGCTGTGACTCAGGTCAAACAAAGGCAAGCCTTTCTAGCAGACTCCACTGAACCTCAAGAAAATCTCCACTTATGAAATGGAGAAGCAGAGAACTGGAGTTATGACTATGTAGTAACAAGAATTTGAAGGCTGAAAAGACAGACAATGAAGTCATATGAAATGACATAGCAAGGGGTAACCAAAGCATATAAAATGTAATTCAAGTTTTGATGCTGAGTCCAACCCTTCTGTGGCATCTCTTTCTCCCTGACAATAAGGACCAGAGGTGAGAAAAACAAACTAGGAAGCAGGCTTCAACCCTGGTCGGAGAGAGCTGCAGCCAGCAAAGCTCTCCTAGTCCTCCATTTTCTCATTTGTAAGATGATCTTAGAGGCCCTTTCCAGCTTTAAAGTTTTAAAATATACCAACGTAACTGTTTTTCCAGGGCAGTGGTATGTGTGAATTGAGCTTTTTTTTTTTTTTTTTTTTTCTCATCCCCAAGTTTGTTTAGTGGCATTTGGTAAGTAAATTTATAAAAGCTTTAAAGGGAAGAATTAGAGAAAATGTTAAGATTAGAACTCTTGAAGAGACATTACTTTGGCACCACCTGCTGGATAGCTTTCACATTTTTTCCTCTGCATAAACTTCCACTGCATCTTGTTACTTTTTGAAAATGGTTTTAAGGAAATATTGTCAAAATTATTTGCATCTGAATTCAGATATAAATCAGATCAGCCTCTGACAGACGTAAATATCAGGTCAGCCTCTGTTAATGTAGCTGTAAGTTCCCTATCACTTAAGGGGCATAAAACTTGCCCTGGGTAACTTCATTTTAACACATGGAATGTGTTTGAATTTCATATGCCGTTTGTTTGGGTCTCAGTCATACCTCAGTCACTGCTGTATCTTTCATATTAACCTTAGCTGCCTCCTGAAGGCGATGCACCAGGCACTTTAGATACATTGTCTTACTTAACCTTCTCTAACAAGCAAACAGCACTTTGTTAACTGAAACTCCTTTCTCCTCAGGACTTGGACAACCCTTCCAGGATGATTCCTACCAGTATTATACCAGCCTTACCACCTGCCTGGAGGGTAAACTGTCAAGTTATTTAACCTCTCTGACTCTTGGTTTTCTAATCCATGAACCAAGGGAAATAACAGCCCCTAGACCATTGGCTACTGTGAGAATACAGTGATTACTAAAGTCTGGCACTCTGTAAGTGCTCCCAACGCTCCCAAAATTGTCATCACTCTTATTACAACAGCTCTTCCTTTTCCTCTGGGACTACCCATCTTGTCCCTCTCATTCCTCATTCCTCAAAGCTGGGAGGATGTCCATGAAGGAAATTCCCCATGTCCCATCTTACTTACATTACTTATAGCAAGATGGATTTTTTTAATTAACAAGATTAAGCTGTGACCCAAGACCGCACTCTTCCAGACTTTCTGATATATATCCTAATTAAGACACTATCATTTTTACATATTTACGTTTAATATATTTACCTTAGAAAATATTCCCATACCCCAGGGAAAATTAAACCCTGGGGTATGGTGGGCCCACAAAAAAGAAATAAACCCCCAGTGTCCATGGGGAGGAGGGTGGTCCTCCCCACCTCTATACCCACTCCAAAACTGTTACATGAGCAAGAAATAAAGTTTTTGTCTTAACTTTCTGAAAGGTTAAAATCAAGTTGTGACCACAGCCTGGCTGAGCCTCGACACTAATCATGTGTGCCACTCCGCTGCATTTCCACTCAATCCTTTCTCTACCTTTTTTTGTTTTTAATTATCTTTATTTCAAAATAATCATGAAGTTACAGAAAAGTTGGAAGATACAGCCGGGCGCAGTGGCTCAAGCCTGTAATGCCAGCACTTTGGGAGGCCGAGGTGGGTGGATCACGAGGTCAAGAGGTCGAGACCATCCTGGTCAACATGGTGAAACCCCGTCTCTACTAAAAATACAAAACATTAGCTGGGCATGGTGGCGCATGCCTGTAATCCCAGCTACTCAGGAGGCTGAGGCAGGAGAATTGCCTGAACCCAGGAGGCGGAGGTTGCGGTGAGCTGAGATCGTGCCATTGCACTCCAGCCTGGGTAACAAGAGTGAAACTCCGTCTCAAAAAAGTAAAAAAAAGTTGGAAGATACAATACAATGCATTTTTTTCTGAACCATCAGAGCAAGTTGCTCTACCTTACTTTTACACAGATAAGCATTCACATATGTGCCACTGCATCACAGTTCTTATAAGTATTTTTATTATGAATTCTTCATCATTTAATGGCTGTACAATATCCCATAAAGTAGCTGGTTAAATCATACCTCACTTCTTAACTATGATACTGTTTGTTTCTAATTTTATTTCTACTTCAAATAATGTTATAATAAACACTTTTGTACAGAAACTTTATTCTGTATTTTGAATTTTTAAAAACATCACCAGAATTGACATTATTCAAAGGTTATAAACACATGGTTTAACTTTTCACAAAAACGGAATCAATTATATGACCATCATTAGTAACTGTGCTCATTTCATCAGACTTTGAAAGCAAAGGGATTTTACAAATATACCATAGTAGAAACTTAGGTTAATTTGATTTTTAAAAATATCCCCTATCTTTTGTTTTGCATTTCTTTACTACTGCCGAGGTTGAGCACTTTTTTGTGTTTGATTAGCTGTGCCTCCTCCTTTAAGAATTTTGTTTCTGTCCTACCATCTACTGGAGTTTGTATTTCCTACAGATTTATATAATCTAGAACCAATAGATACGATCAAGAATCAATCATTCAAAATTTCAGAAGATTTTTATTAAAAGAACAAAATATTAAGGCACAAAATACATAAATTTTTCAAACAAAAATCATTCAGTTATGTCTTACATTCAATGAAATTTCTTCCAAATTATAGAACAATTTAACTTTTTAAAATAGAAAAATAAAACTTCTTACACTCCTAAAATTTCTCCCCAAATAAATGAATGTTTTCTTAGTTTTAAAGAAGTTTCTTCATGCTGTACTGAGCTCCAATATTATAATGTACAGTTCCTTACAAATCTAGTTTTGCCACTTATATACATTCAATGTGTTTGACCAGTATGTTAACCAATGTTACACTTCTTCTAAGTATAAGGCTTGGTGCTTTGTACTGTTTATTGCATGCTTTGATCATACAAAGACACAAGTACCAGAACTAGTGATCATAAATCTAACACAGCATCTGTCCAAAATTTAGTCAAGTACAGCCTAGTGCAACAGACTCAAACTTTTTTTTTTAAAAAGGATATATAAATCAAAATGTATATGTACATTTTTCATACTTTGTCTTGACAGTATAGTAGTGTAAACATTGTACTGTAATACAAGGGGAAAGGGTGGCATTTTCTACAGGGTGTGTAAGTTAAAATATTATTTTCTTTACAGGAAAAATATGGGAATATTCTATCATCTCTCAGGCTTAAAAAAATTCACATATTCACCAATTTTTCCTTATTTTTGCAGTAAAACTGCTATCTAAAGCAGATGTTTAAATACTAATCTAAATCATGAAAATTCCCTTTTAAGAAAATTTCACACATCATATTAATCTAATATAAATGGCATAACCAGAACACTTAAGCATTTTGCCTAAAAAAAATCAAACCGGACCCGTATCCTCAGATTCCCTCACTAACAGGGAGACCCATCTTTATTTTTAGCTGGCATGCTAAAAGTAAACTGATTTGAGTGCCTCAGAGGCCCTGATGGCCAGTTTCTGGAAACTTTGTGCAGAAGCAAGGATGATGAGCTGCTCAGTGGCCCTAGGCATAACTTCCCCCAGAGTCCTTCCTGTGAACTATGGCTATGGCACTAGAGTACCCTTCTCATGTATGTGAGGGGCCTAAGAAGGCCCTCCACAGAAATACTCGATCCAGGTCATCAGCCATCAAGAGATGGCACAAATATCACTGAAGGTGACAGATAGCACATGCCCTTCGAGAAACAATATTTGTGATAAGGCTACTAGGAGGGAATTCTGCTTTCTCTGGATGGAAGAAAAGTTTGCAGTGCAGCCTGCAGCTGAGCTACAGAGGTAGCATCAACTATGCTACCAGCTGTAGAAAGACATGTTTTGGCAAACATTACTGCGGTTCTGTCAGAGGCAGTTTCCCTTATCATCATACTCACCATTAACTCCTCACTCCCACTCTACCAGATTTGCAGCTCCTACTGCCTGCAAGCCCAATATTCCACATGTTCAAATTCAACTACAGCCATGTAATAAGTAGGGGGTCATTCTGTCTCAAAACTTGGGGAGTGGGGTATTATTACATAAAAATGTTAATGGACTAAGGGGAGAATATACCAGAACATAAATGCTGGGAACTGCAGTGGATGGGAACCCGTTACTGCAGCAGAAACTGAAATAAGAAATGGAATTCACAATTGTTAAAACTTTTTTTCTCCCTAGGAAGGATATCCCAAAGAAAGGGCATCTTGAAAAGTATGCCTTTCTCAGCAATGTTTGCCAACACTGTTCACTTTCCACATGGTCAGGAGTGAAAACACATTTGCCAATATCTTTCAAGTAATATGACTGCCAGAAATAGATCTTCTTTACTACTCTCTCTGAAATGAGTAAACAAGAAATAAATACAGAAGGTAGGCTTTTGAAAGAAAAAAAAAAATTTGCTTTGTGGCTTCACAGTAAAAAAAATTGGAGGTTATGTTTAAGTGTTTGTGCCAGTTAAAATTTCAATGTTTTCTTAATCAAAATTCTCTGAAGTCATTCTCAATTTACAAGGTTAGAACTCCTTCAAAGAAAAGACATTCAAGACTCTTTAATTACTATTCTAAATGTCCACTAGCCCTGTATCTTTGGTCATGAAAGCAGCAAAACATTCACATTTTCACCGCTACTACATTCAATTGCCTTTCAAGTTTAGAACATTCTACATTTGTAAAAAAGAAATTAAAGCAAAAGTTTTCATATTACACATTACAAATATATGATGTAACAAAATAGGGTATAAAACATGGTTGAAGTTTAAGAAATTAATTATGAAATCAAAAATGATGTAGCATGCAACTAAATATATGTTTTTAATATGAAATGTAATATGCCAACATTATGCAAAAGATACAGTTCTAATTTCCATGAAGTTCACCAGTAATGGGTCTCCCAGTTTGCTGCGTAGGAAGTGCTCTGGGGGAGCCATATGGCCACCACCCGCCCTGGCAGATTCAGCAGCATCACACGTACACATGGCCTGAGTGAGGGACAACGAGGGCAATTCTTTGGTTGTGACCCTCAAGACATCTCACTCTGTGCACTTGTGTTCCCCTGAGCTCAGAGAAGACCTAAGTCCATCATTTGATGCGCATGAGACTCACAAACAACGGCCTTGTGCAGATTTTTAAAAGGGGGGGGAGTTGCAAAAACCTATAAATATGCCTATATTCCAACATTAACCAAGTTTTACTTCATATCGAATCACTTCAGTACAAATGTCAAAGAAAAGTATTATTGCATCTAGTAAACCCAAGACATAAAGACACAGATATACTATAGTCCAGAAGAATCACAATATCTACCTCAAAGGTGACTAGAAAAAAGACCAACATGTTTATTAAAAAACATTTTTCTTTAATCTGGAATTGTCATATGTTCCAGAGAAAAGAGGGAGAACCCTAACCCACATGTCTGCCACCTGTCCGCTAAGAGGCATCTGTGCAGATCTTTATCATAATACTTTCCTTAGGTTATTTCCAAATCCAATTTAATAGACATTCAACTGACACTCAAGAGTCAACTTTAAAAGGATTGCAGAACCCTCCTGCCACCTGTATTCTTCATTTTGACACACAGACTTCCAAGATAACACAATAAAAACTTGCTATGCAATATCAAAACAAAGCTCACTTTCAGTCTTGATGAAGGATAGTCCTTCATGCTTAACTACATTTCACTTATATGGGTTCTAATCACATTATCTTTTCTGAAGAGAACATTTTTTCAGCCATTTCAGATCTGGTCATGATTTCCTGAAGAAAAAAAAAAAAAAAAAGATACATATCAACATGTTGATGCTGCTTCCAGAACCCTAACAAAAAATTTCTAATCTTTCAACAGCTGCATTTAGGGGAACTAAATATATTCTACAATATATACATGGAAATATCAGGTACAGAAAATAAAAGGCAAAGTACAGTGGCTCATGCCTATAATCCCAACACTTTGAGAGACTGAGACTGGAGGATTGCTTGAGGCAAGGCGTTTGACACCAGCCTGGGAAACATAATGAGATCCCATCCGTATAAAAATTTAAAAATTAAAACCACATAATTCATACTCTCCAATAATGCATAGTCAGTTATCTGCTTCTACACATTTCCTGCTAGCTAGAAAACATGTCAGGTTCAGAATCTCCACTGAGAGGCAGGAATGGAGTTAAAATGTTGTGTTTTTATAAATTTTATTTGTTTTATTTTTAAGACAGAGTCCCTCTGTCACCAGGCTAGAGTGTGGTGGTGTGTTCTAGATTCACTGCAACCTTTGACTCCCTGGTTCAAGTGATTCTCCTGCCTCAGCCTCCTGAGTAGCTGAAATTACAGGTTGGTGCCACCACGCCCAGCTAATTTTTTGTATTTTTTGTATTTTTTTTTTTAAATTAGAGAGGAGGTTTCACCATGTTGGCCAGGAAGGTCTTGATTTCCTGACCTCGTGATCCACCCACCTCGGCCTCCCAAAGTGCTGGGATTACAGGCGTGAGCCACCACACCCGGCTACTAAAATGGATTTCTTAGGCCTAGCTCATCTAGAGATTTGTCTCACTTTACTAAATTAATGTATTTTTGAAATTACAGATGATTTACTAATACTTTACAGAAAGATATAATACTTGTAATACTCTACAGGAAGATGTAGCATAAAATTACTTTTAAGAGGGCATTTAAATTACTTTTAATGTACATGCTACATCTTTCTGTAGAGTTATAAATCTTGAAGTTTAACTGTTTTGCAGCAAGACCTTCTCAAACCCTCCCATCCCAGTATAGTCAAATTAACAGAGTGATGCCAAAATCATTTCCCTTTTCTTTCAACGAATAGAGCTCTGGCTCCTCTTATGTGCTACAGCCACCATACAAGTGACTATTCAGCTACCACTAACTTCCCTCCACCCTTCCTTTGCGAAAGTTAATGTTCCATGTATCCAGCCTTTAATTCTTACACTTCAGATTTCTTCCTGCCTTGTACCACAACTCAATGTCCAAGTGATCCACAGCTAATTTTTTTTTCCCAAAAACTTTCCTAACTCCACATCCTCTATCCAAATTTCCAGCTTAGTAAATGAAAATGAGATAGAAACTTTAATACCTCAGCAAAATATCTACAAGTATCAGAGGTTAACTTAGACAAACTGCCAACTTAAAATCTTTTAAACTCTTATCTATATACAAGATTTTAGAAAATCACAGAATCAAGATCTCATAAAATAATCCTTCATTTCTTCCATACCAATAAATATTTATCTTGTTCTTGTTTGAAATGAGGACTTTATCCATAAAGCCTTTAAACTTTACCCACAAATCAATTCATAGCATCTTTCTGTCTACTCAATTTATAATAATCATAAAAAGTAGTTTTCAGAACTTCTTTCTGAAATACATCTCCACTTTGTGAAAATATAATATGCAAAAATATATTTTACCTCATCTGAATCCACTAATACTGGAAGAGCTCTGAAATAAAAGGAAAAAAAAAGGTGATAATGTTGTTCACAGTAAGGTAAGTGTATCCACAAAAGCTGAATATAGGCACATGCCATGACCCATGAATTCTCACTCCTGGATAGCCAGAAGTGACAGAAGGGAGCACCCAGGCTCACAGACTGACATGGAGGAGAGTTTTCACAGCAGTGCTGTTCTCAATAGCACTAAACTGAAAATAACCCCAATGGGTAAATTATGGGTTATTCAGACAATGGAATAGTATGCAGCAAAGCAAATGGATACCTATTGAGGGATAAAATTTTAGAAACTGACACAAGTAATCTACAGTTGTAGACTTCAGGACAGCAGAACCTTTGGGAAAGCAGATTCTTGATTTGAAAGGGAAATGGGAAATGGGCTTTTCAGGGCACTAGCATTATTCTATTCTTTGATCTGGGTGAGGATTATACAAATGTGTTCATCCAAAAATTTTATTGCGGACTTAACCCATTTATGAATAAACACATTATGAAAGGTGGTATTTACAGAATCCAGCATTTGTTTAACTTCTGTGTCATTATGACCACTGCCTGGATGTCTGCCAGCAAAGGTTTCCAGAGAGAGAGTTATATAACAGAACTTTTGCTCCGCAAAGATAATATAAAAAGAAAACATGAATATATAAAAATGTTAAGTAACTTTAATCTAGCCTCAATGTGACAGAGGTCTGAGGGAGGACAGCCTGAAGGAAAAGTCCAAGTGCCAAAGTTTTGCCATGAAAGTGCAATGCACAACTCCAGAGGATGCCACCTACAGTGCGGTCCGTGGTGAAGCCAGGAGGGCCAGGAGACTGACTAGCGTGAGGAAGGAGCCAAGGCAGACTGGAATAATACGATTAAAAAAATCTGGGGGAGAAGACGGCATTAGGGGAGAGATGAACCCTAGAGGTCCGGAAGACAATCTGCTGCATGCTTGGCACCTTGTTTAGAGGAAACACTAGCAATATCAACAACGGTCCCTGCTGTGACATCAATGACTACTTAAAACTTATTAGGAACGATTCAGTGCATTAAAGAGAGAGATAAGCTATGCTAATCTCACCTTCATGGGTTGTCGAAGATGAGGAAATTCACAGTGAATATCATACCAATATCTCATAATACATGATATCATATGATTATTCATGATCTGTTTAAAATATCCTATGACTTATAAAATTTTCGTTCCATTTCCACAATTATATAAGGGGAAGGCTTTTCTCTGTGTTTGAAGTCTAAGTACTAAACTTGCTATGTAACTCGTACATTAATTTTGGATAACATTGGGCTACACTTCTTGTGTTAAAGTTTTCAGAAGTGGAGAAGCAAAGGTTCCTAAAAACCTGAAATTTTGGAAATTATTCTTGGATTATACAGCTCTAATCATTTCATATAAATGGTTCATGAAGACATCAAATAAGACAGTTTAATCTTCTATATTTTAAAGGATTTTTTGTAACCAGGAAGACATTTCTATCTACAGAAAAAAACAGTAGAGAATAGTGCCTTTCTCACATATAAAGAGAACTACCTAGAAGCCTCACTGGTTTCCACCAAGAAGCGGTAGCACAGTAGGAGGTAAGCCTGCTTAAATAATTTCCTTCTAAAATGCTTAGTTATGAGTTTCCAAATCTGGAAAATAATGGTGGCCACCTAATTTGAATCTCTCCATATATTCTTGCTCAAAAAACCATAAAATTACTAAGGATTGCAAACAAAACCACAAAAGACACATGCCTTCAGCGTTACCAGGAAACACCACAAACTTGAGATTATATGTTAATAGAGAAATAAATGTCAAATCCCAACAGATTCCTTGCTGTTACTGCAAGCTCATGGGTACAGAGAGTAGGAAAAGAGAGGGTTGAGAGGCTATGGGGAAAAATAGTAGAGGGGTGGTGGGAAGACTGACAAGCATAGACAAAAATCAATCCCTGCAGAAAAGCCAACACTCAGTGTCAACAGACTGTATAAAACCAGTGACTTGGAGGTTCACAGCACCTGCTACATCGAAAGGGCTCAATTCGAGTGGGACAAAAAGTAGCAGCCTTGAATGATCATTGTTTTCAGGAAAGGATCACATATAAAAAAGAGGAATATTCCTTGGAGATGTGATAGTGTAGTACATTTTAAAGAGGCAGTAAAAAGGGGGAGGGAAGGTCTGCAGAAATAACAGACAGACAAAACACCACCAACCTCCCCTACTCCATACTCCTCCATACCATCAACATTATCCATAAAAGAAACAGTTCATGCCCACTGATGGAAAAAGGCACTCAAACCAGGAACCTTCATAAAATCTCTCAGAATGGGAAAACCAAAATAAACTCCATATAATACTGCGGAAAAGAAAAAGAAGGAAAATGAAAATCAAAATATCTTACAGTAGAAGAAAACTATAATTATAACACACAATACTCCAGATTAAATACAATAACTTAAAAAGAACATTTGGCAATATTAAAAACATTCTACAATAAGGAATCTAAAAGCCAAGGGCAGAAGTAGATAAAAACAAAGCACAAAGAAATTCAGAGTCAATCATACTCAGAAAAATAATTAAGGAAAAAGACAAAAATTATTCCAGTGATTGAGAACATTACAAGGTACTCAAGGGAGAATAATTCAAAAGAAATCTTATATGTGGCAGGAAAACAACAAAGAAAATGAAATAAAGAAAGAAGGAAAAAAGGAACATACAGAAAGTGATTGCAATAGAAGAGAGCAAGAAAAGGTGGACAGAAAAGGTCAGATGATTCCTTCCACAAAAAATACTGACAAAACCTGTACAAAAATATCAAAAATAAGTAGCTGGCCAGGTAGAGTGGCTCATGCCTGTAATCCTAGCACTTTGGGAGGCCTAGGTGGGTGGATCACCTGAAGTCAGGAGTTTGAGGCCAGTCTGGCCAACATGGTGAAACCCCATCTCTACTAAAAATACAAAATTAGCCAGGTGTGGTGTCATGCACCTGTAATCTCAGCTACCAGGGAGGCTGAGGCAAGGGAATTGCTGGAACCTGGGAGGCAGAGGCTGCAGTGAGCCAAGATTGCACCACTGCCTTGTACTCCAGCCTGGGCGACAAAAGCGAGAGACTGTCTCAAAAAAATGTTTTAAAAAGTAGCGAAGGCACTGGAAAATGACCAAGGGACATGGATCTGAGAAGCCCAACAAATTCCAGAAAGAATAGACAAAAAGATGACCTAGGTATGTCATAGACTCACTGCAGAAAGCCAAATATAAAGGAAAAATCAGAAAAACAGCAAAAGATAAATGCCACATCACACACATGAAAACAATACAATTAATGACTATTTTCTCCTCAAAAACAATAAAAGCCAGAAGATATTAAAATGACATGTTGGAAGTGTTCAAACAAAAGTCAATCAAGATTTCTATATCCAGCAAAACTATCCTTTAAAAAGGAAGGCAAATGGCTGGGTGCTGTGGTTCATGCCTGTAATCCTAGCACTTTGGGAGGCCGAGGCAGGTGGATCACCTGAGATCAGGAGTTCAAGACCAGCCTGGCCAACATGGCGAAACCCCGTCTCTACTAAAAATATAAAAATTAGCTGGGTGTGGTGGTGCATGTCTGTAATCCCAGCTACTTGGGAGGCTGAGGAAGGAGAAGTGCTTAAACCCAGGAGGTAGACGTTGCAGTGATCTGAGACTGCGCCACTGCACTCCAGCCTATGAGACGGGAGCAAGATTCCATCTCAAAAAAAAAAAGGAAGGCAAAGTAAATACATTTTCATATAAATAAAATTGAGAGAACTTGTTGTTAGCAGACCTATCCTATAAGAAATACTAAAGAAAGACCTTAGCTCATATATAAAGGAAAGAAAAAAGAAACAGTAAATATATGGGTAAATATAAAAAAAAATACATCCCTATCTTCCTTTTCTGACTGCTAAAAGTATAATAGTGTATTGTAAGTTTCATAATGAATAGGCAGTTCTTACTTTGCATAGACTATTTATACCTGAATTTCAGTTACCACAGTTTAAATAACACCAGTTCCCCCAACAAGACACTTTGAATTTCAGTTACTCATAAGTACAATGACATAACACTTCATAGTCACTAAGAGCTAAAATCAAAAAGGTGGACAATAACAAGTGTTAACAAAAAATGTGGAGAAGTTGGAACCCTCATATATTGCTGATAGGATTATAAAATAATACAGCTTCTTTGGAAAACAGCTTGGCACTTCCTCAAAGTGTTGGAGTTACCATATGATCTAGCAATTCCACTTTAGGTATACAACCAAGAGAAATGAAAATATATGCCCACACATACCTAGAATCATCATATTCATAATGATGAAAACTAAAGATAAAGAGAAAATCCTGAAGGCAGCCAATTCCCCCACCTTTCCCACCTCACCAAAAAAACTCCAACCCACACAAACAAAATCCATATAACACGTGAAGGAATAAGATAAGAACTAAAGCAGACATCTTTCTGAAACTATGAAAGCCAGAAGACATTCAAGTGACCAACCCTTTAAGTGTTGAAAGAAAAAAAAAAAAGTCAACAAAGAATTGTATTCTCACAAAAATTATCTTCAATAAAGGTGAAACAAAGACTTTTTCAAACAAACAAAAATCTGACAGATTTACTACCATCATACCTATACTATAAGAATTAGAAAGGTAAAGGAAATTATTCAGGAAAAGGAGTATCATACTACACAGAAACTATCTAAACAGAAACCAGATGGGGGCCAGGAAGGGAAAGACCAATATGTGAAAATGTTATCATACTTGGCTATTCTATTTCTTCACTATGGAAACAATTATCTGGAATTTGTGTCTCAAACAGGACATAGATAAAGAGGATCCTGAATAGCTCAAAGTTTCCAGAGAAGATTCCTATGCTCATGTTTTTCCTCCAAAACCATCCCCACAATACGTGGTGCTGTGGTTACCTTTAAAGAGAAAGTTTACGTATGTTTGATGTTTTCTGTGATAGAAAAAAAAAAATTAAGGCCAGGCACAGTGGCTCATGCCTGTAATCCCAGCAGTTTGGGAGGCCAAGGCATGCAGATCACGAGGTCAGGAGATTGAGACCAACCTGACAAACACGATGAAACCCCATCTCTACAAAAAAAAAAAAAAAAAAAAAAAAAAAAAAAAAAAAAAAAAAAAAAAAAAAAAAAAAAGAAGAAGAAGAAGAAGAAGAAAGAAAGAAAGAAAAAAATGAAATGATCATAACTGCAGATCAGAAAAAGCTAGAGTTGGTTATAGGCCACTAGTTTTTGTTGGTTTTTTTTTTTGAGACGGAGTCTTGCTCTGTCGCCAGGCTGGAGTTCAGTGGTGTGATCTCAGCTCACTACAATCTCCACCTTCCAGGTTCAAGCAATTCTCCTGCCTCAGCCTCCCAAGTAGCTGGGACTACAGGCACATACCATCACGCCCAGCTAATTTTTGTATTTTTAGTAGAGACAGGGTTTCACCATGTTGGCCAGGATGGTCTCGATCTCTTGACCTCATGATCCACCCGCCTCGGCCTCCCAAAGTGCTGGGTGTGAGCCACTGCGCCTAGGCAGGACACTAGTTTTAAATGGTTGCTGTACAGTGAAAAATGAAACAAGCCAGGGTTTTTCTTTGTAGTTCTGTAAGGGCCATTTACTGGTGATAGGGGCTTACCCGAAAATACGAAGTGTGAGGTTTGAAAAGCACATAACGAAGGATGAGAATGATCCCTTTTAAACTAAAGCCTAAAATTTATAATCAAACTGTAACAGAAGATACTTACACATCCGTGAATGAAGAGGGAATATTTTCTTCCACCCACTTCAAATCTTCATCCTGTAGAAATATTTATATTTAGCATTTGCTTAATATCACCTGATAGCAGAATTTTTTAAACAGAATGTATGTAAAATTTGAGTGTTTAAATGAAAATACTTGACATTCTTTTAGTTTCTACATATGTCCTAAGAAGTTGGCACTCATGCCATACAGAAATTATGCCAGTGTTTTCTTACACACGCAAACAAAAATTGGATTTCAGATTTTTACACTTCTTCTTGGTTTTAGTTAGATGCATGAAGTGTTACTTTTTTATCCTGAGAAATCACAGTAAAAACATAAAGTTCATTCCTAAGACAGAAAATAGCAAGGATATTGAATTTTTGCTATGCCACACTCATTATGCTTCCTAATTTGTTCAAGTTCTTATATGTGAGTTGATAACTTTTTTTTTTTAAGATAATACAAATATTCTTTTTTCTTTTTCTTTCTTTCCTTTTGAGACAGAGTCTGACTCTGTTGCCCAGGCTGGAGTGCAGTGGTGCAATCTTGGCTCACTGCAACCTCTGCCTCCCAGGTTCTGCCTCAGCCTCCTGAGTAGCTGGAATTACAGGCACACACCACCACACCCAGCTAATTTTTGTATTTTTAGTAGAAACAGAGTTTCACCATGTTGTCCAGGCTGGTCTCAAACTCCTGAGCTCAAGTGATCCACTGGCTCAGCCTCCCAAAGTGCTGGGATTACAGGCATGAGCCACTGTGCCTGACCTCAAATATTCTAACTTTAGAAAAGACTATTTATTTTTATCACTTGTATTTATGCTCATCTCCCTATAGGAGGCAAGAAAAGTAGAGCAGGTCAGCTGAGGTATCTATCTGTCTATCTGTCTTTACCTATCTAACTATCTATCTATCTATCCATCCATCCATCTATCCATCTATCCAATCTATCCACCCCTCCAACCTATTTTATCTATTCTGTTTATCCTCTGCCTAATCTATCTTATCTATCTATCCATATATCTTATCTATCTAATCTATTTAACCTCTTATCTATTTTTTTTAAAGTTATTTTATTTATTTATTTATTTTTAAGATGGGGTTTCACCATGTTGGTCAGGCTGGTCTTGAACTCCCGACCTCAGGTGATCCGCCTGCCTTGGCCTCCAAAGTGCTTGGATTACAGGCGTGAGCCACCATGCCCAGCCCTCTTATCTATTTTTAACAGAAAACTTGCTTATAGTTATTTCACTAGGGAAAGAAAATAAAAGGTATACTGAATGTTTTGGTTGATAATATAAATAAACCTTTATTATCTACACGGATACATGGAATGGTCTGGTTCTAGTATTAATTACATTTTGCTAATCTAGAGAGAAACAAGCAACTGAGCCAGCATTAACAGGAACTCCCATTCTCTGAGTGGGTCTTAGGTAGAAATAAGTCAGTGAGATACAAGGCCCCCAGCTTATGCTTAAGAGCTAATTATACTTACTTTAGAGAAATGAAAAAGTATTCCCTTGACATGTTTGAAAATACTAAGCTTTAAAATAAACTCACATATATACATAGAATAAAAGAAAAACACTTAACAAATTGAAGGTATAACAGATCTAACACTAAATAATTGAAAGTATTATAATTTTTAAGAATTTAAATTACTATAAAACTACACAAATAACAGACTTTTAAAAATTATATCATAAGCCGGGCACGGTGGCTCAAGCCTGTAAACCCAGCACTTTGGGAGGCCGAGGCGGGTGGATCACAAGGTCAAGAGATCGACACCATCCTGGTCAACACGGTGAAAAGCCATCTCTACTAAAAATACAAAACATCATCTGGGCATGGTGGCGCATGCCTGTAATCCCAGCTACTCAGGAGGTTGAGGCAGGAGAATTGCCTGAACCCAGGAGGCGGAGGTTGCGGTGAGCCGAGATCGCGCCATTGCACTCCAGCCTGGGTAACAAGAGCAAAATTCCCTCTCAAAAAAAAAAAAAAAAAAAATTATATCATCAAAAATAAAAATTAGAGAATTTGCCAAATTGAACAGATAAAACATATTTTCACATATCTATCCTGTCAGAACTCACACAGGCATACATTTTTACATAGTATTAATCACAGCACATATAGTTGTAAGAAAGTACAAAAGTGTATGATAGACATTTCCATTTTATATCATCGCCTTCAAAAACATTTTTATGCAGAAAATATTATTTAGCTTATCTCTGCCCAATGTTTTACAATTTTCTTCAAGCTTCCCACTTCAAAAAAAATCTGTTAATTTTGGTAACTGTGTAGGTAACACATACAGTTCTTTACCAACAGGTAACAAATGTTATTTAAAATGGCTTCAAAAATCACATTCATATGCTGAAAAGTTAACACAAGCTTTTATTGGAACAAAGCTTTCCAATCTTGTTGTTGCAGATAAACAACCTATGGAATCTTTTTGAAAAGCAGATTCCGATTCAGGAGCACCTGGGGTAGGCCCGAGACTCTGCATCTCTAATAAGTTCCCAGATGACGCTCATGCTGCTGGCCTAGGAACAGCAGGTGAGAAATGAGATCTACAACGAAGATATTTCAGTTATGGACAACCAGGATTGCTACTTAGCAACACTAATTTTTATAATAACAAAAACCTTAGTAAAAACTGTTCTTCTGAGAGTCGACGAATATGACACTCATACAGCTCTCTAAAGTAGTGAAGACTAAGATTGTACTAAATATATACTATACTCACAAAGTTATCAGAAGTGGCAGGCTTAACTGCTCCATTGGAAACCGATTTTGAGGCTCTTAACTTTATTCCTTCGGCTACAAGAGACATAAACATATATATAAAATCATAAAATAATATTTTCCTTTAGAAATTTAATAACCTAATAAGAAAAAAATTACCTTTTTTTTAAATGGAAGGTTAATAGTGGAAACTTTAGGCAGATGCAGAACTTACCATTTGGAAATGTAGAAAAGATAAATGAAAAAAGTTCACAGATTTTTGACAACTGTTTGTCAGAACCACCAGGATTTTCAAGTTTCTTGTTTGAATCCTAGTTTTAGAGGAGTTTAAACAAACTCCTCTAAAAGTAAACATGCACACATATTTCCTTAACTGTAATTATTTTAAAGTTTATGGACTTAAAAATCTTCAGAATTCACGGTATATTCAAGAACAAAACACATCTTTGGGTGTGCTTTACATCCCTGATGCACAAATTTTG
>NW_016107537.1:1712391-1716186 GCF_001604975.1 Cebus imitator
ATAAGACACAAAGACAATAGGAAAGATCAAGATTTCTTTCATATTTGACCAAGGATCTTCTGTATGTTCGTAGTTTCAGTAGAGCAAAGGCTAAGTGCCTGTGTCCTGGAAGTAGACTGCCTCACTGGAATCTTGGGGAAAGCAATTAACTTCCTTTGACTTAGTGTTTCTGACTATAAACTGGGTATAATAATAGCATCTACTTCATAGAGTTCTGGTAACCACTGAACAAGTTAGCACATATTAAATGCCTGACACACAATCTATGCCCAGTAAGTAGTCACTTTTGTTATTACACTAATTTGCAAATATTGCTTCTCCATAAACTAGGATAATTATAACATAAGCTGGTGTAATAAATGAAGATGAGGTTCCTCAATCAAAAAATGTTTTCCTGGGATATTTGAAACCCCAACATTTATCTTAGATGGGGAATACAGTAATCTTTAAACACTGAAGTGTGTGTGTGTGTGTGTGTGTGTGTGTGTGTGTGTGTATATATACACATATAAATATATAAAACATATACAAATTTCAGGTGTATAGTTGAAGAAACCTGACAAATATATACACTTGAGTAACTGCCATGCCAATTAATACAGTTAACATTTCCATTATCGCAAAAGGTTCTTTAAGTTCCTTTCCAGTCCATCCCCACCTCACCAAAAGCAACCACTGCTCTGATTTAGATAATCATTACAGTTTGTTTTGCCTGTTAAAGAACTTCATTTATAGAACCACAGTATAGACAGTCTACATACTTTTGGCTTTGGCTACTTTCATGCAATATAAACAATTTTGAGATTTAGTCATGTTATAGAGTGTTGGTTACTTTTTATTACTGCAAAGTATTCCATTGCATGGATATACCACAATTTCTTTATCTTTTCACCTGTTCGTAGATAATTGTGTTATTTCCAGTTTTGGACTATTAAGAATAAAGCTGCTATAAACATTATTGTCTTTCTGTAGACATCTGCTTCATTTTTCTGGGTAAAAACCTTAGAGTGGAACAGCTGGACTGTAAGGTAAGTATATGCTTAACTTTGTAAGAAGCTGTCACATTGCTTTCTAAAGAGGTCATGCTACTTCACATTCCTTCAAGTACTGTATGAGAGCCAGCTGTTCCACATCTTCTCCAATAGTTCATACTATCAGACTTTTTAATTTTAACCACTGTAAGCAGATGTGTGGTAGCTCTTTGCATTATGGTCTTAATTTGCATTTTCCTGATGACCGATTATATCGAGCACCTTTCAGTGGGTTCATTGGCCATTCCTATGTGTTCCTTGAAGTGTCTACACAAGCCTTCTGTTCATTTTTTGCTACATGGGTTATCATTTACTGATTTACAGGAATTCTACTTATATTCTGGTATATAAGACCTTTGTCAGATATATATGTATTGAGACTATCCTGCTACAGCTAGCCTTATTTTCTTAAATTCTTCTTGATGAGCATAGATTTTTAATTTTGATAAAGTCTCATTTTTTAATTTAATGGTTACTGCTTTTTGTGTCCTAGGAAATTAGCCCATCCAATATCATTAAAATATTTTCCTGTTTTCTTCTAGAAGAGTAACAGTTGAAGCTTTTCCATTTAGGTCTGTGATCCATCTTTAATTAATGATTGTGAGATGTGCAGCAAAAGTCTAGGTGATTTTTTTTTTCTACACATTTATCCAGTTGTTCCAGTGCCATTTACTAAAAAGACTATCCTTTCCTCATGTAAGCCTTGGTGACTTAGTCAAAAATCAACTGACCACACATGCATGGGTTTATTCCTGGACTCTGTTCTACTACCTTGATGGATTTCTCTATCCTTATGCCAATACCACACTGTCTGGATTGCTGTAATCTGAAATCACTATGTCTTAAAATCAGTATCCATTCATTGATTTTATTTTATTGAGATATAATTAACATACCATACTGAAGTACAGTTAGTAGACTCTGAGATATTCACAGAGTTGTACAATCATCACGACTATCCAATTTTGGAAAATTTCATCACCCCGCAAAGAAATCCCAAACCTATTAGCAGTCACTCCCTACTTTCCCCCTCCTCTAACCTCTAACAACCACAGATCTACTTTCTGCCTCTATACACTTGCCTATTCTGGACCTTTCTTTCTCTCCTTTTTTTTTTTGAGACGTAGTCTTGCTCTTGTTGCGCAAGCTTGAGTGCAGTGGCATAATCTCGGCTCACTGCAACCTCCGCCTCCTGAGTTCAAGTGATTTCCCTGTCTCAGCCTCCTGAGTAGCTGGGATTATAGGCATCCATCACCATGCCCAGCTAATTTTTGTACTTTTAGTAGAGATGGGGTTTTGCCATGTTGGCCAGGCTGGTCTCAAACTCCTGACCTCAGGTGATCTGCCCTCCTCGGCCTCCCAAAGTGCTGGGATTACAGGCATTAGCCACTGTGCCCAGCCTGGACCTTTCATATCAATAAAATTATACAGTATGTGGTCTTTTGTGATTGGCTTCTTTCACTTAACATAATGTTTTCAAGGTTCACTCATGTTGTAACTACAAGAATGTTAAGGATCTTCTAGGTCTTTTGCTTTTCCGTATATATTTTAGAATCAACTTAACCATTATATATATATTTTTAAATCAGCTAGAATTATAATTGTGATTGCACTGAATCTACTTATCAGATTGGGAAACTGACAGCTTAATATTGAGAGTTCCAATTCAGACACATGTTCTATCTCTACATTTACTTATTCTAAAATTTATCTTCACATTGTTTTATAGTCTTCATTGCAGAGGTTTTACACATTTTTCATTAAACTTATTCTGAATAGTTTATTTTTGAAGGTATGGTAAATAACCATTTTAAACTTTACCTTCAACTGTTTTCAGTTAATATGTACAAAAACAACTGATTTCTGTATATTGGACCTATACCCTATGACTGTCACAGTCACTTATTAGTTCTACTGTACTTTTTCTTTTCTGTAGACTCCTTGGGATTTTCCACATATAATCTTGTTGCCTGAGAATAAACATAGTTTTACTTCTTCCTTTCCACATGCTCCTTCTTTTACATTTGTTGGAGTTTTGTTTGTTGTGCCTCTCTGCATTGAATAGGACCTCCCATACAATGCAGAATCAAAGTGATGTGTAGATATCCTTGCACTTGATTCCTAATCTTGAGAAGAAAGTGTTCACCACTAAATAGAATTTTACCTGTAGAGTGTTTTCATACCATTTTAGAATTAGTTTGTTGAGGCATTTGTTATTTGCATCCACTGAGATACTTACGTCATTTTTTTCTTCATTCTTCTTTTATTTATACTATTTTATTTGTATTTCTTTGTTGAGACAGACTCTTGCTAGATTTTATTTGCTAATATCTTTAAATAACTTTTATGTGTCCACTCATTAATGATATTGGTCTATAATTTTTTCTTGTAATGTCTGTTAGACTTTGGCATTTCAGTTACGCTGGCTTTAAAATTACTCCCGCCTGTTTTATATCCTAAAGATTTTGGTAAAATTAGAATATTTCTTCCTTAAGTATTTGGAAGAACTCACTAGTGAATCCATTTGAGCCTGTTACTTTATACGAAGATTTTAAATTAAAAAAAAAATTTTTTTTAATGTCTTTAATAGACCAGAGCTACTCAGACTTAGTGGCACAGGGTTAGAATTAAGATTGGGTTGTTGGCCGGGCGCGGTGGCTCAAGCCTGTAATCCCAGCACTTTGGGAGGCTGAGGCGGGTGGATCACGAGGTCAAGAGATCGAGACCATCCTGGTCAACATGGTGAAACCCCGTCTCTACTAAA
>NW_016107537.1:1716316-1758975 GCF_001604975.1 Cebus imitator
AAAAAAAAAAAAAAAAAAAAAAAAAAAAAAAAAAAAAAAAAAAAAAAAAAAAAAAAAAAAAATTGGGTTGTTATGTGTATTTTTCAAGGAATTTGTCTGTCTCATCCAGATTGCCTAATTTACTACCATCATAAAGTTGTTCACAATATTCCCTTATTTACCTTTTTTACTGTAGTAATGTCCTCTCTATCATTTCCAACATTAGAAGTTTGTCTTACTGTACTACAGTTGACCCTTGAACAACATGGGTTTGAATTGCTCGGGTCCACCTACATGTGAGTTTTTTTCAATAAAAATTACACCATATATGTGTGCCTTTCCTGACTCTCCTTTCCTTCTATCTAATAACATTTTCTTTGCTCTACCTACTTTATTGTAGGAATACAGTACAAAATACATATAACATACAAAATATGTGATAACTATGTTAACAGTAAGGCTTCTGGTCAACAGTTGGCTATCAGTAGTTAAATTTTGGGAGAGTCAAAAGTTATAAGGAGATTTTCAACTACTCAGGAGATTGGCACCCCTAACCCCACATTATTCAAGGGTTCACTAGTTTCTTTTTATTTCTGGTTTAGACTAGCTAGGGGTTAAACCATTTTTCACTAATCTTTTCAAAGTAATTACTTTTAGATTTGATGACTTTTTCTATTTATTTTCCTGTTTTCTATTTGATTGATGCATTAGAGAACCAAAATAAAAAGTGAAAAAGAATGTTACTAAAAGAAGCCAAAGACAAAAAAAGAAACAAAGATAAAATTACCCTCAACATCTGAGTTACTTATTGATATTGCCTTAACAGATGCTTAGATTATAATAAAAATAATAAAATAACAAAATGCTATGTAGCAATTAATAGAGAGAATGAAAATACCATTAAAACTGTAAGTAGAAATGCTTTGGGCATGACCAGAAATTACAGATGTACATACTTTAAAAAGAGCAAGAAGATGCAACTCAAAGAAACTCAACAATCATCAAGATGAACATTATTTAGCAGCTAAGCACAATAAACACCAAACCACTCTTATGAAAAACAGTGTAACTATTTCAACATTTTACGAAATGAGTTAACAAGCTCAAATGAGTAACAAAAGCTCAAACTACATTAATAGTCTTGAAAATTTCATCATTGACTTTTCTTTTTGTTATTGTCTACCAAAATAGGGTTTCTGAAGATAAACTTTTAAAAATATTTTATAGGAAAAAAAACAATGTATGTGACCTTGGGTAAAGGTATAGCATTTCTGTTCCAATATGTACAGTAGGCATTTAAAAAGAAAACATATTACTCACTTAAATTTTCAGGAGTTACCATGAATTCCTCAATTTCATCATCAGAATCATCTATTAAGGGCATGAAGGCATATCTATAGCAAAAATGAGTAGTAGTTTTACTAGTATGTTTAAGCTTGTTCAATTTTCAGTTTATATCTAAAAACCATCGTATGAGAAATCTACATTTAAAACATTTCCTATACTTTAAAATCATGAAAACATAATTATTTTACTTTCAAATTAGCTAGAATTATCATGAAGAAATTGTGAAACTAGAGCTCTCAAACCACTTGTAAAAACGTAAGTGGATAAAATCATTCCGCCAAGCAATTTAGCAATATTTAATGTTGAGGGAAGGGAGCTTTCTGCTCTTTCTTTCTCCATGTCAGGCTTACCTCTCTGCCTACCACTTGTCAGTTTATTCCCTAAAAAAAGAAAAGTTGGCTGGGCGCGGTGGCTCATGCCTATAATCCCAGCACTTTGGGAGGCTGAGGCGGGTGGATCACGAGGTCAAGAGATCGAGACCATCCTGGTCAACAAGGTGAAACCTCGTCTCTACTAAAAACACAAAAATTAGCTGGGCATGATGGTGCGTGCCTGTAGTCCCAGCTACTCGGGAGGCTGAGGCAGGAGAATTGCTTGAACCCAAGAGGCGGAGATTGCGGTGAGCCGAGATAGTGCCATTGCACTCCAGTCTGGGCAACAACAGCGAAACTCCGCCTCAAAAAAAAAAAGAAAAGTTGCCAATCTGATTGGTGAAAATAAGGCCCATTGATTGGGCCACATTTCCTAGGTGATAAGATCAAAATACTGCTGATAAAGTGTGAATCAAAACAACCTTTTTGGGGGGTCATCTGGCAATAGCCAACAAAGTAAAATTCATTTACCTTACATTATACTAACAAAAGTTTGCCAAGATGATGTCCAACAGCATTCTAAAAACATGACTGATAATAGCAAAAATCTATTTTTTAAACAAAATAATACCAGGGACTGCTTATATATATTATGTTACATTTACATTCATGTTATGAAATGCCATATAGCCATTAAAAGTAATGTGATAGATCTATATACGCTGATATGGGAAGATACTTTTGTTTTTTTGAGATGGGTCTGGCTCTGTTGTCCAAGCTGGAGTGTAGTAGCAGTGGCATGATCTCAGTTCACTGCAACTTCCACCTCCTAGGCTCAAGCCATCCTCCCACTTCAGCTCCCAAGTAGCTGGGAGTACAGGCACACATCACTGCACCCAGCTAATATTTGCATTTTTTTGTAGAGACGGGGTTTCGCCTCGTTTCCCAGGCTGGTCTTCAATTCCTGGGCTCAAGTGATTCACCCATTTGGCCACCCAAAGTGCTGGGATTATAGGCATGAGCCACTGCACCTGGCCAGAAAGATATATTTTAAACAGGAAGGTACAGAACAGCAGGTATATGTAAGTATGTATATATATTATTGTATAATTTTAAAAAGGACGGGAGAAACACACATACCGATACAGGTTGAGTAGCCTTTATGCAAAATGCTTGAGACCAGAAGTGTTTAGAGTTTTGGATGTTTTTAGATTTTGGAATATTTGCATTATATTTACCAGCTGAACATCCCAAATCTGAAAATCTGAAATTCAAAATGTTCCAACGAGCACTTCTGTCAAGTGTCTTGTCAGTGCTCAAAAAGTTTTGGATTTTGGAGCATTCTGGATTTGGGATATTCAATCTGTATATACTTTTTCATTTTCTCCTCAAGAATGGACAAGAACTTAAGTTCTTTCCTTGGGGCAGAGGGATAAAGCAAGGAAGGTAAGTCTTCCCACCACATGCAGTCTTTTTTTTTTTTTTTTTTTTCTTGAGACAGAGTCTCACTTGGTCTCCAGGCTGGAGTATAGTGGCGTGATCTTGGCTCACTGCAATAGCCGCCTGCTGGGTTCAAGCAATTCCTCTGCCTCAGCCTCCCAAGTAGCTGGGATTATAGGCGGGTACCACCACATCCGGCTAAGTTTTTGGATTTTAGTAGAGATGGAGTTTCACCATGTTGGCTATGATGGCCTTGATCTCCTGACCTTCTAATCCATCCACCTCAGCCTTCCAAAGTGCTGGGATTACAGGCATGAGCCACACTGTTGCCGGCTAGGCTTTGGTTTTATATGAGGTTTTCAGGGAAACCACCATCCAAGTTTTATACTATGTCTCTCTTAAAAAACAGTTAAAATGATAGTATGATTTTTTCCTCACATGGAAAAAGCTGATTTTATAGTTAGACAAATGTATTTACTAAAGGAACATATTTTGCAAACAAACAGGACATTACACATACTAATATACCTCCATTATTTTAAAAAAATCACAAAAGTATCATTTCAGTCCATTTAAGTATAATTACTGCTTTTAATAAAGTGAAACTCCTAGAGAATCATTAAAGAAAAGCCAGGGGCCATGAGCTGATTCAGCACCAGTAATTAGGTTTTAAAATTGGCTTTGTTAAGGACTGGCTTGAAGCAAATAACTTATTCTTAATTGCTTTTGTTCCTTATATATAAAACATAAATAATAATACTTATCCATACTTGGTCACAGAATTGACAAGATGATAATGAGATAATAGATGGGAAAGAACTCCAAAAAGTTAACAGTACCGTAAGGTAGAGTTTTAGTGTCAGAAATTGTATTTTACAATAATATATATGGAAAATTCTTTATAATGATGGAAATACCCTAACGGTTTTAAACATAACCCAAGAAATAGCAGAAAAGAAAGTACAGGTATTGATCGACTTACGACCTATGCAACTTACGACCATTTGACTTTACGACCACAATCGCTAGCCATGACTGCTCCGCATCTGGCAGTGCAAACATTGCCCAGCTGGGCGTATGACAGTGCGGACCAGCTTCCGGCAGCACTGCCATCTCTGTGTGTACATAGCCTACTCAACTTACGACCAAATCGTGTTACGACCGGTCTGTCGGAACCAATCGTGGTCGTAAGTCGAGCACTAGCTGTATACTAAAGTGTACTGAACTTTTATGTTCAGATTACCATAGCTCTACTAGATATGTGTGTATATTTTAAAGCTTACAATTTATAAACACTCCAACTATTAATAATAACGTATTAAGGAATTGTAAGTGGCCCTGTATGTAGGCGTTATTTTCTTTAATCAGGTTCACTGAGTATTGGGAGACCTAAGAAAGTTAATTATATTAACAGCTTATTATTATTATTATTATTATATTATTATAATTATTATTATTATAGTACATTGTAGCAGATGTGTTCTGTGGAGGTTTAATTTTGATGAAGGTAGAAAATGGGGGCTGGTTCTAGATACTTGGCATCTTTGTGTTCTCTATTTTTTTTTTTTTTTTTAAAGACATGGTCTTGCTCTCTTGCCCAGGCTGGTGTGCAGTGGCAGGATCATAGCTCACTGCAGCTTCCTCCAGCTGGGCTCAAGTGATTCTCCTGCCTCAGCCACCTGAGTAGCCTGGACTACAGGCACATGTCACCATGTCCAGCTAATTTTTAATAATTTTTTATAGAGATGAGGTCTCACTGTATTTCCTAGGCTGGTCTTGAACTCCTAAGCTCAAGTGATCCTCCCACCTCAGCGTCTCAAAGTGCCAGGATTACAGGTGTGAGCCACCTGGCCTACATTCTCCTTTTTGTTTCAATAAATACATTAAAATTTTAGGCCAATTTGAGTTAGATTTTTATTATAACTGCTTTCAATTAATAGCTTCATAATCCGTTGATACTGCCAAGAAGCCAGAGTAATGTAAAGCAGAAAGAGTAGGATTTTGTGTCAGATTGTGTTTGAATTATTACTCAACTACTCACTGGGTATTTAATTTCTTTGACCTTCAGGCTGGGTGCGGTGGCTTATGCCTGTAATCCCAGCATTTTGGGAGGCCCATGTGGGCAAATCACCTGAGGTCAGGAGTTCAAGACCAGCCTGGCCAACATGGCGAAACCACATCTCTACTAAAAATACAAAAATTAGCCAGGCCTGGTGGCAGGTGCCTGTAATTCCAGCTACTCGGGAGGCTGAGGCAGGAGAATCACTTGAATCCGGGAGGCGGAGGTTGCTGTGAGCTGAGATCATGTCATTGCACTCCAGCCTGGGTGACAAGAGCGAAACTCCATCTCAAAATAAATAAATAAGTAAAACTGAATTATTTTTTAAAAAATAATGATTTACTTGAACTTCAGTTTCTTCATTTGTAGAAAGGGGATGATAGTATAGTATCTCTCTACTTCTAAAGGTTATCATGAATATTGTATAGGATATTTGTCAACTGGGCACGGCAACTTACACCTGTAATTCCAGCACTTTGAGAGGCTGAGGCAGAAGATTCACTTGCACCTAGGAGTTCTAGATGAGCCTGGGCAACATGGCAAAACTCTGTCTCTACCAAAAGTTCAAAACTTTCCAGGTATGGTGGTGCATGCCTGTGGTCCCAGCTACTTGGAAGACTGAGGTGGCAGGATCGCTGGAGCCCAGGAAGTAGAGGCTGCAGTGAGCTGTGATTGTGCTACTGCATGCCAGCCTAAGTAGCAGAGCAAGACCTTGTCTCAAAATAAATAAACATTTTTTGAAAGAAAAATTTTTTTTAAAGTTATGAGTCTACCTCAGTGACTGGTATATTAGATGTTGAAATAAAGTTATTGACCACTCTACCATACTTACTAATATATAAGTTGTGTCATACTTGTTTCCTCTTTGTCTTATGCAATCTCTCGAGGGGGAAGAAAAAAATCAGTGACTATCATGCTTTTCTTGAAACTCCATATATAGCTGGGATGATATTCCTGCACTAGCGATGTTTTATATGGCATCTTATAATATTGTCCACAAAAATGACAACATTTCAGTAAATGGACAGAAACATTATAAGTTAATTGTTAATAGATGAATGCATTAGTTATAGAAGTTGTTACCTTTCTGTAGTCTTGGGATTCAGGCTTTTTAAATTCATACCACACAGGTTTAGAAGGCCTAATTACACATTGATTAGGNTGGAGATGGAGTTTCGCTCTTGTTACCCAGGCTGGAGTGCAATGGCGCGATCTCGGCTCACCGCAACCTCCGCCTGCTGGGTTCAAGCAATTCTCCTGCCTCAGCCTCCTGAGTATCTGGGATTACAGGCACGCACCACCATGCCCAGCTAATGCTTTGTAGTTTTAGTAGAGACAGGGTTTCACCACATTAACCAGGATGGTCTCGATCTCTTGACCTCGTGATCCACCCGCCTTGGCCTCCCAAAGTGCTGGGATTACAAGCGTGAGCCACCGCGCCCAGCCGGGACATGCAGTCTTAAGTGCAACTTTCTGAACTTGACACTGAAGTCTTTTGCCATTTTGGCTGCACCTCTCCCTTCCAACTTGATCTCTCTCCAGTATGAGTACGTGGTATTAACCAAACTGCATGTCTCACTGGTCTCCAAAGTATCTCATGCCCTTCCCACCACCCCAGAAAATGGACATTCTTTCCTAGTTCAGTCATTTCTTGTCCTATTCCTTTCTCCATGGTGTAATATAAGCGCTGCCTTTTCAAAAAGTCTTCCTCATCCCTCTTCCAACTTACCCCAGACTAGTCTATACATCTTTTTTCACTGTCTTGCATTTGTTTTGCTTATCTCCCTACTTGACTGTATAGTTCTTAAAAGCAAGGACTACTGCACTGGTTTCTATAACGTGTTCTTGACACTACAGAAGGTGATTGACAAATGCTTGCTGACTTGAAATTTCCTATGTTAGGTACCTCTGATTGTTTGCTGATGGTCTCCACAAAAACATGATTACAATAAGGATAAGTGAAAAAAGGAAGCTCCAAAATGCATCGTCAACCCAACGTTCCATCCAATCCTAAAATAAGGACAATTCAAACATGAAAAGTTAATTTTCTGATAACTATACAGGTTTCCCATTCAAATAGTGTACAATGACAAGTGCTAATGAAATCTTTCCAACAAGTATGCCTTCAAAACAAACAAGCACATATTTTTTCAAGAAACCTATAAGCCTTCAAAACAAACAAAGCCTTCAAAACAAACAAGCACGTATTTTTTCAAGAAAGCTATATTGTTCAAAATGTTTCTAAAGGGCTGTTTAATGTTAAAAATATTCCCTGCCATAAAATTTTTGGGTAATAGATCTCAAAAACAAAAAATGCAAAACATATACTTAGGATTTCAAGTGGCAAATACTAAGGTAAGGGAAGGAGAAAAAAGAAATTTCAGAAGGTCCAGCCTCTTCTTTCATTAAATTGTCTCTAAGGCAGCAAAAGCCTGGATTTTCAGAGGGCTTTTTGTGATTATTTATGCAGCACTAGAAACTAGCTCCAAATCTTAGGAGGACCTTTTATATTCTAAGAAATGTACCTTCTTCCAACATGAAAATCCGTGGAAAACATCTCTCAAATACCCATACTGAACACATGATCCTAGAAACAGGGCAGTCTTAAGATTTTAAGTCCCATCTACGTACAAAACCACTCAATTTCATGGTGTGCAAGAAGAAGAGAATTTCCTGTTAGGGTATATAGGAAGATAATTTGTTTTCAAAATATATAAAAAGAACTTGAGAAAAGGCATAATAGGAAAAGGAGATTTAGGAGGAACTTTTTCAAACTCACTTGGAGGGGTTAAAATTTTTTGTAACTCTGTAAAAAATAGTTCAAAGTAGAAAGAAAATCTCCACTAATCACCTCTGTTTACAAGCATAAACCAAATTCTTCAAAATTCTACAAAATAGTACAAATAAAAATAACAACTGTTTAAATAGAAAGATTATACTTACTGATTGGCATTTTGCAATTCTAAATGTCTTAGTTGTCCACACCATAAATACTACAGAAGCTGCAACACACACAAAAAGTCACCTTTGAAGGAACATAACAATACTAAGATAATTTATTATAAGAAAAATTAAATAGCTTACCCAGCACGGCAAAGATCAGAGTATTTGTAAAGTGTCTATATAATGAAAATTTCACAGTGTTCTTTCTTAGCCTTAGAGTCTTCATAGTTTGTGCCAAACTTATAAAAATGTGAAAAAAGTTAAGGAAAAACATTTCAAGTAATAATAAGTGGTTAAAAAAAAAAAAAAAGAATCTTCTACTATGTTTCCCAAGTCAGTACTACTAAATACAGTCCCTAAAATTTGAAGCTAATAAAAACACAGAAAATGTTATCTCAGCCAATACTGTACAATCATGATACTTTACCACAAATTTTCTTTTACAATTTACCATTGTCTGAACTAAGAAAACAAATTCCAAGGAAAAAACACGGAAGACCCATGACACGTTCTACCAATGCCATGCTCCCTTAACATGGGATAGAGCAGTGCATGCACTAAAACCCCTCTGAATGAGACACTCTTTTTTTTTTTTTTTTTTTTTGAGACGGAGTCTTGCTCTGTTGTCCAGGCTGTACAGATCCCATTTTGACATGCCATTTGGCTTGTGCTTTTCTGGCTCTATTTCTTATTTTGTTCTTTCTAGTCTATTTTCATTTTATTCTTTGAATAACCATAATTAAGAAGCTAGGTCATCTACCAATTCCATTTTATAAATTAAAACACTGAAATACATCAGAGAAAACAAATCTGGATTCAGTTAAGGACTTTATTTGAAAGACGACTGTAATGGGGGAGGATTATTGCAGTAGGAAGAATACTACGACTATAAGATCTGCAAGAGTCTCAAACATGAGGCAGAAAAGAGTTTTTCTTTTACAGAGAGCAGCAAACAAGGCAAGAAGGCAGCAGGTATGGGGAGTGAGTGGCAGGACCAGACACACTGATGAGGGAATGTCTTTTCTTGAGATGTGCAGATTCTCGGGAGGGCCCCTAAGGAGGGCCGTGTGTTGCCTCAGGCTGAAGGTGAGTCAACGTTTATGGCCTGGAGGAAGGAGAATACTTACAGTTTGGTTCAGTCAGTGTTTTGTTCAGATTGATTAGTGGTATAAAGAGTTCATCTAATCATTCATGATGCAAGGAATGGGAAATCGGAGGGTCTGTGCCTGGCCTTGTCACAGGTAGACAAGGGGGCCTCCAGGCGTCTTATCTAAGTCCAATGGGGAAGGGGCTTCTCTGCGGTAAGTCTTTTCTCAGAACACAAATAGGGGAGAGGGTTTGGATGGGGGTGTCTTAATCTTGGCTGTTTTCCAGGAGCACAGGGCTCAGGTAAAGTTCAACATTGCCAAGGATAAAGAAGCAAAAAGAGACTTTTCCATTGACTCCTCGGCAGTGAAGCAGAATTCAAGCCAGCACTCTCTGCTCTTAAATGAGAATTCCTTCCTCTGGAGCAGACCAACAAACTTTGTTTATGAACCAAACACTAAAAATAACAGAGTTGAGCAACACAATGGAAGTGGCAAGTTTTAAAAGTTATAAATATGCCATTAATCAAATGTTTTAGTACTAAAGTTACTTTTGTACAAAACTACTTTTTAATCTTTTTTTTTTTTTTTTTTTTTTTTGACGGAGTTTTGCTCTTGTTACCCAGGCTGGAGTGCAATGGCACAGTCTCAGCTCACCGCAACCTCCGCCTCCTGGGTTCAGGCAATTCTCCTGCCTCAGCCTCCTGAGTAGCTGGGATTACAGGCACGTGCCACCATGCCCAGCTAATTTTTTGTATTTTTAGTAGAGACGGGGTTTCACCATGTTGACCAGGATGGTCTCGATCTCTTGACCTCGTGATCCAACCGCCTCGGTCTCCCAAAGTGCTGGGATTTACTTTTTAATCTTTCTAAATGACCAACGAGTTCACAAAAGGGGATCAATTTCTAAAGTAACACAATCCAACTTATTCAGGTTACTATCAGAACTTTAAAAATGCAAATATACTTTATTCCTTAAATACATCAAAACATATACTTTTTAAAATTCTTGACTAAAACCAATTTTCTATAAAAACGAATTTTCTATTTTTTTTCTATAAAAAAATCTGGTCTGGCTTAATAATTTTAAAAAAATGTTTTTAAGCTAAGAAATAAAAAGATCAAAAGCAAATTCTAAACTGCTTAAGCTTTCACTTACCAAGACATTGTTAAATTTAGGTAAAGTTTAAATCATTCCTGTTATAGAAGTAAAGTAGTCATGAAAGCAAATAGGCCTCCTGATCCTGAAGTGAGAAGCGCTGCTGAGGTAGGAAAAGGATATCCACCAGCACAAGCCAGAGTCAAGGAGAGAGAGTGGGAGGCTGGCCAGAAGAACAAGATCAGAATCACTCGCCTGCAGCAAAACAGCAACAACGACCAAAAAAAAAAAAAAAAAAAAAAAAAAAAGAAAGAAAGAAAGAAAGAAAAAGAAACAAGCAGAAAAAAAGGGAAGGAGGGGCCACATGAGAAAGGCTAAGGCTACAGCTTTTGAATTTTTCAGCTTACTTTTTTCCTAAGACTTTAGAATTAGATTCTTAGAGGGTTGGTTATATTAAGTTCATCAAAATCAAAGGAAGCAAGGTCATTTTCCAAAGCACTCAATTGTATATGTATTTTAGTTCGGCTTCTTTTTCTTGTCATTTATCATCATTTAGGAAGTCTGCTATCTTTCTGTACAGAGGAAGCAGACATTTCATTTTAGTGATGAAAATTACCAAACAGCAATCTAAAAGCAAACTTCACAAATTCAGGTTTACATAGAAGTAGATACTAGACTTCCTTTGTCTCACCATGAAACATTAAACAAGATCTTTTATGTTCTAGATTTCTTTGACTATTTCCTGAAACATTTTCATTATAAATATTCATAATTAAGCAAACTAAGTCTTTCATCTGTTTTCCTTATCTTCCTATCCCAATCTGGTTAATCAGGTACTGGGATATGTGAAAGTCAATGCTGCCCATAAAGGTGAAAATTACCCTCACTCAAATCCAGATGGATTAGAACCTTTAGAGATTCTTTTCTTTGCAATTTTCTGCCAGGCTGCATTACTGAATGTTTTCCCCAATGAACTTCTTGTGGATGGTTAAGAATAAGAAATCTTTGAAATACGTATCTATAAATTACCGGAGAAACGATAGTTCAACTTTTAAAAAATGCAGTTTGCAGCTTAATTAACTGAATGAAAGATCATACTCCCTAACTTGTTAAAGTTCCAAGCATGAACAATTTTAGAAATAAGACAATTCTATATTGAACAGATATCATTTTATAAACACACAATGACAGAAAATAAGACACTAAGATCTAACGATAATCTGAGGTCAACAGGCAGGTTCATCTCCACTGTAATTCTACCTGTCCCAAAGCAAGGTATGTTTATACTTCCTGCCCATTCTCAAGTCAGGTGAGCCCCCCAACAAGCGGTCCTGCGGGACTACAGCCTTTGTGGTGAGTAATCTTATCACTGGAACACTGCTCACATGCAGAACTGAGAAACAGACTTCACATTTTTAGCAAATGAATGTCTTTAATTTTTTTAATATAGACCAGAGGAAGAGATCTATATCACTCTCTGAGAAAATCAGATTTATTTAACTAAAATTTTACTCAACGAACTGGGATTCTAAACTAGTAGCTCTGAACAAAGTAGAATATGCTTTTTTAAACAAGTTCAGTCAGAAACAACTTTTTAAATCAGTTATTATTCCCTAAGTAGGCTCCTCAGACTAAGATGTCCACAGATATAATTTGGGAAGTCTTTAACTGCACTGTCATATGCAAAGCTCCTTGTGTGTGTCTGTATTCTGTGAAGAGAGGTTCCACAGCTGTTAGCAGATTTTCTAAGGCATCTCTGAACTTAGTACCCAAACAAGGTTAAGAATTACTGCTTTGACGAGTAAGGACAATGAATTAGAAATTTTTGGTTTGTAGCACTCTTCATAAGCTTCTTAAGTTGGAAGGATACTGAGAATTCACAAATAGAGAATTTAAAGAATAGGTTGAACAGACTTAGAAAACAACCCACAAGGGGCTCAGAAAAGCCTATGAAGAGTGCTACATTTGCTAGCACACCTGAAAAACGGGAGACCTTTCTTCTAAGGGAGAGACATAGTGATGAAATCCAAGCTCTCTAGCCCTTCCTATGAGATGAACAAATGGAAAAAAAAAATACAAGGAAAACAACAACAACAAAATGTCAAAAAGCTAAAGGACCTAAGTATCAAAAACAGTGGAAACAAAGAACTTGGCAAAAACAAAACCTATCTAATAGGAAAGCATTTCAAAGAGGACATAAATATAATAGAAACAGATGCAAATAATGTTCTGGGATATGCATAACCCTGCATTCTACTCTGGCCAGTCACATTTTCTCTAGAATTCCTCCCATTTCCACAAGTGTCCCCATGGAGAAAAAAGCAATGGGGATTTCCCAGACTCAGCTTGAATCATTGAATCAGAGAAGACCCTCAAGGATTGAGTCTCCACTGCTTTTAAAACTTCTCCTGTAATATGGCTGCAGCCCCTAAACCTTCTCTGAATCTGCTCTCTTCCTGCCCATCCTGGCCTCTGGAAGGACAAAGTCAGGCGTGCCTTGCAAGGCCATCTCTACAGCTCTGGCCACTGTTGACCACCCCACCACTGCCTTCTCCCCTTTGACAGTTTCCTGGTCCTCCCACCTCCCTTCATCCTGGTGTTTCTTCCACACACACTTCCCTCCCCACAAGGCACCATCCTGGCTCCTATCCTCCCTATCTACACGTTCTCTTTGGATCATTCTGCAGCTGCAACCTTCTCTCTCGTAAGATGACCTCCAATCAGTTCTGACTCCTCTCACAAACCCAGCCTGAGATTTCCATTTCTTTTCTTCATATAAATGCCTTGGGCGGCTCAAACCTCATCCATTACAGCCCTTCCTCCAAGTTCACTGCCTTGAAAATGGCAACACGGCCCCCAGCCATCCAAATGAGATGTGCAAGACCTCTTCAGAGCCTTCTCTCCCTTCTCTGGCCACCCATTGCTAGCAAGTCTATCACATGGGTTCTTCTTCCAATATCCTCTACCCCATTTCTGACCCTTACCATCTCTTCTTTGGACCACTGCAAAGGCAAAGGAATACTGACTCACCTTCCTACCTCTAGACTCTCCTTTCCCACGTCATCTTCTTCTGTCACCAGAGTTCTCTCTGACACAGGTTTCATCACATTACTCACCTGTGCAGCTTCAATTCCTCTCTAGTCCCTGCCTCTGGAAGGCACTCAGCTCTTGAGCGTGCCCTGCCCCCCTTCCCTGAACTGCCTGCCAAGGCTCTCCCATGCAGGTCCACCCACAGGCAGGCTTTCCTGGACATTCTGCCGCTGTCTCCCTGTGTTTTCCTGCTTCAACTATTTGCTCCCCTCATTTCTTCTTAGAATACCTCCTTCCCTAATGACCGTCTTATTAATAGTAAACCCCTACTTGTCTTTCCAGTCTCAATTTTAATGTTGCCATCTCTGTGAAGTCTTTCCGGATTTTTATGCCAGCATTAACTTCTCTCTTCCCCTGTTGGCACAGCACCTCTCTAAGATGGAAGCTGCTACTGCTATATTGCTGCTAGTTATGCATCTGTCTCCCCTACAAGCTTGTGAATTCCTTAAATTTGGGGACAACATCTTTTCACCCATGCCTCGTCAGTATGGGGCACATACTGGGCATGGGCACTAACTGTCTGCTAAACTATAGAGAAAAAATAAGTATTTTCCTTATTGGGGGTGTTGCTACTTTTTCATCTTCAACTAAACTCTCATATTGAGGTAACAAAAATGTGTAATTGTATTTCTTTCTATCATTCTATTTGTTATTACAAATTACATGTAATCTGATTTTAATGAGACAACAAACTATTTTGAAGGACACAGTAAAGGATATGAACCACACAAAAATGGAGTCAATAACTGCTAAAATAATGTCACCAAGAACAACAGCTAAATGGTTAGAACCCTGAAAGATAAAAATAGGGGGAGAAATCTGAATGTAACAGTTTCATTACACTATGGCAATTATCACTTGATGAAGAAAAATAATTTAGCTTATCTCATTACTTTACAAAGCCACATAAAAGATTTAATTTCCTAAGAGAGTTGTGTTTAAGTACAGGGAAATGACCTGTTTTTTGGTAGCAACAAGTGCCAATTGTCATCAATTTATCTGATGATAGCAACAAAACTGTATTATGTAATGGCAAATAAAAAGCATCATGTCCCCAACCTCACTAACACCAGCCATTTCAATCTCTCTCCTCTATACCAAACCGACACCCAGGACTATTAATGAAATGAACTCTTGATCTTTCCTGACCATGTTGTGAAGGAACACAAAAAAGGTAAAGGGGAGATCCATGTTAGATATTTACTATGTCTAGTCATATGTCAAAGTCACAAAGATGTTGGCTATGTAAATTTTTTTTTTTTGGAGACGGAGTTTTGCTCTCCAGTCTTGTTGCCCAGGCTGGAGTGCAATGGTGCAATCTCAGCTCACTGCAACCTCTGCCTCCCAGGTTCAAGAGATTTTCCTGCCTCAGCCTCCCAAGTAGCTGGGATTACAGGCATGTGCCAACAAGCTATATAAAGTTTTAAAGGAACACAATATATATACTGTATTTACATGTGGGATACTTATCTTTTCTATTTCTTTCTGGCAAATATTTATTATTTGTTGTAAGAATGCAGAGTTCTTCATGATTATGCAAAGGTGAAAATAAATATACTCAAAGACTAAAAGAGCATCGAACACAGAATGCAGATGTATAAAAGACAAAAGGGAGAAGAATAAGGCTTTTTAGTATTATTGGACAAATATTTATGATCCAATTTACACAGCTAATCCAAAAGACATTTTAGATAAAATGACAAAGGTCTTTGGATTAGGTAAGATATAATAAGCTTCCTAATCACTCAGTCCTCAACCATGTATTCAAAAAACTGAAGCAACCAGGTGTGGTGGCTCACATCTGTAATCCCAATACTTTGGGAGGCTGAGGTGAGAGGATCACTTGAGGCCAGCCAGGAACTCAAGACCAGCCTGGGCAACATAGTGAGACCCCCATCTCTACAAAAAATACAAAAATTAGCTGGGTGTGGTGGCCTGCACCTGTAATCCCAGCTGTTCAGGAGGCTGGAGTAGGAGGATTGCTTAAGCCTAGGAGCTGGAGGCTGCAGTGAACCATGACTGTGTGCCACTGTACCCCAGCCTGGACAACAGAGTGAGACCTTGTCTCTAAAACCAACCAACCAACCAACCAATGAGACAACCACACAAAATAGAAGTAAAAAACTGAAGCTAGAAATCTAGGGGTTTTGCAGACATAAATACTGACATTTCTCTAGAGAATAAAGTGCTGCTGCTCACATAGCCAGAGTTACCTTCCCCTTGACCACCACTTCCTCCTGGCTCTTCCAATAGCGGGGTCTACTGAATTCTCAAAATAGCTAGTCCCCAAGAGTCAGAGAAAATGAATAAACAAATGAGGCTTAAAAGAGTGATGAAATGTACTGTATGGGTGTGATTCACTTTCTGTTCACTTGACACATTTTAAAATCCAGGGTTAAGAATGATATTGAGGTACACCAGCTGCATAATGACAAAGACAAATGTTCTCTATGAAGAATAACCACGAACATTTCTGGGATGGGACTGATACCTGGGATGATATCAAGTGATGCCTTCGCAATCAGTCGTGTCATCTTAACAAGCACTCGGCCTAGCCTTTGTCTTTCAGGAAGTATTTTAAAAGGGAAACATCTCAGAGAAGAAAAAATTGGGCCTTTTTCACAAGTTTCTACCTAAAAATTCATCTCAGGAGATACAAAGTAAAACCACATTTCACAACAATAACAAAAAAGGATGGTATTAGAATTATGTAGTTTTTACCCCAATGACTCTCATCACGCCTTCAACAGCTGCAAAGATTAAGTAAAGAAGCCCCAGTCCAATCACCCGGTGCATGACTGTTCCTAAACGAGGCCTGGAATCAGGAAGAGGAAACAGAAAGAAAATGCATGGGTGAGTAAAATGCACCTGAATACAGCAACTGGCACCATTTCCAGTACCAGGGAGTCACTATCTAATCACAACAGTCTGTTCCTGGTTCTGAAGTACTTTGTTTTAGGAAACAGGCCCAGGAACAAAGGGTCTCTTTCTCTAGGACCTGAAGCCATACTGATGCCTGTGAAGCAATATTTGGAGGCCACAAAGGTCCCATAGGATCTTGCTGCTCAATTCAAGCAAAAGAATGACTATAACTCAGGTACTGTTTCTATAGAATGGAAGAGTAGGCTGACGAAATCTAAGAAGGTAAATGCCAACTTCTAAGTGCCACTGGCAGAGAGTCTAATTTAATTCTCCCTAAGGTCTATCTTTTCAGAGATAATTCACTTGTCTCATGACTTGGGCAGAGAAAGAGCACAACATTAGGAGATGGAACTCCATGACCTCCTTTCTGATCACTGGCCTCAACCAGAACAGGAGTGCTAACAGAATTTAATTTTCATTCTTTAAACTGAAAACAGTGAAAATAACATTTTTGGGTCAGGCCCAGTAGCTAATGCCTGTAATCCTAGCACCTTGGGAGGCCAAGGTAGATGGATCACTTGAGCTTAGGAGTTCAAGACCAAATTGGCCAACATGGTGAAACTCCATCTCTACTAAAACATACAAAAAATTAGCCAGCATGCTGGCTCATGCCTGTAGTGCCAGCTATTCGGGAGGCTGAGGCATGAGAATCGCCAGAACTTGCAAGGCAGAGGTTGCAGTGAGCCAAGACTGCACCACTGCACTCCAGCCTGAGCAACAGAGGGAGATTGTCTCCAAAAAAACCAAACAATTTTTGGCTCTTTCAAAATATAAATGAGTTGAGAAAATGCAAAGATGGTGGTTTTTGCAATTAATAATTTAAAATAGAATAATGTTATATTTGCAAATCAGGATTTTTTGCACATACATTTTAGGCTATTCAAAAACCCTCTTCTGAGAGCAATTAGAAGAAAAAACTGGTTTAAGAAAAATATTTAAGATAGTCATTTCAAAACAAAATATAAGTAAAAAATTAAATATAATTGGTCATAGCTCATTTTTAATTAAGGCTATTTACCTAATCTAAGGAAACTGAAATCTGATTCATTATAAACAACTAACCAGAACCTCCAAATAACCAGAACTGTTACTGCTCTCACTTATGAGTTGAGTCAAGCAAGCTAACAATGAACAGATTCATTCAAAAAGGGTTTATGCCTGTACCCATTCACTCAATCTCCTATTCCTTTCACAGTACCAACACGGCACCTGTTGGTATCTGATGTTCATAATCAGAACTGTGAGATTCATCAACAAGAGGCCTTGATGTTTCCTACACTGTACTAAGAACACAAAAGGCATTTGAGAAAGAACCTCAATAAAAGTACTGGGGGATAAAGGCTTCCGGGCTAAAATCCTGCTAACTCCCAATCCCTAGCTCACAAGCAAACAGGCATGCATACAAGAGGAGAGCCTGCGGGTGTGAATCACAGAGCAGAGGCCTGAGCTTGGTTACCCAGGGATTGGAGCTCAGGAACACAGGAAGGTGCAGCAGAGGAGGCTGGGGAGGAGCAGCCAGCCAGTAATGTGAGGGGATGGAAGACAAGCTCCCGGAAACCAGGCAAAGCTGGCAACCCTCAACTAGAGCTGCTCACGGGACAACTGGACAAGGGCTGAGCAGGGCCGTGTGATATGGCAGGGGGAGGTCACGGTGGCCTTGACAAGTGCCGTCTCAATAGAGCAATACTGGGGAGGCTGAGGTACAGACTACTCATGTGAGAAGTTATGCTGCGCAGGGGAAAGATGAATGAGGTAGAAGCAGAGGAGAGGGCCATGTGGGGCAGAGGGAGGGCTTTGCTTTAAAAAATGGTAGAAATAATGAGATGTCAATGGTGGTGACCTACCAGACAGGAAAGCTGATGATGCGAGAGAAAATAAAACCCAGCAGTTTCCCTCACAGTTGAGTGGGCCCTTTGTTTCAGGAAACAGGCCCAGGAACAAAGGGAAAAACCAGGGCAGTTTCCCTCACAGTTGAGTGGGCACAAGGGCAGGGGTGGCCCATGCCTACCAGGAGGAGGAAAGTGGTGGTGCATGCGGTCCAGATGTGGGGGAAATACTGGGGTCTGAGGGCACAGACACAGTGGAATTCTCCTCTGATGGCTTCTACTTCCTCAGTGAAAAAAACCCCAAGGTCAGCTGAGAGGGATGGGATAGTCTGAGAGGCCTGAGGAGAGAGAAAGGGTAAAATGGTCTTCTGCAGACAGGAGAGTGAGAAAATAGTGGCAAGGGGATTGAGTACAACTGCCAGCAGCACTGAAGGTGTGAAGTTGACGGTCATGAATGGAAAGGAGGTCCTCTCAGTGTAGTCCAGGGTTCTTTTTGGGCAAATTCCCCTGCTCGGGTAGGAGCCTGAAGCAGAAGGAAAGCTGGACTTAGCAAGGCTGAGGTTTTGTCAAGAAGGCTGACAAAGAGAAAGGCAGGGGTCTTTGGGCGTCAGTGTCCTACTGAACCAGGGAATCCAATCAAAAGGAAGAAGGTGAGGATGTAAGATGGGAGGGACAATAGAAGGTGCCAGGGTCAAAAGGCTAGAGGCCACAGTACAGTCAAAAATGACTGAAGCTAACATGTTAGAGAAAGTAAATAGGAAACAGAGGAGGTGACAGTTGAAAAGTGGATTGCTTAAAACTGAGATTTTGAACAGCGTACAATTATACATAAAGTATAGAAAACGATCCTGGGAATCAGTAGTTGAAATGCAGTGAACAGGCAAGAGCAGGAGAGATGGGGAGGTGAGGTCAGGTTACTTAAAGGGTCATCCACATAGCTCCTGAGACCCCAGGGCCTTCTGACAGATGAAATGCTGATGATAACACCTGTGAAGTCGGTGCCCACAAACTAAAGGATGAGGGAGAGCCTGGAAGCCCACAGTGGCCACAAGACGCAGCGGGTGATCCAGCCTGAAGAGCGAGCTTCTGGGAATCAGGGTTTTAGGAAAGAAGCAGGAAGAATGGTCTGAAAAACGCAACATGGATAGAAATCAAGTTCTCGTCGGCCGGGCGCGGTGGCTCACACCTGTAATCCAAGCACTTTGGAGGCCAAGGCAGGTGGATCACCTGAGGTCAGGAGTTCAAGACCAGCCTGACCAACATGGTGAAACCCCGTCTTTAAAAAAAGAAATTTTGTTTAAAAAAAAAAAAAAAGAAATCAAGTTCTCCCATAGTTATGTCCAGTGATTCACAGGTCAGAGGGAGAAAAGACATGCTGGAGAAGGTCCAAAAGCAGGGTCCTCAGAGGACAGATACGTTTCAGTCAGAAGTTTTGCTGACTCGGTGTTTAATGCACTCTCTCTTACAACACTCAAATATGACCATAAAAGCTTAATGGTACTGTCTAGAAAACAGAAAAGGGTTTGAAAATTGTTTGAATCATTTTAGATTTTCCATTATCCCTAAAGTTGATTATTTACTCATCTAACTATATAAAGTTATTGAAATACAAACTCAGGGTCTTTACTGGAAAATAATATAAAATAGCAAGTATGTGGAAATCTTTTAAAAATGTGTTCTTGTGGATTTTTCCCAAATGGATTTGTATTATAATACTGAAAAGTTACATTTTTGCAAAGGTCATAATGCAGGTGGACTGAATCAATGGGCTGGGACCCAGCATCTTTCCCACATGCCAGCACTTACTTCACAATGCCATAGCCCAGGCTCACAATGATCACCAGGAGGCGAGCCAATGTCCTCTTAATCGCAGAAATCAACTCCGCAAATATCAATAAACCTTGCGCTGAGGAAGAAAAAATTAAAATAATTCACTTTGTGTACATCGGGAAGCCTGCCAACCAAGATTCTCAACGTGTCCTGTGTATAACTACATTTGGACTTCAGACTAATCAGCCACATTTGATTTAAAAGTCATTGAATCCAACTGATACTTGAAAACCTCAGTGAAGGGTTCACTCCCTACTAAAGAGTTCACTCTCTATCTACCTAATCAGCTCCACTGGGCACAGCCTCACATCATCCACAAAATTTAAGAGAATGCTGTCTACGTAGTCACAAAATAATGTTAGTTGAACAAACCAACAGATTCACAAGAATAAACCAGCAACAAGGCCTAAAATCTGTGAGACAGGCACCATTCAAAGCCACCTAGCTCAACGGTTCTCAATCCTAAATGCACACTGGAATTGCCTGGAAGCCTTTACACTGCCCTCAATTCCTAGATCTGCTAATCAGAATCTCTGGCACTGGTACCATTTTGAAGTTCTTCAAGTGATGCTGATGCAAAACCAGGGATGAGAACCATTGCTCCAGACCAGTGCTGTCCCAGAGACCCTTTTGCAATGATGGAAGTGGTCTACCTCTGTGCTGTCCAATACAGCAGCCACTGGTCACCTGTGGCTACTGAGCACTTTAGATGAAGCTAGAACAACTGAGGAATCTAATTTTTAATTTATTTAATTTTACTTAAGTACTCGGATGTGGCTTGTGGCTACCAGAGAGAACAGCACAGGTCTAGACTGACCAGTGATTATCTCCATGAGCTCTTTAGATATGGCTGCACCACCAGTTTTCAGGTCACCTCGTCCACAAGAAGTCATAAGAGACCTTGTCAAATGCCTTGAAGAAGTCATTTATACTAAGTTTACATTTTCCTGTCATTCTAGCATCCCAAAAGAAAAAAATTAGTCTGACATGATCTATTCTCAGTGTACCCATGTCGGGTCCTAACAATCAATGGTTCTCATCCTTCTAATGATTTTTCTAAATTTGATGCTTCAGGATCAATGCTGGACAAGACAGCCCCGTCACAGAATTCCCACTTGGGAACATCAGAAAGGACATCAGCTCCTAGCCAGTCTTTTGGCATCTCCCCTATTGGACAGGGCTCCTCAAAGACCTTGACAGCAGTCTGGGTATCTCTTCTAAGCCCTCTAGTGCCATCTCGGACAGCTTAGATTCTCTGAGGATGGCAGATGGCCTCTCACCTCTTCATGGATCTCAGGTTTTTGATGCTCCTCACTGAAGTCCATGCCACCCTTTACCCTCACTAAACAAGAGATTACAACCACTAACAGCAAAGTATCAGAACTGTCTTCTCTACATTAGGAATGCTTCAATCCGAAGCAGCAGACCTAGCCTTCCTTCAGCATCTGGTTTAGAGTGCGCGTGTGCACACACATGCATGCACATACATATACCCCCCATAAAAAACTTCTTACAGAGTAGTGATATCTCTAATATACATTCCTGGATGTTTGCCCTTTCTTTATTCTTCGGTACATGCCCTTTTTAACTTTTTATTTGGGGAAATTTCAAATACTCCCCAAAAAGAGAGAAAGCAATATAATTTCCCATGTACCCATCATGCAGCGTCAATAATTAGCAATGTTATGCCAAATTTGTTTCATCCATAGTTCAGTTCATTTTTTCTTCTAGAGTATTTTAAAATAAGTAATAGACACATAGTGCCAGCTACTCCAGAAGCTGAGGTGGGCGGATCATTTGGGCCTGGAGGTCAAGCTGAAATCACACCACTGAACTCCAGTCTGGGCAACAAATCGAGACCTTGTCAATCAATCAATAACAGACAGAATCATGCCCTTTGAAAATCTGCACCAAGATCATTTGTAACTGGTTACTCAGAAGTACACTCTTAAGCTCGCTCAACCCCTTTGAGCTTGCTCTTTCCAAAGGTTCGGTGGGAGAGCTGTACCTTTACTTCTCTGGCTTTTTTGAAATCTACTTTCTAGAAGTCTGGGGCATACAACTGAGGATGCCCAGCTGTATGCCCTCCCTGCCTCACATATTCCACTGTATAAACTGTGATGGTGCCTCCACTGGTCATATGAATATCTTTGTAGGAATAAAGAGGTGGTGAGAGCGCAAGAAGGCTGCAGGCACCATCCATTCCAGCACCCCTGATTTTACTCCCTGTGGCCAACCTCCTTTCTTTCCTTTTTTTGGAGGAGAAGGAAAAGAAGATGTGGGGGGAAGGAAAAATATGTTAAAAGGATTGACAGCACCTGAAATCTACCTGTCCAGAATTTTGTGCTGTTTCAATCCAAATTGAACCTTTCTTTTTTTGGTGGGGGAGAAGGAAAAGAAGATGTGGTGGGAACGACAAATATGTTAAAAAAACTGACAGCACCTGAAATCTCCCTGTCCAGAACTTTGTACTGTTTTAATTCAAGCTGACCCTTAGGGAATGGGAGTATTATTTTTCCCAGGAGGAAGGTGAGGGGAAAGTTAACAAGAAGGAAAACAGATAATGAAGAGAGGACACATACTAGACCAGATCAGAGGCCTACTCTGACATTCTCTTCTTGGCTTCCCTTCTCTTCATCTGTAATATGGCTGTTTCCAAACCACTGTTCAGAGGGGGCCTCCCACACCTCTGTTCCCAAATGCTGGGAAACTCTCTGATCATACTGTATTTACAGAGACAGCCAAAACTTACTTGACAGTCCAGTGCTGTTGATGTTTTGGTATTCACTATAAAAAACTGCTTTTTCAAGCATTCCTAGGAAAATAACAGCTGCAATCCAGAACTGTATTCTTAATATATCTTTCCAATAACAGGCAGACCACATCAGCCAGAGTATGCCATATAATATGTAAACAATACACATCACCATGTAAAACTGTAGAAAGAGAAGCAATTTTAGTCAGTTAAGCCTTCTGATCACTCGAAAGTTGGCACTTCTACATTCAGATATCCAACCTTTCATTTTCTAGTCACTCTGGAACCAGAAATAGAAGACATGTCAAAGCATCAGCTACTGAGGAATTACTACCACAAAGCTCTTAAGGTATAAAATTCATTTTTTAAAAAGGAAAAAATGATGAGAAATACTCACAATCATTAAGGGCCAATCTGATGCAGAGATATATCCATGAGGCCCAATCATAGAAAGAGAAACTGGGATAGAGAAGAAGAGAGAGTTAATTATCAGTCAGTCTTAAGCCTTTAAATGTAAGCTCATTTCCCAGAAGACTCCAAGAATACAAATCACACTAACAAATGCTGAATTTTTATGTAGCACATATACTGTATTGAACAATTAATTAGTAATTGTTTGATTATATAAACTTTATAAGATATCTTTACTGTAAAACCAGAACCTCTAAAACTGCTAGAAGAAAACAGGGAGAATACTACACAACACTGGTCTGAGCAATGATTTTTTGGATTTGATCCCAGAAGCACAGGCAACAAAAGCCAAAATAGACAAATGGGATTACATCAATATAAAAGGCATATGTGCAGCACAGGAAACAATTAACAGTAGACATAACTTAGAGACTGAAAGATAAAATTTGCAAGCCATATATCCAAGAAGGAATTAATATCCAAAATATATAAGCTCAAGCAACTCAATAGCAAGAAAACAAAAAACCCAACTGAAAAAATGGGCAAGGGGCTGGGCGTGATGGTTCATGCCTATAATCCCGGCACTTAGGGAGACTGAGGTGGGCGAATCACTTGAGGTCAGGAGATGGAGACCAGCCTAGCCAATATGGTGAAACCCCGTCTCTACTAAAAACAAAAAAATTAGCCAAGTGTGGTGGCATGCACCTGTAATCCTGGCTACTTGAGAGGCTGAGGCAGGAGACTCAATTGAACCCAGGAGGCGGAGGTTGCAGTGAGCTGAGATGATGCCACTGCACTCTGGCCTGGGTGACAAAGCAAGCTCCTGTCTCAAAAAAACAAAAAAAAAAGGGCAAGGGACCTAAATAGACATTTCTCAAAAGAAGACATATAAATGATCAACTGATATTAATGTATGAAAAATGCTGAACATCCCTAATCATTAAAGAAATGCAAATTAAAACCCCAATATCATTTCACACTTGTCAGAATGGCTTTTATCAATAAGATGAAAGACAAGAAGTGTTGGTGAAGACGTGGAGAAAAGGGATGCTCTGTATACTGTTGGTGAAAATGTCAATTAGTGCAGCCATTATAAAAAACAATATGGAAGGTCCTCAAAAAACTAAAAACAGAATTACCATATAATCCAGTAATCCCACTTTACTATTTACCCAAAAGATCTAAAATCAGTTTGTCAAAGAGTTGTCTGCACCCCCATGTTCACTGCAGCACTATTCACAGTAGTGAAGTTACGGAATCAACCTAAGGGTCCATCAACAGATGAATGGAAGAAGAAAATGTGTATATATACACAATGAAATACTATTCAGCCTTTAAAAAGAAAACTCTGTCATTTGCAACAACATGGATAGAACTGGAAAACATTGTGTTGAGTGAAATGAGTCCGGTACAGAAAGACAAATACTGCACATTTTCACTTATATGTGGAATCTGAAACAAACGAATGCCTAGAAGGAGAGCAGAATGGTGGGTACAGAGGCTGGGGGGTGGAAGGCATGGGGAGATGATTGTCCAAGGGTAAAAAAAATCTGAGAGGAGGAGTAAGTTTTTTCTTTTTTTGAGCTCTATTGCACAGCATGGTGAATAGTTAATAGAGTACTGTATGTTTCAAAATTGCTAAGAGAGTACATTTCAAATGTTCTCACCACAAAGAATGTTAAGCATCTGGGGTGATAAATATGTTAACTAGCTTGATTTCATTATTCCACATTGTATTTATAGATTATAACATTGCTTTGTACCTCATACATTTATATCATTATAATTGTCAGTTTACAATAAAAAGAAAAAAAGAGATATCTTTACTTGTATATACGCCATTCTGAAAACCTGTGCCAAATCTGATCATATCAGAAGCAGAGTAGTCCTAGCTACCAAAGAAAACCCCAGACTGGCCCCCTTGCTAATTCACTGATCTCACTGAGGACCTTATCTTCCATGACGTTACTTGGAATAAATTACCAAACTCACACATCTAGTTTGGGTTTTGTCTGAGACAGCAATAATAAACCAAGTGCCAAGTACATCACAAAACATGCAGGGCTCAGCAACAGCTCCAGCTACTAACTAGCAGGGGCTCAAACCTCCCCACTGAAGTCAGGGGAAAAGACACAATGCCTGAGAAAGAAGCGGGTACAACGCTGGTGCTATGGTCTGAATGTCCCCCAAAATTAATTAAAGCTTCATCCTCATTGTGGTGGTATTAAGAAATGGGGTCTTTTGGGATAGATTAATGCCTTACAAAAGACCTGGAGGGAACTAGTTTAGGCCGTTCTTTGCTCTTCTGCCTCCAGCCTGTGAGGGCACAGTAGTGGTCCCCTTTTGTGCTTCCTGCCTTTCCATCCTTTCTGCTGTGTGAGAACATATCCTTTAAGGTGCCACCTTGGAAACAAACACCAGAGCCCTAACTAGGCACTGAACTTCCTGGCATCTTGATGTTGGACATTCCAGCCCATAGAACTGCAGGGAAATAAATGTCTGCTCTTTATAAATTACCCAGTGTCAAGTATTCTGTGATAGCAGCACAAACAGACTAAGATAGCTGGGTGACAGAATGGCCTCAGGGTCCCTGCTTCCTTTGCTTGGCACGGTCTGGCTCATGATGCCATCTCCAGAAGGAAGCCTTATCTCACACTTTTCCAGAGCAGCCACCTTGCCAGCTTCCCTTCACAGGCCATGCAGTACACCAGACCATACCTCCTCTGCAGCAATGCCTACCTCACCTCATTGGTTTCTGACCCCACTGGCTGAATCAGAGCAATATCAAATCCCCAGTGCCCTCACATGCTGACTGGCTACTGCTGACCCAGTAGATATCCACTATGGAAAACATCAGCCAAAGTGATTCTAGAAAACGTGAAAGCATTCATTCTCTTGAAAGTTGCTTATTGTGAGTCTACTTTTCTGGCACTAAGGAACCACAGGTTAACAAGGCACAGAGGGTCTAACTTAAGAGGTGGGGGTGCCTCACAGACCACAGAAGCCACATGCTGGCAGATATGCTGCTTCTACTCCTAGGCTACAGACAGATCCTTTAAAATGAAATTTGCCAAATGATAAAAATCTTAAACCCCCGATGATGGCCATTTTCAAGAAACAAAGAATATAACCTATTTGAAAATACAACTGACATGTTGCCTACATATTTCCACGTTAGAAAATTGTTTTAACCTAAAAGAATGGAGAATTTTATACCCCACTATGAAGTCTGAAATTTTAAAAATTTCTTAAATTAACATAGTAAAATTTTCAATCTATCAAAAAATAAATAGCATTAAGAGAGCTTAATGTTACATTTTAAGTATCTAAAATAAATGTATGATTAATAGAAATTCATTTTTGAATGTTGTATTTCAAACAGAATGTTGGCTCAGGTCAGTGACAAAAATACAGAATACAGAAAATGCAGACAGTAAACATGCATGCAGTTTAACTATACCATTCAAATTCCAACTTGCATCTGTATTCTCCGTTTTAATGGAAACAATAAAGATATGAAACCCATCTTTTTGTGTTCTGGCTACCACATCCTGAAATAGAAGGGAAAAAAATTCTTCATGTTATTTTTAACAAATTGCTATATAACACAGCTGAACAACTGTTTGCCATATTTTAAAATAATTGAATTGGGTTACTTTTTCAACTTTCTATATTTTAACTTTTCCCTTCTGTTTTTGTTCTGTTTTGTTTTGTTTTCACCATGTGCCCCAGGCTGGTCTCAAACTTCTGACCTAATACGATTCTCCCCCCTTGGCCTCTGGCCTCCCAAAGTGCTGGGATTACAGGCGTGAGCCACTGCGCCCAGCCGTATTGGGTTACTTTTTAAAAACACAGAAAAAAACAAATAAAACAGAAAAGGAATGGCAGGAAATGGAAGAACAGCTATTCTCTTATTTTTTAGCCACCATCCTCCCAAACCTAAAAAGGTAAAGGAGAAAAGAAGCTTTTCTCATTCTTTAATGTTTTCTATCTTTTATATTTTTACAGGTTCCCCCTAATATTACTGTTCTATATACTGCTTAATATTATCAATAAAAAAACTTTTTCTAGGGCTAAGCAGGGTGGCTCACACCTGTAATCCTAGCACTTTGGGAGGCCAAGGTGGGTGGATCAGTTGAGCTCAGGAGTTTGAAACCACCCTGGCCAATGTGACAAAACTCTATCTCTACTAAAAATACAAAAATTAGCCAGGCATGGTGGTAGGCACCTGTAGTTCTAGATATTTGGGAGGCTGAGGCAGAAGAACTGCTTGAACCCAGCAGGCAAAGGTTGCAGTGAGCCGAGATAGCACCACTGAACTTCAGCATGGGTGACGGAGAGAGGTTGCGTCTCAAAAAAACACTGTTTCTAATATTACTCTTCTCATATTGATCCTAATATTATCAAACACCTTGTTTTACTTAAATATGTGGTTTTTAGTATTTATTTATTTATTGAGATGGAGTCTCACTCTCGCACAAGTTGGAGTGCAGTGATGCAATCTTGGCTCACTGCAACCTCCACCTCCTGGGTTCAAGCAATTCTCGTGCCTCAGCCTCTGAATAGCTGGGATTACAGGTGCCTGACACCATGCCTGGCCTATTGTGTGGTTTTTAAATTGAATTGGGGTAAGAGGAAGTTAGATAACATTGCCAGAAATGACGCAGATTAAGTATATAAGCAAAATGATTCAAATTTCTTAAGGTACTATGTTACCTGTAGTTCCACTAAGGAAAAACTTCCTACTGTAACACTTGTAAATTCTCCAGTGCCCTCCCATAACTGGACCACACTTTTTTTTTGAGGCAGAGTCTTGCTCTGTTGCCAGGCTGGAGTGCAGAGGCATGATCTCAGCTCACTGCAACCTCTGCCTCCCGGGTTCAAGCAATTCTGCCTCAGCCTCCCAAGTAGTGGAGACTACAGGTGTGTGCCACCATACCAAGCTAATTTCTGTATTTTTAGTAGAGATGGGGTTTCACCATGTTCGCCAGGATGGTCTTGATCTCTTGACCTTGTGATCGCCCACCTTGGCCTCCCAAAGTGCTGGGATTACAGGCATGAGTCACCATACCCGACCTGGGCCACTTTTTTTTTTTTTGAGAGTGAGTCTCGATCTGTCGCCCAGGCTGGAGGGCAACAGCATTGCCTCAGCTCACTGAAACCTCTGCCTCCTGGGTTCAAATGATTCTCCACCTCGGCCTCCAGGATAGCTGGGATTATAGGCACCTGCCATCATGCCTGGCTAATTTTTGTATTTTTGTAGAGACGGGATTTCACCATGTTGGCCAGGCTGGTCTTGAGCTCCTGACCTCAGATGATCTGCCTGCTTCAGCCTCTCAAAGTGCTGGCATTACAGGCATGAGCCACCGCACCCAGTCGGAACACACTTTTTATACTCCACTTTCCTGAATACTTCCTTTCCATTTCTTTCATTTCCTATTCCTCATCATGACAGATTCTGTACAAAGTTTGTCCTGGCCACTGCAGAGTGAGTGCCTTTCCATTATCAAACTTCTTTCAGATGGCTGAAGACAAAACATGAAGAGTCATAGTATATAAGCAAACATACTCTCCCAAACCTGCTTTCAGTCCCTACATATAACTCCCAACCCTTTCGGGCTCTTACTCAGTCTTCTGACTTTTAGTAATTCCCCAAAATGACAAAATTTCCCTTCCACATGCTAAATTCATGGTTTCTGTTTCTTTAAATCCTTAATGACAATCACAGCCCATTGGTATGCTATCTTAGACATTTAGAGGTAGAATTTTATTTTTTAAAGAAAAGAAAGGCTGCATAGAAATTCATCTTAAATTACTTTAAAAAGATTTCTAGACAAAGATAGAAATAGCATATACAAAACTCACATAGACATATATAAGAAAACTCTTTCTTTGAGACAGTCTTGTTCTGTCACCCAGGCTAGAGTTCAGTGGTGCAATTTCAGCTCACTGCAACCTCCGCCTCCCAGGTTCAAGTGATTCTCATGCCTCAGTATCCCCAGTAGCTGGGATTACAGGCATGTGCCACCATGCCTGGCTAATTTTCCTATTTTTAGTAGAGATGAGGCTTTGCCATGTTGGCCAGGCTGGTCTCAAACTCCTGGCCTCAAGCAATCTACCTGTCTCAGCCCCTCAAAGTGCTGGGATTGCAGGCGTGAGCTACCGCACCTGGCCTGAAACCATACGGTTTTATACAATGCTTCCTTTTTTCACTACAATTCTAATAACCCTACTTTATATCACTCTCAGTAACTTTTTTCAGTCTTATGTTAACTTGTGTATATTTGACTTAAAGACAAATCAAACTGCTTACCATTGATCTTTCCTGGTTTGAAACATTTCTGATATCTATTAGTTCTTTATTCTGGAAAAAAGAGTAAACAATGCCATTTTATACTGCTGTATTTCTATGGAGAAAAACTGTTTTAATAATTAAGAAGAAAGAAGAAAAATTAAGAATTAAAATTTAAACATCAAAGCACAAATCTCACTGTACTCCAATCGTGAGAAACAAAGTTCTGCTTTTGAAAAATTACCCCATCGTATAAAGAGACTGAATCTGAGACTCACTGACACTCCTGAAAGAGATGAGGAGAATGGAAGCAGCTTGAAAAACTTACTTTAGTATATCATCCATGAGAACTTCCCCAGCCTAGCTAGAGGGGCCAACATTCAAATTCAGGAAATACAAAGAACCTCCACAAGATACTTTACAAAAATATCATCCCCAAGAGACATAAATCATCAGATTCTCCAAGGTCAAAATGAAAGAAAAAACATTAAATGCACCTAGAAATAAAGGTCAGGTCACCCACAAAGGAAAGCCCATCAGATTAACAGCAAACCTCTCAGCAGAAACCCTAAAAGAAGATAAGACTGGAGGCCCATATTCAACATTCTTAAAGAAAAGAAATTCCAACCAATAATTTTATGTCCAGCCAAACTAAGCTTCCTAAGTGAAGGGGAAATAAGATCCTTTATAGACAAGCAAATGGTGTGGGAATTCATTCAGATCTGCCTTACAAGAGCTCCTGAAAGAAGCACTAAATATGGAAAGACCATTACCAGCCACTACAAAACACACATTTAAGTACACAAACCAGTGACACTATAACCACACAAATGAGTCTGCATAATAACCAGCTAACAACACAATGACAGGATCAGATCCACAATATCCATACTAAAAGCTCCAATTAAAAGGCACAGAGTGTCAAGCTGGATAAAGAAGCAAGACCCAATGGTTTGCCATCTTCAAGAGACCCATCTCACATGCAATGACACTCACAGGCTCAAAAGAAAAACTGAAGAAAAAAAAATTGGAGAAAAATCTACGAAGCAAATAGAAAAGAGAAAAAAAGCAGGGGTTGCAGGCCTAACTTCAGACAAAACAGACTTTACATCAACAAAGATCAAAAAAGACAAAGAAAAGCATTATGTAATAGTAAAGGGTTCAATTCAAAGAGAAGACTTAACTATCCTAAACAAAGATCAAAAAAGACAAAGAAAAGCATTATGTAATAGTAAAGGGTTCAATTCAAAGAGAAGACTTAACTATCCTAAATATATATGAACCCAACACAGGAGCACCCAGATTCATAAAGCAAGTTCTTGGAGACATTTAAAGAGAATTAGACTCCCACATGATAATAGTGAGGGACTTCAACACCCAACTGAAAGTATTAGACAGATCACTGAAAAAATTAACAAAGATATTTGGGACCTGAACTCAACACTGGATCAAATAGACTTGATAGATATCTACACAACTCTTGACCCAAAAATAACAGAATATACACTCTTCTCATCTCCACATGGCACATACTCTAAAATTGGCCACACAATCGGAAATAAAGCAATGCTCAGTAAATGCAAAAGAACCAAAATCATACCAACCACTCTCTCAGACCACAGCACAATAAAATTGGAAATCAAGATTAAGAAAATCTCTCAAAAACCATATAATTGCATGGAAATTTAAAACCCGCTCCTGAATGACTTTTGGGTAAATAATAAAATTAAAGCAGAAATCAAGAAGTTCTTTGAAACTAATGAGAACAAAGATACAACATATCAGAATCTCTAGGACACAGCTAGGGCAGTGTTAAGAGGGAAATTTATAGCACTAAATGCCCACATTGAAACGTTACGAAGATCTTGGCTGGGTGCAGTGGCTCACACCTGTAATTCCAGCAGTTTGGGAGGCCGAGGCAGGTGGATCACCTGAGGTCAGGAGTTTGAGACCAGCCTGGCCAACATGGTGAGACCCCATCTCTACTAAAAATATAGAAATTAACTGGGTGTGATGGCAGATGCCTGTAATCCCAGCTACTCAGGAGGCTGAGGCAGGAGAATTGCTTGAACCTGGGAGTCTGAGGTCACAGTGAGCCGAAATCGCACCACTGCCCTCCAGCCCGGGCAACAGAGTGAGACTTGTCTCAAAAAAAAAGAAAAGTTAAAAAGATCTCAAACTAACAACCTAACAGGACAACTAAAGAACTAGTGAAGCAAGAGCAAACCAATCTCAAAGCTAGCAGAAGACAAGCAATAATCAAAATCATAGCCAAAGTAAAGGACACTGAGAGACAAAAAAACATTCAAAACATCAGTGAATCCAGGAGCTGTTTTTTGAAAAAATTAATAAGACAGATAGACTGCCAGCTACATTAATAAAGAAGAAAAGACAGAATCCAAATAAAGCCAATTAGAAATGACAAAGGGAATGTTACCACTGACCCCACGGAAATACAAATAACCATCAGAAAATACTATGAACACCTCTCTGCAAACAAACAAGAAAATTTAGAATAAATGGATAAATTCCTGGACACATACACCCTCCCAAGACTAAACCAGGAAGAAACTGATTCCCTGAACAAACCAATAAGAAGCTCTGAAATGGATGTAGTCTACCAACCAAAAAAAGGCCCAAGACCAGATGGATTCACTTAGCTAAATTCTACTGAAGTACAAAGAAGAGCTGGTACCATTCCTACTGAAACTATTCCAAAAAAACTGAGGAGGAGGGACACCTCCCCAACTCATTCTATAAGGCCAGCATTATTCTGATACCAAAACCTGGCAGAGACATGACAAAAGAAGACTTCAGGCCAGTATCTTTGATGAACATTGATGCAAAAATCCTCAACAAAATACCAGCAAACCAAATCCAGCAGCACATCAAAAAGTTAATCTACTATGATCAAGCAGGCTTTACCCCTGGGATAAAAGGTAGGTTCAACACATACAAATCAATAAACATGATTTATTACATAAAGATAATTAAAGACAAAAACCACATGATCATCTCAATAGATGCAGAAAAGGCTTTGGATAAAATACAATATCCTTTCATGTTAAACACTCTCAATAAATTAGGTATTGAGGTAATAAACCTCAAATAATGACAGTAATCTATGACAAGCCCATAGCCATCATCATACTGAATGGGTAAAAGCTGGAAGCATTTCCCTTGAAAACAGGCACAAGACAAAGATGCCCTCTCTTGCCACTCCTATTCAACATGGTATTGGAAGTTACGGCCAGAGCAATCAAGTAAGAGAAAGAAATAAGGAGCAACCAAACAGTAAGAGAGGAAGTCAAACTATCCCTCTTTGCAGATGACATGATTTTATATCTAGAAAACCCCATACTCTGCCCAAAAGCTCCTTAAGCTGATAAGCAATTTCAGCAAAGTTTTGGGATACCAAATCAACATACAAAAATCACTAGCAGCTGGGTGTAGTGGCTCACTCCTGTAATCTCAGCACTTTGGGTGGCCGAGGCGGGTGGATCACTTAAGGTCAGGATTTTGAGGACAGTCTGGCCAACAGAATGAAACACCATCTCTACTAAAAACACACAAAAAATTAGCCAGGTGCCTATAATCCCAGCTACTCGGGAGGCTGAGGCAGGTGAATTGCTTGAAGCTGGGAGGTGGAGGCTGCAGTGAGCTGAGATTGTGCCACCACACTCCAGCCTGGATGACAGAATGAGAAAAAAAAAATCACTAGCATTTCTGTACACCAACAACATCCAAGCCAAGAGCCAAATCACAAATGCAATTCCATTCACAACTGCCACCAAAAGAATAAAATACCTAGGAATACAGCTAACCAGGGAGGCGAATGATCTCTACAATGAGAATTACAAAATACTGCTCAAAGAAATCAGAGATGACAAAAACAAATGGAAAGATGTCCATGCTCATGAATATGAAGAATTAATATTATTAAAATGGCCCTGCTGCCCAAAGCAATTTATAGATTCAATGCTATTCCTATCAAACTACCAATAACATTCTTCACAGAACTAGAAAAAACTATTTTAAAATTCACATGGAACCAGAAGAGAGCCCAAATAGCCAAGGCAATCCTAACCAAAAAGAACAAAGCTGGACGCATATGCTACCTGACTTCAAACTATACTATAGGGCTACAGTAACCAAAACAGCATGGTATTGGTATAAAAACAGACACATAGACCAGTGGAACAGAATAGAGAGCCCAGAAATATGGCTGCACGCCTATAATAATCAGGTCTTTAATAAAGTTGACAAAAACAAACAACGGGGAAAAAGACTCCCTATTCAATAAACGGTGCTGGGATAACTGGCTAGCCATATGAAAAAGATTGAAACTAGATCCTTTCCTTACATCATATACAAAAATCAACTCAAGATGGATTAAAGAGTTAAAGGTAAAACCTAAAACTATAAAAACCCTGGAAGACAACTTAGACAATACCATTCTGGATGTAGGAACAGGTGACAATTTCATGACAAAGAGGCCAAAAGCAATGGCAACAAAAGCAAAAATTGACAAATGGGGTCAAATTAAACTAAAGAGTTTCTGTACAGCAAAAGAAACTATCAACAGAGTAAAAAGATAACCTACAGAATGGGAGAAAATATTTGCAAGCTATGCATCTGACAAAAGTCTAAAATCCAGCATCTATAAGGAACTTAGATAAATTTACAAGGAAAACAACAACAACAACAAGCATTAAAAAGTGAGTAAAGGACATGAACAGATACTTTTCAAAGGAAGACATACATATAGCTAATAAGCATATTTTAAAAAGCTCAATATCACTGATCATTAGAGAACTGCAAATTGAAACCACATGAGATACCCTCTTATACAAGTCAGAATGGCTATTATTAAAAAGTCAAAAAATAACAGATGCTGGCAAGGTTGTAGAGAAAAGGGATTGCTTATACACTTCTGGTGGGAGTATAAATTGGTTCAACCATTGTGGAAAGCAGTGTGGTGATACCTTAAAGAGCTGGAAACAGAACTACCATTTGACACAGCAATCCTATTACTGGGTATATACCAAAAGGAATATAATCATTCTGTCATAAAGACATATGCACACAAATGTTCACTGCAGCACAATTCACACTGGCAAAGACATGGAATCAACCTAAATTCCCCATTAATGGTAGATCGGATAAAGAAAATGTGGTACATATAAACCATGGAATAATATGCAGACATAAAAAAGGAGATCATGTCCTTTGCAGGGACAAAGATGGAGCTGGAAGCCATTTTCCTTGGCAAACTAACAAAGGAACAAAAAACCGAATACTGCATATTCTCACTTAACAAGTAGGAGCTAAATGATGAGAACACATGGACACAAAGTGGGCAACAGCAGACACAAAGAGGGGCCTACTTAAGGGTGGAGGCTGGGAGGAGGTAGAGAAGTAGAAAAAATAACTATTGGGTACTAAACTTACTACCTGGCTCATGGAAATAATCTGCACAACAAATCCCTATGACATGAGTTTACTATGTAACAAACCTGCACGTGTACATACCCCTGAACATAAAAGTTAAAAATAAAACTTACTCCTTAATGAGGATAGTGTCGTCATTGGCAGGGAAAGTGCTAAGAACTAAAAGGGAGTTCTAGGTGCTAAAATGTGCTATAATTCATCATGGCTGCATGTTTGTGCTCAGTATTTAAAAATTCTTTGAGGGGCACACTTATGTGTACTTTTACTGTGTTTATTATATTTCAACACATTTTAAAGAGAACTCCTCTAAAACTTTTACTAAAAACATTCTCATTTTAGAATTTGCAAAAGAACAAAAAATAAATTTAAATGCCCCATAACCTCACTACCGAAGGCTGACTGCTGTTACCATTTTAGAATCTAAGCTTCCACATTGGGAGGGAGAAACTGCATAAAGGAGACGGTAGTGTTGAAGTATGTCAAATGCTGATAAGTCAAGATTTTTGGTAAGAGGAACAGATCATTGGATTTAACAACATGGAAGTCACTGGTGACTTTGAGTAGGGCTGTTTTGTTGGATTTAACAACATGGAAGTCACTGGTGACTTTGACAAGAGCTGTTTTGATGGGATGATGGATGCAAAGGTCTGACTGTAGTTGACAGAAGAAAGAGTGAGAGATAAACTGGAGGTAGCAGATATAAAACACCCTTGCAAGGATGTTGCCAAAATAAGTTGCAAGAAAATGGGACAATGGTATCAGTATCTTTTTTTTTTTTTGAGATGGATTCTTGCTCTGTCACCCAGGCTGGAGTGCAGTGGCGTGATCTCGGCTCAATGCAACCTCTACCTCCTGGGTTCAAGCAATTCTCATGCCTCAGCCATGTGAGTAACTGGGACTACAGGCACATATCCAGCTAATTTTTGTATTTTTAGTAAAGACAGGGTTTCACCAGGCTGGTCTCAAACTCCTGACCTCAGGTGATCCACCCATCATGGCTTTCCAAAGTGCTGGGATTACAGGTGTCAGCCATGGCACCCGGCCAACGATCTTACTTACTTACTACTATACACACACACACACAAAACAAAACCTAAAAATTAACAAGTTAACCACCTTTACAAAATTCTGATAAAACACTACTTCAGTTGATACTTGTATTTACTGAGAATAAAATAAAACTTTATTTTAACATGGCAAGTCAGATACTCACATTCAAAGAGGGAAACACCTGTGAATCACTGTTGCAATCTAAGTCTTCATTCTTTGTTGTCCAACAGTTGACATTCTTGAAATAATGATCACAAAAGTCTTCATCAACATGAAGTTCATGTTTTTGGGACAGCTCCTACATAAGGTAAAATTCTATGTTATAATTTATTCCCACACTTCTTATCCTAGAATATAAATAAAACAATGTCTAAATAATACCAAAAGTATATTCAGTTTGAAATACCTGGAAATATGCAGTAAAGTATTAAATAAAAAATGTTTTGAATATAATTTTAAGTATAATTGAGATCATTGTAACTTTTTAGCCATTCCAGTGTATTCAGATACAATAATATATAATACAAGCATAATCTTACAGTGAGAAAACTCATTAAGATACTACCACAAGAAAATAGTTTCCAGAGAAATAAAACACTACTTTTTCTGGGGCTACTTGTATTTTATCCCATGTGTAAGAGATTTTACAGAGAAAGAAAGCAGCATTCAACTACAAAAAAGAGAAAGCAAACAATAAGATACAGCAAAGGTAGCTGAGTGCAGAGGAGATACTCATTTACACAACTGCCTGAGGTTCCTGGCATCCTTGAAGGGATGAATGGACCAGGCTCCTAATGGCAGCTCCCAGTCATCAAAAAAAGTGAAGTTGGTTCCCCCAGACCAAATATGAAACAATTTGAGGGAAATAAATAAAAACAGTAACAGATTATGACCTATATAACAAAGTAAAAGTCAATGAGTCCAACCTGATGACTGACAGGTAAGATAGATTGGTTAGGGGAGTAGAGACAGGGCACCCTTATAGTAGAATGCTAGTAAGTGAAGAAGAAAGTATGGAACTAGAAAATCACCACCCAGCAATCAGCCCAGTAATGACTGACTAATCAGGCAAGAATCATGAAAAGATGCTAAAACAAGTAGCTGAAGCTTTGATGACCACCACAAGATATTTACATAGTTTCAAAAGTATTTCCTCACAAGTTATTGTTAATAACAAAAAGTAGTAACTTTAAAATGGAAAAATATTGCAGACGCCCCCTTGACCAACTGACCAAATTAACTTCACCAAAAATTAGATAAATCAGTATTCTGTAGTATTTCTGCCAAAAATGTATAACTTGAATCTGATCATGAATAAACACCAGAAATATTCAAATTGAGGTGCATTTTGCAAACAGAAATGGTTTGTATACTTCAAAACTATCAATGTCATGACACACCAAAAAGGAGGGGAAAATCCAGATTATCAGGAACTAAAAACAAAAACAAGGAAAGCAAATGATATGTGACCCTGAATTGGTTCCTGTATGGGGGGCGGGGTGGAGTGTGTGTGCAGGAGGGACCTGCTATAAAAGGCATTATTGAGACACTGGTGAATTTTTTTATTTTGTTTTTGAGACAAGGTCTCACTGTCTCCCAGGCTGGAGTATAGTGGTACAATCACAGCACGCTGCAACTTTGAACTCCTGGGTTCAAGGGATCCTCCTGCCTCAGCCTCCCGAATAGCTGGGACCATAGGCACATGCCACTGTGCCTGGCTAATTTCTTAATTTTTTGTAGAGAGAGGGTCTCACTTGTTGCCCAGGCTGGTCATGAACTCCTGGGCTCAAGCAATCCTCTCACCTCAGCTTCCCAAAGTGCTGGGATTACAGGTGTGAGCCATGTCCAGCTGCAAAATTTTAATAAGGTTTACATATAATAGCATCAAATTAGTGTTAAATTTGAATTCTATAATTATACTGTAAAAAAGTAAAGGAATATCTCTGTTCTTAGGAAATACACATTGAAGTATTTAGTGTGAAGGTGTAAAATATTTAGAGATAAAATCAAAAAGGTAGTATTCAAGGAAAATGGCATAGTTCAATACAAACAGAAAGATAATTCTAATAAAAATATGGAAAGCCAGGCACAATGGTTCACGCCTATAATCCCAGAGACTCTGGAGGCTAAGCCAGGAGGGCTGCTTGAGCCCAGGGGTTCAAGACTGGAGTGACCCATGATCATACAACTGCACTCCAGCCTGGGTCACAGAGTGAGATCTCATATATATTTATATGCATATACATGTATAGGTATATGAACGTATATGTATACATATTGGTATATGCATATATACATATATAATAAAATTTTAAAAAATTAAAATATGGAACCCCATGTATTATTCAAAGTAGAAGCCAAACAGGTAACAGAGAATCTGAAAAGGAAACAATCCCAAGCAACCATTATGAGAATCATCAAGAGAAACACCTTGCTGAGAGTCCAGTGCACACTGCAGGAGGGATGAACCCAGGCTTCACAGCCAGGTGCAGGAGAAGCCTTCCTCAGCACAGTCATTTTCTCCTTCTCTCTCAGTCTCCTCTGCCTTTCCCCAGATATCTCCTTTCTTCTCCTCACCTCTTTCTGCAATCTACTTGTGCTCACTAAATTTACCTGTATTCAATACAGTTCTAGGTTCCCTATAATTTTTTTAAGTTATTTTGCAATCTAACTTAATCTATTTAAACTTATTTTGCAAATTAAGTTTTTATTTGTCTGTACAGCAACTTTATCAATGACTCATACATGCCTGAATTTAGTCATTTACTAACATTTTTCATAACACACAAGGCAACTAAAGGCTTATAGCCTTCTTAGAAAGCACATACCTTCGTTTATTGCCATAAGTCCCAAAATTACTCTGTGGCACTTCTAAAACCATAATCTCTATTTCTAGCCTCCTTGCTTGATGAACTAATATGTCTTTATACCCATAATTTTCCTTCATCTCTTTATATACATTAAAAACTTGTGTTTTACTTACTTCCAGATTAGAATACTCATTGTGACAGGTATGATACTTCAAATGCCACATTATGGTAAACTTCACAGGCGGAGAACAATGGAATGACTTAACTGTTTAGAAAAAGAAAGTCTCGTTTTACATGAATAATACATACACTCTAGCATAAACTTAAGGTTTTGAGAATGCAATTAAAAATAGGCTACTTTAATGTAACAGTGAGTAAAACATTTCTAATTTCTCCAAAATTCCTAATTTCTCCAAAAAGTCATGGTAAAATGAGACAGATGAATGCATTAAATTGTTATAATTAACCAAAAGCTGCTGTAATACTGCTCGTTTCATCTGTAAGTCTAATATTAAATAACCTCAGTGGCCTGATATGCTAAGTTATTGCTTATTTTACTCTCAAACATTTTTCTCGCTCATATTCATTCAAATATACTGAATGAGTCCCAACCTGTGTGCCAGGAAGAGCTATGAAAGTGAACAAAAACAATGCCTGTCGATGACTTACTGGAGGAGAGAGTTTTAACAACTAAACAGGCACTTGTAATAGTCCAAGGGGCTGAGAACAGTCAAGGGAGCTCTGGGCAGGTCACCTATCATAGCCCAGGAGAGCCTGAAGAATGGGCTCTGGGTAAGCTTGCTGGAGGAGGAGACCTGTAATCTGAAGGAAAAGCAGGAGTCGGCCAGGTGAAGAGAAGGGTGGACTACACACATAAATGCCCAGGGTGAGTGAAAGCACAGCATGACTATGACCCCCTCAAAATAGTCTGCTATGCTTAGAACTCTCAGACTGGGGAAAGGAGAAAAAGTTGATGCTGGAGAACACTGTTGGGGAAAATTCATGAGGTCTTACGTCCTGCTAAGGAGTTTGGCCTTTCTTCCGAATGATCCAGGTAAGAGGGTGACATGATTAGTCAGACTGAAAAGCATTAAGTCTGGGGTTAAGGAGAGCTCTGTTGGGAACATCCTCACAACATGGCAGCTGGCTTACCCCAAAGTGAGTGATTAGAGAGAGAGCAAAGAAGCAGCCACAGCATCTTTTACATCTTAGCCTCAGAAGGATGTGCCATTATTTCCACCATGCTCTGTCAGTCACTCAGACCAACTCTGATAAAATGTATTAGAGGACTACTGTGGGTAACACCCCCCATGGGCACCGAGGAAGGAAAACTGTCCAGACCCCAGGCACAATTGGTGCCTGAAGAATATCTTAGTTTACAATGTTATTACTCAGCTATTTCCTTTATATAATCCTTTATATTTAATCATATATTAGGGTATAGAATTAACACCTGAGGTATAACTTACTGCTTACATGTATCTAGCTTATATAATCATACTTAATACTTATAGCTAACATACTTAGTTCTATATAATCATATAGGTATTGTAGTTGGAGCTGTACTGACACATTTAGTGCTGATTTATATAATCCTTCTGTATAACCATATAGTAGTTTGTAGTAGGAGGAATGCCTAGAGCAGTCACAGAACAGAAGCAGTATATGGGAAAACATCCAGATCAGGACAAGAACCAAAGACTCAGGTGGTGGCATCCCTGCCTGAAAGGGCATACGCTGTATGGCAGGCTTGGAGCAACAGCCTCTCCTCCTGATAAAGGAGTTGTAGTACCTTGCATCCAGTTCCTGTGGTAAGTAGGCCTCAGGTCTGAGATGCTGGAAATAACCGAGAGAGAAAAACCCCTCTGATGTGACCAGTCACAGTGGCTGTACACCCTGTCAGTCTTTTCTTGCTTCTGTGCTAGCTCAAATCATCCTCCCATAAATCTCTTAAGAAAAGAGCAGTCTGTCAGCTTCCACTGCAATGGCTTACAGTATCCTTCTATTAGAAATCCTTTGAAGTCTCCAGGCCCCAGATAAGAAGTGTTGTGCATGACACCTGTTGCACACAGCCCATCTCCTTGCCTTGGTGACCTAACGGAGGTGGACCCCTTTTCTGTACACGACCCTGTACTACTGTGCACGACACAGCCCCCTACTGCGCACGGCCCACCTCTCTACCCAGGTGACATAATGGGGTGGCCCCCTCGATTGTGACTCAAGTGATTATGTATGCCCTATCACTAAGCCTATAGATGATGACCTCACTTACAATCCTGCCCCCTGCTTGTACCTAATAAATACAGATGCTTCTGGGCATTTGGGGCCCCCTGCTGATCTCTGTTCATAGGTTGCATGGCCCCCAGAGTCCAGATGCTCTTCACCAGTTCTTCATTGTCCTGTCCCTTTACTTCTCAGATCCTGCACTTCAGCACAGCATAAGGGACATCCCACAACCCTGTGGGGCCCTACAGCCCTACAGACCACACAAGATTATGAATAACAGGGAGCAAGGATCATTAGGAGTCATCTTAAAGGCTAATAACCACAAAGAGGGAAACTGAACTGAGGACAGAGATTCAAGTTCAAACTGTGGCTGGTAGATTCTCTGGGGTACAGTACCCAAGAGATGGAAGCTACATAAAGAAAGAGAAAGAGAAGTCTGCACAGTGATCTCCTGAAGTTTCTGGCTGAAGGGCGGCCTGCTCATGCATGGGAACAAGCCCAACAATTCTCAGCTCACACAGAGCTGGGAACTGTTTGAGTTTCCACTAGCCAGAGTAGAGAGGCCTGAGTAAATATAACAGGTATTTAGAAGACAAGTAGAAGCATCACACCATGGGAGTACTGCTAAGTTTGCCCTAGAGAAAAGGCTACTGCAGTATCATCCTAAAAGAACTTAACAAGAAAACTGGAAAGCATCAAATTGACCCACAAGGAACTTAAACGTCTGCTAGAACAAAGCTGTTAAAAGACTATGACATCCTCCAGCACTCAAGAATGTAAAATTCATAATATTCACCAACCAAACAAACAAAAAGCCTGCTTGGATTTTGACTGGGATTAAAATGAATTTATAGATCTGGGAATAACTGACAGTATGATGTTAGCTATAGATTTTTCATAGATGTCCTTTATCAGGTTGAGGAAGTTTCCTTCTATTTCTAGCTTTCTGAGAATTTCTACCATGAATGGGTGCTAAATTTTTTTCAAATGCTCTTTCTGTATATTTTGAGATGATCATATGGTACATTTCTTATATTCTGTTAATCTGATGAATTACATTGAGAGTTTTTTGTTTTTTTTAGCACAGGCTCCACATGATTGCATCTTGAATGAGACAGCAGAAAAGAGGTTGCCTAAAGAAAAGCCAGCTATCTGATCTCCCAAACAGCATGGACATATATCCAACGGACCACTCCTCAGCTTTACAAGCACTAAAATCTGGCTCTGTGAAAACACAGATTCTTTCCCAATGGTAGATGTGTAAATGAGAATGCTCAACTACTCACTTAAAAGAAACAGAAACTAGAAACTGGACTAGCAATGATCAACTCTTTCCCTTTGGCATGCCTCCTGGAGGCCCAATACAGATGAGAAGGTGGTTTGGTGAGCATGACACCAGAACAAGCAGGCTCAGGTGGATGCTATATCCACACCTGCCAGCCCCATGTCATAGCTGTGGTCACGGTTCAAGAAAACCTCTCCCCCAACAAAGCTGTTGGACATGACAAGCATTTACCTGACTAAACCCTAGTTTCATTATGCTTTTGCTCTTAAATCTCTCATGCTGTTCCATTATTTCTTTAGATAAGTTAATAACAATGTCTTGATTGTAGTCTACTCATAGGTAGATCTTGGGCATTTTTTTTTTTTTTTTTTTTTTTTTTTTTTTTTTTTTTTTTTTTTTTTTTTTTTTTTTTTTTTGGGACGGAGTTTCGCTCTTGTTACCCAGGCTG
>NW_016107537.1:1759120-1773484 GCF_001604975.1 Cebus imitator
TGTTGACCAGGATGGTCTCGATCTCTTGACCTCGTGATCCACCCGCCTCGGCCTCCCAAAGTGCTGGGATTACAGGCTTGAGCCACCGCGCCCAGCCCTAGATCTTGGGCATTTGTAATGACTTTTAAAAATCAAATGCTGTGTTTCAGTGGCTGACATTACTTTTTTTTCCCCATATAACTTTTTGTCAGCACCAGACTGAGGTTCTTTTCAATCGTCTTTGTCTAGACTTTGAGACATGAATTCATTAAATAAACAGATACCAAATTTTTTTTCTCACCCACTTTGGACTTCACTTTCCTCTTATCAAGCTCTTATCACCACTGATGATCTATATTACGGAGCTGCTCAAAACCACCTCTGCTTTCTAGCTGCTAGCTAGCCTGACTGCATAAAAGGCAGAATTGCCCCCAACAAATGAGCGGAGCATGATCTGTTGTGTGAAAGAGGAAAGAGGCATAGCTTTGGATCCTGTGGAAGTCAGTTTGCTCTACCCAGCAAAAAACTGCTCTTTATCCTGAGACTTTAACTCTGGCAACCAACTTTCCTGGTTAGGTTACCAGAAACAGTAAGAGGGATTAGGCCACAGTGAATATGATCCAATATAAACCCAGTGGAACTCTTGAAAAACCTTGGTAGTTCTTGTACATCGGTATTCACACAGAAAAGACAGTCCCTACCTAATGAATATTTTAATTTTTATAAACCTTAAAACTCTAATTAAAATGTTGGTGTCCAGCAATTTTTACTTCTTACAGTAATAAGAAGGATATGTACATTTTGAAAATTTTCAAGGCCATAAAGGGTTTATCACAATCGTGACATTCATATACCCATTAAGCAATTTATCTAGTTTTAAAAATCTGAGACTCAAAGTCAAATTTCACAAAAACCAAATACTTTTTTGCTTGTCTATTAGACATTAATTATAATTTTTATAAAATGATTCATATTATATTTTCTGAAAGAGGTTCAGAAAAATCCATTCTTGTGGTCTGGGCACAGTGGCTCATGCCTGTAATCCCAACACTTTGGGAGGCTGAGGTGGGTGGATCACCTGGGGTCAGGAGTTCAATGCCAGCCCAGTCAACATAGTAAAACCCTGTCTCTACTAAAAATACAGTAATTAGCCAGGCATGGTGGTAGGCACCTATAATCCCAGTTCTCAGGAGGCTGAGATGGGAGAATCGCTTGAACTCAGAAGTCGGAGGTTGCAGTGAGCCAAGACTGTGCCATTGCACTCCAACCTGGGTGACAGAGACTCTACCTTAAAAAAAAAAAAAAAAAAAAAAGAAAAAGAAAAATGCATTCCTGTAAATAACCAAGTCCTGACTGAAACAAAACAAAACCTTAAAATGTCAGAACCACTTAAAAACAAAACATTTGCTTAGTTTATTATATATGTTATATTCGTTTACATTAATGCGTTTGTTTGTTTATATATATTAGTATTTTATTATCTTATTATACTTACCAGAAAACTTGATATCTGTAGAGCTAAACATAGTTTTCCTAAATATCAAAGGTCCTGATTTCTAAAATGAAAAACAAACATAAGATTTTGTTAAAAAGTTTCTTTCGTAACTGTTTAAGAGTAGTTGTACTCCACAACATATAGAGTTCTAATCCTTGCACTCCTCTCTCTGACCAGAATATTTTTTTTAAATGTAAATCTGATCAAATCACTCACTTGCTTAAAACCTTGTCATGGATGGGTACAGCGGCTCACACCTGTAATCCCAGCACTTTGGGAGGCCAAGGCAGGCAGATCATGAAGTCAGGAGATCAAGACCATCCTGGCCAACATGGTGAAACCCCATCTCTGCTAAAAATACAAAAAATTAGCCAGGCATGGTGGCGTGTGCCTGGAGTTCCAGCTACACCTTGAAAGGCTGAGGAAAGAGAATTGCTTGAACCTGGGAGGCAGAGGCTACAGTGAGCCGACTGCACCACTGCACTCCAGCCTGGGCGACAGAGCAAGGCTCTGTCTCAAAAACAAAACAACAAAACAAAACAAAAAACCTTGTCACGATTCTACTTCCTGCAGTTACTATGAGGATCAGGAGGGCTCCTGCCTCTAGCAGACTCAGCCAGGGCCAGTGACATATAAGAAGTAAAAGATGCTCCCATTTCAGGGTTAGTGCTGTTCAGACATGACATGAACTATCTGCATTTGCATGCTGCTTTCTTGGTGTCAATTTGAACATACGTTTGATAAAGAACTGTCCCCTTCTCCCAGCTCCAAGTTGTTATGGTTTACCAATGCAATTACAACAGACCAAAATTATTTTTGTAGCCTATAGAACCCTGAATAATCAAGGCCTGCCCACCTCTCTAGCAACTTTCCAGTTCCTGAAAAGTATGATATTCTTTCATGCCCTCAGGATTAGTGGTCACCCTGAAAATTTTACTTAAAAATCCTTCCTTTCACTCTTTGTTCATCTAGTTGGCTCCTTCTTACCCTTCAAAGCCCAGCTCAAAAGTCCGTTCTGCAGGAATTCTTCCACTGTGGTTCATATCAGGCCAGGCCCTCCCTTATATAATCTCTAGCACCCTTTCTTCTTTATAACCTTTCCACAACTAAAATCAAATAATTGATTAGTTATTTACTGTCTTCTCGCCTCAAGAATAAATGTCCTGCAGTTAGAAATTGTGTCAAATGTGTAAGTGATTAGAACTTTTAAAAAAAGGCCAGGCACAGTGGCTTACGCTTGTAATCCCAGCACTTTGGGAGGCTGACGTGGGCGGATCACAAGGTCAGGAGTTCAACACCAGCCTGGCCAACACAGTGAAACCCCGTGTCTACTAAAAATACAAAAATTAGCTGGGCATAATGTCAGATGCCTGTAATTCCACCTATTCAGGAGGCTGAGGCAGGAGAATGGCTTGAAGCCGGGAGGTGGAGGTTGCAGTGAGCCGAGATCGTGCCACTGCACTCCAGCCTGGGCAACAGAGCTAGACTCCATCTCAAAGAAAAAAAGAAAGAAAGAAAGAAAAGAAAGAAAGAAAGAAAAGAAAAGAAAGAAAGAAAGAAAGAAAGAAAGAAAGAAAGAAAGAAAGAAAGAAACCACTGATAGGACAAGTGGTCCTACCCTCTTCCCCCTCCCCAACACAGTTTCAACAATAATAACAATAAAATTCCGAACTTGGATCCCTCCTTTGAGCTCCAGATCCACATACCCAACTGCCTAAAGGACATGTTCACTGGGGGTTGTCTGACAGACACACCTGTTTGGGTTTTTTTGTATGTTTTTTTTCAGACAGAGTCTCACTCTGTCACCCAGGCTGGAGTACAGTGGTGTGATCTTGGCTTACAACATCCTCTGCTACCCGGGCTCAAGTGATTCTCTTGCCTCAGCCTCCCAAGTAGCTGGGATTACAGGCGCCTGCCACAGTGCCTGGCTAAATTTTGTATTTTTAGTAGAGACAGGGTTTTGCCATCTTGGTCAGGCTGGTCTCGAACTACTGACCTTGTGATCCACCCACCTCAGCCTCCCAAAGGACACATCTGTCTTAAACCAGACACAGTTCTCTCTGCTCACCAACTTTTCCTACACTGTCCACCTTGGTTGGAGGTGGTACCATCTACAGTCACCCAAGCCATGGCTCCTTCCAGTTCCCCACTTCCATAGCCCAATCCCCAGGCATGCCTACTTTATCTCACAAACATTCATCAAATTTAGTTCTTCCTCTCCATCCCTGTCACCATTGCCCTAATTTAGGTCCTCTGCATTGCCTGCCTAATTTCTGCAATAGCTTAACTGGTATCTCTACTTCCAGATCTGATCCTGTAATTCATCTTTAGATGAATTACACAAATGATAGAAAGCCCCACTTTCCTTTTCTGTTTCTGACAACTTGAAATGAGGAAAACAGTAAGTCCACTCTTGGGACAGAAGGGCTTTTAGACTTCTAGTGGCCCAGGGTCACATAACAGTAAAATTAGACTAAAGGTCACACAGAACTCAAAGAGCAAACTTCTCTTTCTCATGCAGGAAGAAGTACACTTGGCAAAGATCTTTACAGATATGTTCAAGTAATCTAACAATATGCATGCAGCTGATTCACTTCCAATATAGCTACACTGACTATTCACTACAGTAGCAGCAGGAAACCATGAGAGTAGTTCACCGAGTTTTGCTTTTTCCCCGTTCAGAGAAATTAAATAATGGAGATGTGCAGACTATATAGCTGGCGCACAAAATAAATCACCAACCTGGAAGACTCCTGGAGGAAATGGCTGCACTAAGTCTTAAAGATCCAGAAAGATACTCAAGAGTGTTCCTATGAGTAGCTTTTGTGTTGTGGGAAGCATCTGTAGTCTTTGGAACTACTTTCTTTTTCTGGTTAAGGGAACCAAAATATAAGTCTCATCTTTAGAACTTGGACATTATTTCATATGTCCATGGAAAATACCCATCCCAAACATTGCCGGATGAGTCAGCTGACCCTAGAGAAGCAGGAAATAATGCCTCTTCCAGACTTCCTGTCTCTCTTTTGCAAGACTTTCCATAATTCTGCTCCTGCATCCCTCCCACATCATCTCCTCTAATTACTGGATGCCAAGTTTTCTAATAGCCTGCCTTGGAAAGAAGAGTTTCCACCTACTCATGCCTCCAGCTTCACCTTTCAGGCACTCCCTAATCACAAGTTTTGCCCCACCTACACACACACATACACACACCCACCCACACTCTTACAAACTCCCGGAACTGTGATAGGAGCTGTAGAGAAATTCAGGAACTCAGGAAGAGAGAAATAGAGGTAGGGTGACTACTGCACGTTTCCCCCTCATTTAAATTTTCTTCTTTTTTTAAAGAAGGACGCGGCAGACGCGCTTTCCAAGTTTATGCTGAAACTGATGCGCGGAAGTCCTCCCTCCGGCCTCAGGGATGTGGCCCACTGTGGCGGCATCCCGACAGGACGAGTCGAATCCCAAAGATGCTACTAGATGTGCCAAGAGATTTTGGGGTTAGGTCTGAATAAACAAGGACTTGATCCAGCCAAAACATGTCAGAGCAGACATTCCCTGGCGTCGGGAATGGTGACCCTCAGAAACAGTCCGAGCTCTGGGACGGGAGAGCCGTCCCATGCGCAATCCTGACTGCTCTTCCCCGCAGCCTAGGTCGGGCCGGAGGAGGGACTGCTCTCCGCTCCCGGCTCGTAACAGACGAAAGGTTCGGGGACGGTATTAGGGGACCAGGAGCAGGCCCGGCAGAGGCCAGGTGAACAAGCCCGGGGTCAAGTGAAGCCCCGTGAGGGCCCTGAGGGCCCGAGACGCGCCACGCCTCGGTCCCGACACTTCACTTACGTCGTTGACTGTCTCTAACCAGACCCCGAGCTCGGGAACTGCGCGCACAGCCGCCGGGGCCCAGCACAGGAGGCAGAGGGCGACGCGCAGCAGAGGGGCCCAGGAGGGAAGGCAGCGGCGGCGGCACGGCAGGAGCCCGGCCCCGGAGCTGCCGGAAGCGGCCATCTTGACCCAGAAGCCGCACCTGGTGCTCTGAGAAGCCTGCCACGCCCCGGCCCGCACCTGGTGCAGCTCCGCCCCAGGCAGGCTGGTCCGGATCTGGGACGCCGGGCTCAGACTCGGGTGTGGAGGAGGGACTGGGGCTTGGGCTTGGGCAGAGAGGCGCGGTGCAGGCCTGGGAAGCGGGGCCAGGGCCGGGAGGCAGGGCTCAGGATTGAGGGCTCAGGGCCCAGGACTCAGGGCTCAGGGCTCAGTGCCGGGCCTAGCGTGTAGCTCGAGGATGCGTGGAAGGTAGAGAAGGGAACCAGGATGTGGAGTTGGGACCGAGACGTGGAGGCGGGACTAAGGGACTGGCTTGGGCGTGGGGATAGAGGCGGAGCCGGAGCCTAGAAGGGAGGGCTGGCAGTCGGAGTGCGGAGGTGGGGCCGAGTAGGGAGGTGCCGCCCGAGTGTGGAGACCGGGCGGAACTCAGGAGTGTGAAGGCGGGGCAAAGCGGGGGAGGGATGCGGGGCTCGGGACCAGGCGGAGTGAGGGGACAGGGCGGGGATGTAGGCGGGTCTCGGGAGTGTGAAGGCGGGGAGGAAGGCGGGTCTCGGGAGTGTGAAGGCGGGAGGCGGGAGGCGGGAGGCGGGGCTCGAGAGTGTGGAAAGCAGGGCGGGACGGGAGGCGGGGCTCGGGACAAGGCTGGGTGTGGAGACAGGGCGGGGTTGGAGGCGGGCTCGAGAGTGTGGAGGCGGGGCGGAGTGGGAGGAGGGGCGGAGTGGGAGGCGGGGTCGAAACCAGGAGGAGTGTGGGGGGGACAGGGCGGGGTTGGAGGCGGGGCTCGGGTTGTGGAGGCGGGGCGGGAGGCCGGGTCGGAACCAGGTGGAGTGGGGAGACATAGCGGGGGCTGTAGGCGGAGCTCGGGGGTGTGGAGGCGGGGCGGGAGCCGGGGCGGGGCTTGGGACCAGGCCGGAGTGCGGAGATAGGGCGTAGCAGGAAGAAGCTGGGGGCCGGGCCAAGCGTGAAGGCGGGGCCGTGTAGGGGCGTGGCTTGGGACAGGGCCGGAGTATGGAGGCAAGACCGGACGGGGAGGCGGAGCCTGAGAGTAAAGGCGGGGCTGGTCAGGGAGTTGGGGTCGGAGCGGAGATGCGGAGTTGAGGACCAGGCGGTAGTGTGGAGACGGGGCCGGTCGGGGAGAAGCGCTTGGGGTTAGGCCGCCCCGAGGAGGGAAGGCTGGGAGAGGAAACAGGGCTTGAGGCAAGCCCTAGTACGGAGACGGGACTGGGCGGAGAGAGTCCTAAATGTGGAGGCGTGGCCTAAGTGGGGAGGCGGGGCCTGTCAGGGCGGGTCTTTAAATTCAGGGAGGCTGGGTGCTGTGGCTCACGCCTGTAATTCCAGCACTTTGGAAGGCCGAGGTTGGTGGATCACGAGGTCAGGAGTTCGAGACTAGCCTGGCCACGATGGTGAAACCCCGTCTCTACTAAAAATACAAAAAAATTAGCCAGTCGTAGTGGCGGACGACTGTAATCTCAACTACCTGGGAGGCTGAGGCAGGAGAATCGATTAAACCTGGGAGGCGGAAGTTGCAGTGAGCCGAGATCGCGCCACTGCACTCCAGGATGAGCGATAGAGCAAGACTGTCTCTAAATAAATAAATAAATATAAATTCAGGGAATGTGACAGCAAAGTGCTTTGAGGCCAAGGCCAACTGAACACAAGGCATTGTGTGGTGAAGTTTAATGTTGATAGAACAGTTAATACTTTTCAGAACAAATAGTTACCTGACTGCTTAAAGCTCAGAGGGGTCAGGGCTTGTATGTGTCTTATTGTGTACCTTGCCTTGCATTTTTGACTGTACGCTGAATACTTATTGTGCTGTCAAAGAGAATTAGTTAATTCATTATCAAATATAAATAATGTCCAGCAGGAGAATAGAATCTTGTGCTAATATTGTTATTAACATAGAATAAGATCAATCTATAGTCAAAGGCCTTGGCTGCTTTACCAGTCACCAGTAATTATTGAGGGCCTACTATATACTAGAGATCGCATATGCATCTTCCCAGCAAGCAACATAGTCTATTCTGTTTAGGTCGGAATAACCTTGCAACAGGACCACAGGGGAACATCCACCAGAAATTTACGATTTAAGTCAGGGACAGAAGGAGAGAACAATAGATGAGATTTGAGCTCTACAAGAAGAGTTACGGGCAAGTTACCTGTGGGAGTTAGGGGTAAGTCTGAAGTTGTTTTAGTTACAAGAGAACTGGAGGAATGGAAAGATATTCCAGATGACTGGATGTTGGTGTAAGATGGGAAGTGGCAAAGCTGGGAATATTTAAACAATACCAGAGCATACAGGCATTCCTAAATTAAGTTAGGCAGATGACACCTTTAGTGTAAGAACACTGGAGAGGCAATGATGTTTTTTAAGTAAGGATGAGGTGATCAGAAAAATCATGTTGGTTGTCAAATTGGGAAACAGGAGCATAGGAGAGCCAGGGTGACATTATTTTAAAAAATCAACTCCACCTTAAAACTAGCAAGGCACATTTCTTGCCAGTCACCACCCATGGTCATAAGACGTTTATAGCAGTTGGGCACACCTGTAATCCCAGCACTTTGGGAGGTCAAGGCAGGAGGATAATTTGAGCTCAGTTCACGACCAGCCTGGGCAACATGATGAAACCCTGTCTCTACACAAAATACAAAAATTAGCCAGGTGTGGTATCGTGCCTGTGTTCCTGGCTACTCAAAGAAGGTGAAGTGGGAGGATCCCTTGAGCCTGGGAGATGGAATTTGCAGTGAGCCCTGCACTCCAGCCTGGGTGACAGAGCCAGAGCCTGTCACACACACACACACACACACACACACACACACACACATGCAAACAAAGAGAGAGAGAAAGAGATGATATGATTCACTGAAAAGAAACAGCATCGCTTCTATGGTATTCCTGCCAAAAATGCATGCCCAAAATGCAAAAATGCATCTAATCAAGGTATTCAAGTAAATGTGGAAAAGATTCACATACCTAAATCTAATCACAAGGAAACATTAGACAAACCAAATTGAGAGACATTCTACAAAGTAACTAGCTGGTATACTTTAAAAAAAAAAAATGTCAGAGTCATGAAACAGTTGAGGAACAGTTACAGGTTAAAGGAGACCCAAGGATCATGATAACTAAATGTGATATATGAGCCTAACAATCTGGAGCCTGTACCAGAAGAATTGTTTTTTGCTATAAAAATTCTTTAGACAATTGGTGAAATTTGAACAAGGACTGCAAATAAGAAAATGGTATTGTACCAATGTGAATTTTCTGAATGTGAAAACAGTACCGTTATCACACTAAGAGAATGTCCTTTTTCTAGAGGAAAGCACACTGAAGTATTTAAAGGTAAATGGGCAGCACATCTGAACTTATTCTTCTATGGTTACAAAAAACTCTTTATATATTATATATATAACCTTTATATATATGTATATATATAACATGTATACCATCTCTATTTATCTGTTTACCTGTCTATCTTTCAAGATAATCTAATAAAGCCAATTTGAATGAAGAGTATACTGGAGTTCTTTGTATTCCTTTAACTTTTCTTTGAGTCTGAAATCATTTCAGAAGAAAAACTTCCAAAACTAAGAAAGAAGTGGGTAATCACTCTGTGGTTCTCCCTGTATATATGTTAATAAAATTTGTATGCCTTTCTAAGAAGAAGAAAGGAGGAGTAGAAGAAGGAAGGAAGAAGGAGAGGAGTATCTCACACCTCTCAAATCCCCTACAGGGATCTAACTGTGTTCTACACAGCAGATGGAAAATTTATGATCACTTGCTAAAAATAGATTGAAAATAGACTAATGGCCAGAATGCTTTACTCATTCTTTTTTGAGTCTTATAGGATTTAGAAAAAAAAAAAAAAAAAACAACCCAGCTACTGTATAATTTTTTATTTATAAAATTAAATCTTGGGGCAAACAAAAATTGTCCGAAGAATAAATAAGGAAAGATTTGTCAATAGTTGACTGTAAGGTAGAACTGAAAGATCCCCATCGATAGACCAACACTTCCTCTAGTAGAATTTATTGCAGTTGATATAAAACTGAGTCATAGTTCAGAGGTTACTGTGCAGGGAAATGAAAAGGCATTTGAGAACATGAAGTATGGTGAGATCCTGAATTCAATGCTATTAATGAGAGACTTTGGGGTATGGTTAACAACAAAAATGAATAGATGCTATTTTTTTTTTTGAGACAGAGTCTCACTCTGTTGCCCAGGCTGTAGTGCAATGGTGTGGTCTTGGCTTACTGCAACCTCTGCCTCCCAGGTTCAAGCAGTTCTGCCTCAGCCTCCCAAGTAGCCGGGATTACAGGCGCCTGCCGCCACACCCCGCTAATTTTTGTATTTTTAGTAGAGATGGGATTTCATCATGTTGGCCAGGCTGTTCTCGAACTCCTGACCTTGTGATTCACCTGCCTCGGCCTCCCAAAGTGCTGGGATTACAGGCATGAGCCACCGCACCTGGCCTGAATGGATGCTATTTTTGCATAAAAAGCTGTACACTTGATTTATTGCTTTTACTTAAAATATTGGATTATATGAGAAATTTTGAGACATTATCATATAAAGCACCTTTTCCACATACTTCCATTTGCCTTCATTTAACTTTTATTTTCCTAAATCAAAACTGATTTTAGTTTTCAGTTGAGACTTATGGATATGTAAACATAAAGGTTGTTTTTCTGATATTTCTTCTTCACATGCAACTTATATATTACATAAATATTAATACTTTTTCTATTTTGTTGAATTTTTATTGTTTACTAATACTGCTACAGAACACTTGTTATGTAACCATTAAAATTCAAGAGCACTAAGAGATGGATAAATTGTTTCTACAGCAGTAGCCAATTTTCACCAGTAGGTGACACTAGCAGATTGATGATTTTTTTTTTTCTTGAGCTGGAGTTTCGCTCTTCTTGCCCAGACAGGGGTTTCTCCATGTTTGTCAGACTGGTCTTGAGCTCCCGATCTCAGGTGATTCGCCTGCCTCAGCCTCCCAAAGTGCTAGGATTACAGGTGTGAGCCACCTTGCCCAGCAGATTTTTTTCTATTTATTATAACCAAGTTTCCAAGGAAGATTAGAACTCACAGCATTCAGTTAAGCAAATCAAGCAGCATTTGGTATCTCCTACATCCAAGGAACTGCCTAGATAAGAAGATCTACAAAAAGTAGTCTCTGCCTTCACCAGAGGGGATGTCCCTGTAAACAGCACAGTGGGAAAGTCCTTAAGTGTGGATATGAGGAGTGTTTTAGGGGAGATGTGGTTACTTTTTTCAAAAAAGGCCTTATCTTTTAGAGATTTCTTTCATTTGGATTTTCTGGGAAGTAGATCCCGAAATAAGTATTTGAGTGGCAGTAGTTGATTTGGAAGGTAGAATAAATACCAGTAGGAGAGTATTACGGGTTGAACTCTGTCCTTTCCACCTCCAAGATTCCTATGTTGGAGTCCTAACCTCCAGTACCTCAAAATCTGTCTGTATTTAGAGACAAGGCCTTTAAAGAGGTAATTACAGTAAAATGAGGTCATTAGGGTAGGGCCTAATCCAATGTGACTGGCATCCTTAAAAGAAGAGGAGATTAGGACACAGCAATATGCAGAGGGGATGGCCATGTAAAGATATAGGGAGAAAACAGCCATCTACAAGCCCAGGAGAGAGAAAACCAACCTACTGACACCTTGATCTAGGACTTCTGGCCTCCAGAACTGTGTGAAAATATATTTCTGCTGCCTAAACCAGTTTTGATTTTATAAATAAAAATTGTCTTCTGGGACTTTGTTTTGGCAGCACTAGCAAACCAATCCAAGGAAAGAGACAATGTGACAGAGAAAGGAATGCAGACATAAAGGGGACATTATCAAGTCAGCCACCATTGTAGGCGAATGGAACGCAATCCCACAGAGAAACTTAGGAAAGGTGTGAGACAAATGCCATAGAGTTATCTCATGCAAGGGTGAGGGAGCTGGGATGTGGAGGGCTACGCTGGGGAGAGCACCAATCACACTGGCGCTTCCGCCCCACTATGCGCAGGGCAGGGTGGCTTTTCTGAAATTTAAGGAAGGCCTTCAAGCAGAAAGATGCAGATCATGACAGCTAGAAGTCAGCTCAGGCACACCGGAATGAAACAGCAGGATAGACACAGGTAGAGGACTGGCAGGGACCCTTGCAGAAACTCACCCTGAAATATTTACAGATTAACTTATATGTTGTCTGGAATTTGCTTCAAAAATGCCATAGGGAGGCTGGGTGAAGTGGCTCACGCCTGTAATCCCAACACTTTGGGAGGCCGAGGCAGGCAGATCGCTTGAGGTCAGGAATTCAAGATCACCCTGGCCAACATGGGGAAACTCTGTCTCTACTAAAAATACAAAAATTAGCCAGGTGTGGTGTGGTGGCATGCGTTGTAATCCCAGCTACTCAGAAGACTAAGGCAGGAGAACTGCTTGCACCCGCAAGGCAGAGGTTGCAGTGAGCCAAGATCGTGCCACTGCACTCCAGCCTGAGCGACAGAATGAGACTCCATTTCAAAAAAAGAAAACAAAACCAAAAAAAAAAGCAAGAGGGAGAGAAGTGAGTGGGGGCACAGATAAAACAAGATTGGGCCTGATTTGGTCACGTTTTAAAGCCTAGAGATGAAGACATAGGCAGTCACACAACTATTCTGCCCACTTATATAAGTACATTCAAGACTTCTGCTAGATGTAGGGACCAAATTTACCCTTCTGCCTAAAACAATAACACAAAACCAGACCAAAGAGATTAAATAACAGTTCTCAAGACACCAGACATCAGGCAATGAAAGACAGTTACCCCTGAGTGAAGGAAAAAAAAAAGTCGAGTCCTTTGATTGCCTCAGCTTACTGGCTTCAGAGACTGTTGAGGCCACAGCATGGGGAAGAATAACTCTAGCAGAGCCTGGCAGATTCCCTCAGTTGAGAAGACAAGGCCGGGCGCGGTGGCTCAGGCCTGTAATCCAAGCACTTTGGAGGCCAAGGCAGGCGGATCACCTGAGGTTGGGGGTTCAAGACCAGCCTGACCAACATGGTGAAACCCAGTCTTTAAAAAAAAAAAAAAAAAAAAAAGAGAAGACAAAGCTGGGAGTTGTGTGAGCAAAGCAGCAAGGGTTTGCAAGACAATATATATGGAGAGGTGAGAGTGGTGCAGAGAGAGTTCCTGAGATCTGCAAAAGGTTCCCCTTAAATCTTCAGCAGAGGAATTATCAGCCACTGTATCTGAAGAAACTGCATGAAGTAGAGGAAAAAGTCAGCAAAAAAATAAGAAGAAATAATATCACAAAGGGCTGGGAAAATGGCCTGTTCTCATCAGCTTGAATAGAAAACTTCCTAATTCACTGGGCATTGGGTAGAATACTCAGAAAGGTCTTGCCTCAACAGTACAGAGTAATTAGTTTTAAACTAAACAGGGCTTGAGTCTCTTTTTAGTTTTTCACCTCCCTGCCAGATGAGTCTTAACAAACAAATCTCTAAAGCAAAACTCAAATGAACCAGTTTCCAAGTAAATTAATTATGCCCTAGAACAAAGCCCAAGAATATTTATAGGAGAACAAAAATCTCTAACACTCAACAAGGTAAAATCGTAATGTCTGGCATCCAATTGGAGATTACTAGGTGTGCAAAGAATCAGGATACTATGAGACATAAGGAGGAGAAAAGCAATCAGTTGAAACAGACCAAAACTGACACATATGTTAGAATGATCAAGAAAGTCATTAAAAATTATAACTGTATTCCATATGTTTAAAAATTAAGTAAAAATATGAAAAGTAGAAAAAAGATGAAATCTAAATTTCTTTTCTTTTCTTTTTGAGACAGAGTTTTGTTCTTGTTGCCCAGGCTGGAGTGCAATGGTATGATCTCGGCTCACTGCAACGTCTGCCTCCTGGTCTCAAGCAATTCTCTTGTCTCTACCTCCTGGGTAGCTGGGATTACAGAAGCCTGTCACTACGGCTGGCTAAGTTTTGGTATTTTTAGTAGAGATGGGGTTTCCCCATGTTGGTCAGGCTGGTCTCGAACTCCAGACCTCAGGTGATCTGCCTGCCTTGGCCTCCCAAAGCACTGGGATTACAGGCATGAGCCACTGTACCCAGCCTTTTTTTTTTTTTTTTTTTTTTTTTTTTTTGTGAGACAGAGTCTCGCTATGTCACCCAGGCTGGAGTGCAGTGGCACAATCTTGGCTCACTGTAACCTCTACCTCCCAAGTTCAAGCGATTCTCCTGCCTCAGCCTCCTGAGTAGCTGGGACTACAGGTGCATCCTACCACGCCTGGCTAATTTTTTTGTGTTTTTAGTAGAGACAGGTTTTAACTGTGTTAGCCAGGATAGCTTCCATCTCCTGATCTCATGATCCGCCCACCTTGGCCTCCCAAAGTGCTGGGATTACAGACATGAGCCACCATGCCTGGCCCCAAATTTCTGAAGATGAAAAATGCAATGCTTGAAATAAATATACTGAATAGGCTTAATATAGCAGACTGTCTACTGCAGAAGATAAGATTAATGAAACTAAAGACATAAGGATAGAAAATAACCAAAATCTTGGGGAAAAACTTAAAAAATTAGCAGACTAAGCCTGGACGTGGTGGCTCACGCCTGTAATCCAAGCACTTTGGAGGCCAAGGCGGGCGGATCACCTGAGGTCGGGAGTTCAAGACCAGCCTGACCAACATGGTGAAACCCCGTCTTAAAAAAAGAAAGAAAGTAAAACAAATTAGGTAAATCACAGCACCTACACTATCAGTTACCTACCACTTAAAATGCTGTACCTCAAAGAAGGAACCTGGAAGCATGTAGACAATGCAATGAAATGCAGATTCTTTTCTACTT
>NW_016107537.1:1774834-1793574 GCF_001604975.1 Cebus imitator
AAAGAAAGAAAGAAAAAGAAAAAAGAAAAGAAAAAAAAATCATCAAAGTGGTTGAAAAGTTTCGCAGTGATTTTACTTTTGCCTAACACCCCCCTACCCCCACTCACTGCTGCAGTGGCAGTCTTGGTCTTGAAACTGCAGAAGTTGGATTCTCAGTTCTCTCTCTCAAAGCAGAGGGGGCAAAGCAGACTTTATTTACAAATTATTATGTACACCTGTTCTAACCTCTCTACAAGATATCTGAAAGATGAACACAAGTTGCTCCTCTCTGTTTTCCCTAACTTGGAACTCAGGAAGAAAAGTGGTGGGTATTACTCATAAAAATGCAAGGTGACTACAGACCCTTGGATGCCTAAGGCATCCAAGAGATTATGGGTAGACATGTACAATAGACCATCAAAGGCCTAAAGGAGAATCTGGGGTGAGATTTTTTGGGAAATTAGGACATGCAAAAGCAGCAGTGTATACCAAGGAATTTAGAAAGCCACATACACACACAGGCAAAATCCATGCTCAGAAAAGACTTGAAAAGATATCAAGTTTTTACTTAAGGCTGACCCTAGGCTCAGGGTTAGCCTTCCTAAGGGCTGAAGGTGCATCCTAGCATAGAGCTAACTTGCAAAGATTGGGAGAGGTGGTTGGTTTTTGGTTTTGTATTTTTTGCTTCTCTCTCTTTGTTGTTGTTTATTTAGAGTTTTATTTGTTTGTTTCAGCTCCTAGCATTAAGGGAACTCTGTCGAGACATGTATATTTAGTTTTGTCAGAGGTTTTATTATGAATGAATGTTGATTTTTATAGATATTTTTCTTTGTTTAGTGAGATAATCATGTGGGTTCTTCTCCCCTTTGTGCTATTTGTTTGGTGTGATTCATTATTTTTTACAATGACTTAAAATATAATTCACACATACCATAAAATTCACTTTTTTTATTTGTGATAAAATATACACAACATAAAATTTACCATTTTAGTCTTTTTTTTTCTTTTTCAGATAGGGTCTCACTCTGTTGCCCAGGTTGAAGTGCAGTGGTGCTATCTTGGTTCACTGCAACCTCCGCCTCCTGGGTTCAAGTGATTTTCCTGCCTCAGCCTCCTGAGTAGCTGGGATTACAGGTGTGTGCCACCACGCCTGGCTAATTTTTGTATTTTTAGTAGAGATGAGGTTTCACCAGGTTGGTCAGGCTGATCTTGAACTCCTGACCTCTTGATCTGCCTGCCTTGGCCTCCCAAAGTGCTTGGATTATAGGTGTGAGCCACTGTACCTGGCAGTTTTAGACATTTTTAAGTGTACAGGTTTTTTTTTTTGTTTTTTTTTTTGAGACAGAGTTTTGCTCTTGTTACCCAGGCTGGAGTGCAATGGCGCGATCTCGGCTCACCGCAACCTCCGCCTCCTGGGTTCAAGTGATTTTCCTGCCTCAGCCTCCTGAGTAGCTGGGATTACAGGTGTGTGCCACCACGCCTGGCTAATTTTTGTATTTTTAGTAGAGATGAGGTTTCACCAGGTTGGTCAGGCTGATCTTGAACTCCTGACCTCTTGATCTGCCTGCCTTGGCCTCCCAAAGTGCTTGGATTATAGGTGTGAGCCACTGTACCTGGCAGTTTTAGACATTTTTAAGTGTACAGGTTTTTTTTTTTGTTTTTTTTTTTGAGACAGAGTTTTGCTCTTGTTACCCAGGCTGGAGTGCAATGGCGCGATCTCGGCTCACCGCAACCTCTGTCTCCTGGGTTCAAGCAATTCTCCTGCCTCAGCCTCCTGAGTAGCTGGGATTACAGGCACGCGCCACCATGCCCAGCTGAATTTTTGTATTTTTAGTAGAGACGGGGTTTCACCATGTTGACCAGGATGGTCTCGATCTCTCAACCTCGTGATCCACCCGCCTCGGCCTCCCAAAGTGCTGGGATTACAGGCGTGAGCCACCGCGCCCGGCCTACAATATTTACTCTTTTCTGACTGGCTTCTTTCACTTAGCATACTATCTTCAAGGTTCATTCATGTTGTAGCATGTGTCAGAATTTCCTTCCTCTTTAAGGCTAAGTAATATTCCATTATACATAAATACCACATTTTGTTTATCCATTCATCTGTTGATGAACATTTAGTTCCTTTCCATCTTTTGAATATTGTGAATAGTGCTGCTATGAACATTTGCATACAGGTTTTTACTTAAAGACATGCTTCAATTCTTTTAGCTGTGTAACTAACAGTGGAATTGCTGGGTCGTATGGTAATTCTATGTTTAACTTTTTGAGGAACTGCCAAACTGTATTGCAAAGCAGCTGTACCATTTTACATTTTCATCAGCTGCCTTAATAAAATACCATAGACCAGGTGGTATAAACAACAGAAATTTATTTTCTTGCAGTTCTGGAGACCGAAAGTCTAAGATCCAGGTGCCAGCAATGTTGGTGTCTGGTGAGAGGGTTCTCTCCCTGGATTGCAGATGGCTACCTTCTCAATGTGTGCCGCGTGACCTATTCTTTGTGCATGCATGCAGAGAGAATGCAGTTGAGCTCTTTGGTGTTTCTTCTTATTAAGGAAATGAATCTTATCAGATTGGAGCCCCATCCTTATGACCTCATTTAACCTTAATTATTTATTTAGAGGTCCCATCTAATACAAATGCAGCTGGGGTTCAGAGCTTCAACATATAAATTTTGTAATTTAGAATAATTGGAACGCTCATTCATGCTGAATTATAAACAGTTTATATGAATGAGGGTTCCAACTATTCTGCCTCCTTCCAAACCTTGTTGTTGCCTGTCTTTTAGATTTTATCCAGCCCAGTGGGTGTGAAGTGGTATTTTGTGGTTATAACTTGAATTTCCCTAATGACTAATGATGTTGAGCATCTTTTCATGTGCTTATTGGCAACTTATAAACCTTCTTAGGAGAAATGTATATTTGAATCATTTGCCCATTTTAAAATTGGGTTATTTGTCCTTTCGTTGTTGAGTTGCAAGTGTTCTTTATATATTCAGGATATATATCTCTTTTTGTCTAGCGGTGACAATCTCTGTCTTTTGACTGGAATGATTAATCTATTTACATTTACTGAATTATTTACTGCTGGGTAAACAAGAAACTTGGAATATATTCTGCAAACTACAGAAAGATTCATAAGCAAAATGTGAAATCAAGATGGTTCAAGATGTTTGAGCACAACATCTGACCAATCAATTGGCTTAGTACTAAGCTATGTTGATCTAGGGGTGCCTTGTTGAAAGTCAGGCTTAAACATTTAAAAAAGCATAATTTTAAAAAAGCGATTGAGCAGAGACATCAGTGCTCAAACACTACAGGAGAAACACAGTCTACAGAATTAATTCAGGCAAGTTGCTAAACAAACAGCAATAATAACCTCTGGTAGAAGGGTACATTAGAATCCACAGTTTCTGAAATTTATGATCTGCAATATCTAGTTTCAACAAAAACATACAAAACATGAAGTAAACAAGAAAGTTACCTCATATAGAGGGAAAAAGCCAATAGAAACTGTCTCTGCTGAGGCCTAGATACTGGACTTAGCAGATAAATACAATCAGGTGCTGCATAGCAAGGTTTTGGCCAAAGACAGACCACATATCCAACTGTGTCCTGATAAGGTTATAACACGGCATTTTTACTGTACTTTTTCTATGTTTGGATAGTAAATACTTGCCATTGTGTTACAATTGTCTTTAGTATTCAGTAGAGTAACATGTTGCACAGGTTTGTATAGGAGCAATAGGCTAAGTGTGTAGTTGGCTCTGCCACCTAGGTTTGTGCAAGTACACTCTATGATGTTCTCACAGTGATGGAATTGCCTAACAATGCATTTCTTAGAATGTATCCCTATCGCTAAGTGAAACATGACTGTACTTCATTATAGAAAAGCATCTATTTGTAAATATGTTCAGAAAACTAAAGAACACCATGTTTTATATTTTTTAGTTTAAAATTAAACAGAGAACATCAATTAAGAGATAGAAGGGATTAAAATAACCGAATGGAATTTCTGGAATTGAAAAAGTATAATAGCTGAAATGAAAAACCCACTTGAGGATCTCAATAGTAGCTGTGAGCTGATAGAAGAATAATCAGCAAACTTGAAGATAGATCATTAGAGATAATCTAATATGAAGTACGTATGAAAAAATTGGCAAAGTACACGTTTTTATGATGAGAAACTCTGTTTGTTAAAACAAGCCATTAATACTTGTGGAGTTAAATCAGCAGCCTGCATTCCCTTGAACTGCTCAGACTGTTTGTGATAGAATGGAATTTTGATTTTTAAACCCCAGCTGATGGGCCTTTATTTTAAGTCATATGGAGCAGGGCCTTGGAGCTGGCTTTCAGGAAAGGCATTCTGTCTCTTGTTCGGAAGTTTCTTGTAGAGTCTCTAAATAAAATCTGCAGGCGTGGCTGCTCTGTGCCACTATGCTATTAATGGACTTCAACAAAATGTGCAAGTCAGAGTATTCTGAAGAATATTATTTATTTATTTATTTATTTTTAATAAAGACAGGGTTTCACCATGTTGGTCAGGCTGGTCTTGAACTCCAGCCTCAGGTGATCTGCACACCTTGGCTTCCAAAGTGCTTGGATTACAGGTGTCAGCCACCAAGCCTGGCCAAGAATATTCTTTAAAAGAAAGAATTCATTTATTTTTATTTTTATTTTTTTAAAGACGGGGTTTCACCATGTTGGTCAGGCTGGTCTTGAACTCCTGACCTCAGGTGATCTGCCTGCCTTGGCCTCCAAAGTACTTGGATTATAGGCGTGAGTCACCAAAGAATTCATGTAAAGCCACCTGTTCCCTCTTTTGGACTGTTATCAAAACAGCAAGGCCTAGACTGCCCTTCTTTGCAAGATTCCAATTCCCAGAACAGGGCCTTCCTCTCAGTGAATATTTGCAAATGGATGAGTGGGTTATATGTGACCTCATATGACTGTTGTTCAAAAACACTTTCTTCATTAGAATGTTTAAGTGCACAGTTTCAATAAATCCATTAATTAAAAATTATCATGTCCTTAAGGGGTAGGAAGAGTTAATATATATAATTCTCTAGTTTATCTTTAATATATCTATACATGGAATCCTATTTAAATCAGAAATATTGTATGTAAAAATATTCTAAAATAGTGGTCTACAGGTTACAGTTTTAGAAATAATTATTACATTATTTATTTTGAGACAGGGTCTCTGGTGCCCAGGCTGAAATGCAGTGGTATTATTACGGCTCACCACAGACTTGACCCCTGTGACTCAAGTGATTCTCCCACCTCAGCCTCTGAAGTTGCTGAGACTGCAGGCATGTGCCACCATGCCCAGCTAATTTTTGTATTTTTTTTTTTTTTGAGACAGAGTCTAGCTCTGTCGCCAGGCGCCAGGCTGGAGTGCAGTGGCACGATCTCAGCTCACTGCAACCTCCACCTCCTGGATTCAAGCAATTCTCCTGCCTCACCCTCCCGAGTAGCTGGGAATTTTTGTATTTTTTGTAGAGATTAGATTGCACATTGTTGCCCAGGCTGGTCTTGAACTCCTGAGCTCAAGCAATCCTCCCACCTCTGCCTTCCAAAGTGCTGGGATTACAGGCATGAGCCACCATGCCCAGCATTATTGTATTTAAATACCAAAAAATTAAATAATTATACATGCCTTTTAAAGTTAGATAGAATGGAAGTTTTGCTGCTATTCTCAGAGCTTTAAAAGAAGGAAAACAAAATCTAACAATAGGAACATTGTGCATTACTGAAACACTTATTAAAGAAAATAAAACTTCCCATTTTCTCATTTGTTACCCAAAGTTACCAAACATCTTTAGAGAAGTTAAGTTGCTGTTGTAGCTAGTTTGTTATTGGGTCAGTTACTTTCCCATGGACTCAGCAGAAGTTCCAACTTGCTTTTGCCATTGACCAGGAAAAGTTACAAAAGTCTCGACTTTCATGAATCAGAACTGGTCTGGCTAGAATCAGCCTGCTCTGTAATAGAAGAGACTGTGGTTTGGCCCATTTCCCAGGTGGGGAACCTCTGCTAGGTCTGGCAGACATGGAGACAGAGGGATAGCATTCTGACCCACCGCATGTCCCCACATTCTCCTGATAAAGCAAGTCACCACTGCTTGTCATAACCCACATATTGGGGAGAGGCGCACTGCAGTTCTTATCATCCTCAGCTAAACCCCAGGATAGACAGGAGGAAGGTAGTTGCCAGTTCCTGAGCCCAACAGCTGTTTGAGGTGAGGACTGAGGACCATCCTCCTTCACTCTAAACTTCCCCAACTGTGTATTTCTGGCTAAGGTGAAATACTATATTTTTCTCTTTTCAAATTATGAATGAGTTTGTTTATTTTGAAGGGAGTTGATGGAACAATCAGGGAAAATGTTTCTTTTTCTTTTTTCTGAGATGGAGTCTTGCTCTGTCACCCAGTCGGGAGTGCCGTGGTGTGATTACAGCTCAGTGCAGCCTTGACATTTGAAGTTCAAGTGATCCTCCCATCTCAACCTCCTGAGCAGCTGGGACCACAATTGCATGCCACCATGCCTGGCTAATTTCTTTTTTATTTTTTATAGAGACAGGGTCTCCCTATGTTGCCCAGGCTGGTCTCCAACTACTGGGCTCAAGCAATCCTCTGTCCTTGGCCACCCAAAGTGTTGGGATTACAGGCTGAGCCACCATGCCTGGCTGAAAATATTTCTTTCTTTTTCTTTTTTTTTTTTTTGAGACAGAGTCTTGCTCTGTTGCCAGGCTGGAGTGCAGTGGCGCAATCTCGGCTCACTGTAACCTCCACCTCCTGGGTTCAAGCGATTCTTCTGCCTTAGCCTCCAGAGTAGCTGGGACCACAGGCGTGTGCCACCACGCCCGGCTAATTTTTGTAGTTTTAGTAGATACGGGGTTTCACCATGGCCAGGATGGTCTGGATCTCTTGACCTCGTGATCTGCCCACCTCGGCCTCCCAAAGTGTTGGGATTACAGGCGTGAGCCACCGCACCCGACCCCTGAAAATATTTCTAACATGACAAACGTTGCTGGGTTTGCACTGCATAAGAAATGATGATGGCCAGGAGTGGTGGCTCACGCCTGTAATCCAAGCACTTTGGAGGCCAAGGCAGGTGGATCACCTGAGGTCGGGAGTTCAGGACCAGCCTGACCAACATGGTGAAACCCCGTCTTAAAATAAATAAATAAATAAATAAAAGAAATGATGCTGCAAATTGGGAACAGCCTCTTGTGATTATAAAATTCTTTCAAAGATCTTGCCTCCTCCCCTTCTTACATAGCGTGTTGCAGAAAAAGGCATTGGTATCTTTACTGAACATTTGAGAAAACTGGGGCTCAAAGAAAGTCAAGTGACCACCCACAATTGCCCAAGGAGATCTGGCAGGGTGAGCTCCCATCCAGCCCACCTCTGACCACGTGGCTTGGCTCATGACGAAGAGTGCTTTGGCTTTTTTGTTTTTTCAAGAGTTGCCCTGATGCTGGATTCTCTTTTCTACTAATTAAGAAAAGCAAGAGAAAGGAAAAAAACAGTACAAAAGAAAGAAAATCCTTACAAGGGAAGGCAAGTCTCAACGTGCCAGTCACGAGCGCTTCTGGCATACGTCTGTTTCCTTGTCCTTTGGACCTCCTGATCCTGAGCCCCAGCTTGGTTAAGACAATTACCCAGTAATGGGATTGCTGGGTCAAATGGAATTTCTATTTCTAGGTCCTTGAGGAATTGCCACACTGTCTTCCACAATGGTTGAACTAATTTACACTCCCACCAACAGTGTAAAAGTGTTCCTATTTCTCCACATCCTCTCCAGCATCTGTTGCCTCCGGATTTTTTAACGATTGCCATTCTAACTGGCGTGAGATGGTATCTCAATGTAGTTTTGATTTGCATTTCTCTGATGACTGGGGAGAGATAGCAAGGGGAGAGATGCCAGATGTAGGTGATGGGGAGGAAGGCAGCAAATCACACTGCCATGTGTGTACCTATGCAACAATCTTGCATGTTCTTCACATGTACCCCAAAACCTAAAATGCAATAAAATAAATAAATGGGGGGAAAAAAAGACAATTACCCGACTTATTTCTTCCTGATTCCTCTCTCCCTGTTTTTGCCTAAAAGAGCCACTTACAAAAGTAATTCGAGTTTCTATGAAAGAGAATTTGAAAGGCTGTTTTCAGTTTATGCTCAGAAGACAATATGAGAGTTTGCCAATGATTGGATCATCTGAAAGTTAGTTCTTTCCAAATTTTCAAACATTCAAATATGGCTAAGAAGAACACCAATGTTCTCAGCACAGAGATTTAAATGTGCAGAGCAATGGTAGCCCAGCTTCATTCTCATTCCTCACACTACTTTTAACCAACACTTGGGTGCATCACGCTGTGTGCTGAAGTGAATTTCTCTGCTACAGAGAGATGAATTTCGTGATGTCTCAAGAAAAGCCAGAAGCCGCAGCTGGCTCAGCTTTCTACGCTCTCCTGCGGCAGAACTGGCCCCGGCTCCCCAGCCCTGCTTAGGCCACACGGAAAATACTGGACAGGATTTAGAGGGTTGTGGGGCATTTGAACTATTCATTATGCATTTTTTACATTATGCTGTTAAAATTAGAAATATAAAATACAAAGTACTGTATGTTAGATATTTAATATTAAGTTTATATTAAACTTCCAGATAACATTTTTCAATGTTTATAATTACTTATTTAGCTCATAGATATGAGCATACCTTTTTATATTGGGGTGGGTTTTTTTTGTTTGAACTAGTCACCATCAGGTCCTGATCAAGACTTTAATGATGATTTCTTCAAATTCTTGCTACTTACCATCAATAAGAAACTGTTTCTACAAGCAGGTGATAAAATTTTTGTTTGTTTTTTAATGACCATTAAAAAATTTTCAACAGTATAAGTTATCTTTATAAGAGCTACAGCTCTTTTCTTTTACTAATAAAATGTAATGGTGGCATTTTACAGATTCCTTTCAACCCCTCAGAACTTTTTCTTTTTAGTTTATTTTTTTAGAGACATAGTCTCACTCTGTCACCCAGGCTAATGTGTAGTGTCACACTCACAGCTCATTGTAACCTCAAACTCCTGGGCTCAAGTGATCCTCCTGCCTCAGCCTCCAGAGTAGCTAGAACTATTAAGCACACACAATTATTTCTGGCTAATATTATTCTTGTAGAGATAGGGTCTCACTATGTTGCCCAAGCTGGTGTTGAACTCCTGGACACAAGCAGTCCTCCTGCCCTGGCCTCCTGGTGTTGGGATTACAGGTGTGAATCCCCACATCCAGCCAGAATATTTCATATGGAGCATTTCACAGTAACAGAGGAGCTGGCTCACCGTGGAGATTGGGTGCCTGGGTGGGCAGCTGGGACCAGAACCTGGGGGAGAGCCACACCATTGGACCCCATATAGATTCTGATTCGCAAAGACTGTGGGAGGCCTGGGCGAGGCTGCTCACTGGTGGGGAGTAAGCAGGCCTGAAGATGCTAGCGGCTCTGGGCCTGCTCAGCTGTCCTGAAGGCTGGGGAGTCAACAACTCAACTGAATACATCAGTCTACTGCCCTTACTAGCAGAGTAAGTTGGTTGCTTCCTGCCTCAGTCTGCCCATCTGTGAAGTGGAGATAATAGTGGTACCTATCTGGTAGGGTTGTTATGAAAGTTAAATGAGTGCCATGCCTGGCACAGAGTAAGTGATATATGTTTATTAAATTAAGTAAAAAGGTTGAGAAGCTCTGGAGTAGACCACTAACATGGTTTGGATCTGTGTCCTCACCCAAATTTCTAGTTCAATTGTAATCTCCAGTGTTGAAGGTGGGGTCTGGCAGGAGGTGACTGGACCATGGGGGTGGATTTCTCATGAATTAGCATCAGCCCTTTGATGCTGTTCTCATGATAGTGAGTTTTCACGAGATCTGGTTGTTGAAAAGTGTGTAGCACCTCCCCCCTCCCTCTTGCTGCTGCTCCTGCATGTGACACATCTGCTCCCCTTTTGCCTTCTGCCTTGATGGGAAGCTTCCTGAGGCCTCCCTAGAAGCCAAGCAGATGCCAGCACCATGCTTCCTGTACAACCTGCACAATTGTGAGCCAATTAAACTTCTTTATAAATTACCCAGTTCCAAGTATTTCTTTATAGCAATGCAAGAATGGACTAATATGACCCCCAAATCGCATGCATAGAACCAGCCAGAATCAGATGTTCTAAATTCTGGCTCCTCCACTGTTTAGATGTGGGCCACAAGCAGGTTATTCAATTTCTCTAAGCCTGGATTTCTTGGCTCATACATGACCATGGCATTTGTACCCATGTTATAATGGCATACAGATTAAATAGGATGGTTCACATAAAGTGCCCGAAACATAACAAGTACTGTACAAACGATGGCCATTACGAAGTGGCAGAGCCAGGACGTGAGCTCAGCTGTGCCCTGCCCCACTGCCCACACCTACCTCCTGTGAGCTACGTCTACCAAATAGAAAAGTGCTTCACCTGCCAGATTCCCTTCTGCAGCTGATTTAAAATCTTTCCACTTAGACTGATTTTTCAACCCTTTAATAATTTTTGTTCCTTATCTACGGACCCTGGGGTGGTTCTTCCTTATCTCTAGAAAGCAATGCCAAGAATGGTCAGAGAATTTGCCCAAGGGCCAGGCATTAAGCGAATTCCTTTGCAACCGCAAGGCCGCTGACTGCTGTCTTTCAAGGCTCAAGTAAGTTCAACATACCCTTCCTTATTCATATTTTATTAGGAAGTCATATCAGAAAATTAATCAGTTATGAAACTTTAAACATGAAATGAATCATTCTTATCAAATACATCAAGACCAGAAGCCAAGTCAAATATGGCATTTCATTTCACAAATATTTTTACATTTAATAGTCATGAAAAAGAAAATAATTTAAAAACAACTCTGTACAAATGTTAATATCAAGGAACAGCTGAAGCTTAATTTTAAGATATGCAAATAAGTGAAATGAAATAAGTAATGTTTTATTAAAATATAATATCCTTGTCTTTTTCCACCATATACACATTTTTTTTCTCTTTAAATAAATATATATTATGTATTTTAATAATAGCTTAGTTGACAACATTCATCTGGTGCTTTGGGGTCATGGAGTTTTACTTGGCAAGGAACACAAATACCGAAAACATCAGGTCCAATTGGATTCTCCTATAGCAGAAGAATTGGCTTTATTTTTAGAATGTCTCCTCTCATCTCTCCTCACATCAGGACTTCTGAGCTTTCTGAGGAGTCGTCGGCAAACAATAGTTCATCAGGCAGCGAGTTCCCCAAGGGCAGCGTGCTTGAATGGGACCAGGAGACCCCATTCCTTACAAGTCTCTCCCCTGGAAAAACACTGCTCTTTTCAGCTGTGACTGCAGCAGAGGGGGCAGAAGTCAGATCTTCCCACTCCTCACTGCCTCCATTCAGGATGTACCGTTCTTCATGAGGTTTGCTGTCGTGAATTTCTGCTGTGACCACGCTGATGGCAGCGTGGGGAGTGCAGGAGGCAATTATAGAGTCAGGGTCAATGTTCAAGTCCAGCGGAGCAAGCGCAGAGCCCTCAGCCAGGCCCTCAGAGCTCTCCAGCCACTGTGTGTTGATGTAAATGACATCTGCTTGGTCTCGAACACTGGGTAAACTTTCTAAGAGCTTTTCCAGCTGCAGCCTCAACATTGAAAAGGTGGGGCGATCCAAGGGATCTGCTCTCCAGCAAGAGTACATTATTTCATATCTGAAAGTTAAAAAGAAGTGGATTAGGCCGGGTGTGGTGGCTCAAGCCTGTAATCCCAGCACTTTGGGAGGCCGAGGCGGGTGGATCACGAGGTCAAGAGATCGAGACCAACCTGGTCAACATGGTGAAACCCCGTCTCTACTAAAAATACAAAAAATTAGCTGGGCATGGTGGCGCAGTGCCTGTAATCCCAGCGACTCAGGAGGCTGAGGCAGGAGAATTGCCTGAACCTAGGAGGCGGAGGTTGCGGTGAGCCGAGATCGCGCCATTGCACTCCAGCCTGGGTAACAAGAGTGAAACTCTGTCTCAAAAAAAAAAAAAAAAAAAAGAAGTGGATTATCTCCCAGCATAGCACCCATCTCTTTGTGCAATCCATGCCTTTGCTTTTATAGAATCTTTATCACGTTTTAATCAGCATTCATTCTACTTTTTATTAAAATTATTGAGACGTTTTTGGCGGCCTAATATTTATACAACTTTTGTAAATGTTCCATGGAAAGTGATTCTGTTTCTAGGAAAAGAGCACATATGTGGCAATTATATCTAATTTTGCAGATAAGGAGTATTTAGGTCTGTTACTTTATAGTGGCTGACAAACTATGGCCCACGGGCCAATCCTGGCCCACTATCTGCTTTGTAAATAAAGTTTTATTGGAACACAGTTATCCTTATTTGTTTACACAGTTAATGTCTTCTTATATCACAATGGCAGAGTTCAGCGGGTAGTAAAAGGCCTGCAAAGCCAAAAATATTTGCTATTTGGCACTTTATAGGAAAAGTTTGCTGACCTCTATCCTATGCCATCAAACTGGGTTGTTACCAGGACAACTGAGTTAGCTGGGGCCCTGGGGCCCTGGGGCTAGGGCTAAGAAGGCCAGGAGCAGGGCTTAGGGCAGAGGGTAGTTGTGTACTGTGTATCACTTCATCTAGTCTTCTCAATAGCCCTGTCATTGTCACTTGTAATGAAGATGACAGTGGGCTCAGGGACATTACAGAACATGCCATGGCCACATGGGTAGCCAGGAATTCAGATTCAGATTGGACAACTCCTGCATCCAAGTGCTCCTCATGACCCCTTCCACTTTGCTTCATAGAGGACAGCTCACTTCTGGGTGTTTTTTTCATCCCAGTGTCTCACATAGTTAAGAATTCCAATGGAGGGACATTTAATGAAGCACAGTAAGACAGATGACAATTAGGAGTCAATAGGCTGAGATAAAGAGTGAGTTATATCATCATTTCATTAAACATGGTTTTTTTTTCTTATAATTGATTGATTTGACATTTCAGGGCCAGGCATATTAATTGGCATACACACACACACACACACACACACACACACACACATACACGTACACATATACACATATATATGCATATATATATATTTAAATATATGTATATATTTTTTGAGACAGAGTCTCACTCTGTCACCCAGGCTGGAGTACAATGGTGTACTCTTGGCTCACCGCAACCTCTGCCTCCTGGGTTCAAGCGATTCTCCTGCCTCAGCTTCCCAAGTAGCTGGGATTACAGGTGTGCACCACCACACGTGGCTAATTTTTGTATTTTTAAGCAGAGACGGGGTTTTGCCATGTTTGTCAGCCTGGTCTCAAACCCCTGACCTCATGATCTGCCCGCCTCAGCCTCCCAAAGTGCTAGGATTACAGGCGTGAGCCAATGTGCCCAGCTATGTATTTTTTTTTTTTTAAATAAGATGAAGTCTTGCTATGTTGCCCAGGCTGGTTGAGAACCCCTGAACTCCTGGACTCAAGTGATCGTCTGCCTCAGCCTCCAGAGTAGCTGGAATTACAGGTGTACACCAGCACACCTAGGCATCATTTCATTTTGATTCTTTTCTGTTTTGAGAGACTGATATTCATATGTCATTGGATAAAAAAAGACCCAAATTTAAATCATCTGACCCATACAATAAGTTACTGGCATCTTATAAACAGAAATATGCAATTTCCATACTTACATTTAGTTACAGCCTACAGAACCTTTGGCTAATTCTACTAACAAGGTACTTCATACACAACATGCAGATCTCATTCATGTAGATGTATAATAATATCTTTTCATCTGTCCACTTTCCAGCCTTTATAAACACTTGCACATGCATCTGGAAGGTGGAGGCTGGTAAAGTGCCATGCGTATAAAGAACCTGATCCTGAACATAAGACACCTAGACAATGGCATGGCACATTTCCGTGTCTCACAATTCTGCCTCTCATCTCAGGCTTACAGGGTTTTTGTTTCCCTGTTTTATCTTCTTTAGATGGTCACTTAGACTTGGCAGACAGTTTCTGTTTTTATTTTTGAGGTTTTCATGGCGTAAATCAATTTGCATGACTCTGTTTTCCACAGAGCCTTGATTGTTTGCATCTGAGATGAGCTTTGAGCCATTCTGTTCTTAGGGACATAGTCTCCTTTTCATTACTTCAGCAAGAGGCTGTGGTATTTAGCTTACTTTCATTTATTTCATGTCTTAGGGGAAAATGTTTAAATAATTTATCTTTATTTCCAACTAGAATAGTAGCAATGTCATTTTAAAACTCTTTTTCCTCTTATATTCAATACCTTATCAAATGTATAAAATATAAATGTGACTTTTAAAGACATGGTAAACATGTAAACTGTCTAACCTACTCCCACAAATGGACAATTTCATAGTAGTAGACCAAGGAGATCAACAAGAAGCCCCCACCTGGTAAATAATAGGAAGGCTGTGATAAATTTAAATTTTATAAAATATTATAGATGGAAAGAAAAATAAGTTTGGTAACTGGCTTTGTAAATGATCATTTTTATTCTTCTGTTGAGATTTTATGAAAGGTGTAACCATAAAGGTTGCCAGGGGCTGTGGGGAGGAGAGAATGGGATTAGTTTAATGGTTAGAGAGTTTCAGTTTTACAAGATAAGATGAGTTTTGGAGACAGATGGTGGTGATGATCATACAACAGTGTGAATGTACTTCACGCCATTGAGCTATGCACACTGGTTAAGGGAGTATGTTTTATGTTACGTATATTTTATCACAATTAAATACAAGCCCAGGCACGGTGACTCAGACCTGTAATCCCAGCACTTTGGGAGGCCGAGGCGGGTGGATCACCTGAGGTCAGGAGTTCAAGACCAGCCTGGCCAACATGGTGAAACCCTGTCTCTAAAAAATAAATAAATAAACAAACAAACAAATAAATAAATAAATACAATCATATACATTTACAAAATTTGTAAACTTATGACTTTACTCATATTTTCAAGCTCTGAGGATGGCCGAGTGCAGGGCTGCAAGTCTTCACAGGGAAATGATGCCTGTCTCCTATCCGCTGTGCTTCCACTGTGCTAGCCGGCATCTAGCCAGCTCTGCCACTCAGCCCACTGTGGCTCCCATGTTGTCCCTTTTCCAGATCTTGGATACCTCTGGTGGCAGTGGAGATATCAATGGGTAGAGGAGGGTTTCTGAGATGGAGAAAGTGGGTGTAAGTTGGGGTCCTTGGGGCAGACAAGCAGCAGGCAAGAGGCAGGCTGGCACTGTGCCAGCCAACACGCCAGGTCTTGGGTGCCAGGATGAATAAGGGTGTGAGGGCAATGCTAGGCTGATCAGGTGTGTGAAGCGCGACGGTGGTGCTGGGATGGGCATCAGGTGAGTCCCGGAGAGGAGCCCCTGAGTCCACACAACCGCAGCTTCAAGGTGGCTGATGCAGGTAGAACGTGACTAGCAAGTGCCAGCTGTGTGTGGCCTGATGGGCCCTAACTGTTTACTCCTCACTGCAGCCCCAAGAAGAAAGAGATGCAGTTCCACTCACAGACAGGGCAGCTGAGGCCTGGAGAGGAGAGGGACTGACTGAAGTCACACTAACAGTCAGTGGCAGTGCCAGTCCATATGACACAGGTGCCCTGCTCTCATCTGTGACCTCTCCGTCACTAAGAAGAGTTACTGACCTTTCCCTCATGTTTACTATTTCAGCCATCATGTGAAACACTTTAGATTTGCTTCTTTGGTTTTTGTTGTTTTTTTTGAGACAGGATCTTGCTCTGTTGCCCAGGCTGGAGTATGGTGGCATGATCATAGCTCACTGCAGCCTTGACCCCCTAGGCTCAAATGATCCTCCCACCTCAGCCTCCTGAGTAGCTGGGACTACAGGCATGCCCCACAACACCCAGCTATTTTTTTTTTTACAGAGATTGGGGTCTCACTATGTTACCCAGGCTGATTTCAAATTCCTAGCCTCAAATTCTCCTGCCTTGGCCTCACAAAGTGGCATGAGCCACTGCACTCAGCCTGGGTTCATTTTTCAAAGGAAACGTCTCAGAAATGGGAACAGAGGCCTCTTTGGGGAAGGCTGTTGTTACCCAGCATCTAGATTCGAGAGGAGACAGGGAAGAAAGCTGGGCTCACGAGGGCCCCATGGCCACAGCACAGCTGTAGCCGTCTTAGCACACCCAGTGCACAGAGCACACAGGAGGCGGGGGTGGCAGGTTCACCCCTTTTCTGCCTGACTTCCCCAGCCACATGGCATGTGCTGACTCTGCTGCTTTGTCCCCTAAAATGCCTCACAGAAAACCGACTCAGCATTCCTTTGTTTCGGCTCTAAAAAACCACGGTGTGACACAGCTTAGACCTTGCTAAGACCCAACAGACCCAACTTAATCACCACAAATGTCAACTTTTTTTGGCGTGTGACGAAAGCTAAGAATGAAACTGCAACAAAACTCTTTCCATGGTCAACACTGTTTGACTGAAATGCTTCCTTATTTTCAGAAGCAGGCACTTCATAAACATGGCACTTTTTAAAACTACCATGAAACCCTAGAACTAATTTTATTAGCATTTCAGGATGTTTTAAAGGATTTAAAGTGCCTGTTTCTCTTCTTAATGTTATACATCTACAACCACAATAAGAACCATCAACCACTGCCAATGGGACGGGACTTTGATTACAACAGTTGCCTTCTTTTTGGCTTAGAAGGGACCTGGGAGGCCTGCAGGCAAATGGACCCAGGCTCTCTCTCCCATGTGAGGCGCAGGACGTGTGGGTGTGTGAGTGTGTGTGTGTGTGTGTGTGTGTGTGTGTGTAGGGAGGGTGCTGCCCACATTTACCTGTGCCAGCCTGGCCATGGCACTCCATGACAGAGCCAGTGCAGGCCCATGGTCCTGAAATGTTCTCGCTAAATATGGTAAGAATGGCCATTTCCAAGCCCATGGCCCTTATTGTACAGGGAGGAGACTCCCCATTAGGAAGGTACAAATCACCATCACCGAGCTACCAGCAGTGCCACAAGAAATTATTTTAATAAGGTCAGCAAAGTGCTTGGGGGAGATTAATTGCCATGGCCACTCACATGACGAGTTAGGAGGTAGAGCCTGGCCTATTGCCTCCAAGGCCTAGGTCTCTTCCCCATACTGCCTGGCCATGAAGACGGGGCCTTGCAGGATGGGATGTGTGTGCTGTGTGTGTGTGTCACAGCTGATATTTCTTTCTCCTGACACATGATCTCTCAGGGAACATTTTATTTTATTATTTTTTAATGAACACAGGGTCTCACTATGTTGCCCAGGCTGGTCTTGAACTCCTGGGCTCAAACAGTCCTCGCTTTTTGGCCTTCCAAAGTGCTGGGATAACAGGCATGAGCCACTGGCATGCACCCAGCCCCAGGGAGTACTCTGAAACACAATTCTGGGCCCACTTTGTACCAAAGGCATCATAATTTCCAGGAACAGGGGCAAGGAATTGAACTGTTAGACTATCTGATGAGCAGCCTGATCTGAAAGTCACTGGTTTTGATTTCTGAGTCTCCTGATGAAGGGTACTACTGTGAGTGGAGTATATGAAATGCCATATAAAAGAGAAGGATAACTGGACCCAAAGAAGGCAAGGGAATCATCCAAACATCTTATGCACTATAAGGCAAACCTGTTTATCTGTGGATACATTTCCTAGAGGTGTGTCAGGAATTTTAGGACAGGTGCCATTGCCTTGTCTTGACAGTGCCTGTCCTTCGAGGCTGAGGCCCTTTGGATGAGTGAGGCTCAGTGGGTTCACTGGAGACACCACACACTATCTCCCACATCAGGAATGGCTCTTGACCTGGGGTGTCTGCGGGTGACACCCTTTGCACATGCCCACCCGGCTTACAGCAGTCCCCTTCCCCTCCCACAGCTGTGTTTCCCAGGTCACTGCAGAGCCAAGTGGCTGCCCTATGCAGAATATGGAAGCGACACAGAGAGGCCCACTCACAGTTCATCCAGGCAGTCCTCGGGTTGCTTCAGCCTGTGGCCATGGAGAAGGTAGTCATACATCTCATGGTTCTGGACCCCGGGATAGGGAGTCATTCCACGCGTAGCTATTTCCCACATGGTCACACCAAATGCCCACTGGGAACAAAGGAACAAGTTAGGATGCAAGCCTTTCCACCAAGCCTGAATGGACTTTTTCACTGGGAAAGGTCATTTCCTTAAACACTGATGATTGCACACAAAGCTGGCAATTATGTGTGAGACACACTACCCTCTCCCAATGCCGCAGTAACGTGGGGTTGGAGTGTCACAGTTCCCCACTTCCACAAAAGCTGTTCTGGGAAATTTGACAGAGGCAGAACCAGCCTTGTCACACATCTGCTTAATGCTCTCCTCCACTGTTGTGAGGTTACTTCTTTTCCTAATCTCGGGTCAAGGGCATGATTACACAGCACCTTTCATATAGCATCTAGGTTCCAAGAGCCACTGGATGAACTCATTCAATTTAATGTGACTATGAAATATCCTAGTTGTGGGCAATGACTCATCCTTTGATAGCAAGGAAAAATGGGAAGAAATTAAAGGCCTTTGCAAAGCACATGTCTTCTGAATGTCGGGATGCTTCACATCTACCGTTCCACCTGAATTAAAGTATCTGGTAAGAAATAAAAGAGAAGGCCGGGCGCGGTGGCTCAAGCCTGTAATCCCAGCACTTTGGGAGGCCGAGGCGGGTGGATCACAAGGTCAAGAGATCGAGACCATCCTGGTCAACA
>NW_016107537.1:1795399-1801358 GCF_001604975.1 Cebus imitator
TGAGGCAGGAGAATTGCCTGAACCCAGGAGGCGGAGGTTGCGGTGAGCCGAGATCGCGCCATTGCACTCCAGCCTGGGCAATAAGAGCGAAACTCCGTCTCAAAAAAAAAAAAAAAGAAAACCAATAACAAAACCAAAACCCCTTTAGGGTTTTCAAAAATGAGGTGAAAGGGGTAGGAGCCCTAGGGGTAGGGTTGGCTGGGAGGCATGAGGGGGCAGGCCCCATTGTCACAGCTCTGACCAAGAAAAACAAGTGACAAAACACATTGAAGGACCACTCCCTCTTCTTGCAATAAAAAATTTAAAATCAAGACATAGTTATTGTTTTTGAAGATTTACAGGAGACAATGGCTCTGCTGAAGCAGGCTGAAGAAATGGGGAGAACTTAAGTCCACACTTCTTGTATAATGAAGCCATTGTCTGCTGTGAAAGGAAAGCTTCCATGTATTCAAAGTACAAAACTTCTTCCCAAGGAAGTGTCCTGAAAACTTAAGGAAAAGCCTTTACGATTTTCACTCCTGTCTTTATGATGAGGTGACGTACATGTAATTCTAGGTCCAAAGCTAGTTGATGGCATGGGGAAGGATCACAAGGGTCACACCTCACATTCCTACCTGAATGAGAGAGTCAAGGTAAAACTGGAGTCATAGAGGAAAGCTTTGGAAGCCAGGCAGACTCTCAGACACAGAGGCAGTGAAAACACCCAAACATCCAGCCGTATTTCCATCTTTGGAGCAAGCCATACCATCCCCCTCTGACTACAGCTTCCTTCCCTATCTAAAGAGGAACAGGTCATCCCCCTAACTCTGCAAAGACCAAACACCATGAGGTTCCAACCCTTCCAGGATGGCCAAGGACTCTTACATGCAGTTCCGAGCAGCTAAATCTCGATGAAGAAAATTCCTGTTGCTCAGATATTCCATTCCCAGGGCAATATCCACCATGAACTTCAATAGTGTCTGCAGAGGAATATGCTGGATGATAGAGGAAACAAGAAGAAAGACTATCTTTAAAAAGGAAAACTTGTAAGTGGTTTCCGCCTGAGGGGAAAAGGATGCTTTAATTTGTTACAGTGTAGTAATGAAATAAGGAAATAAATCTTTTATTTCTGTATCACTAATATCACAAATAAGGTTTTAAAAAAGGAATGAAAAAAAAAAACGCTTAAACTTCTTGGCAAACATATTCTTTTCCCCATCTTTAAAAGTATTTACAGTGAATGACATAGTTTCTTTTCACAAGGTATGAGGTCGAATGTGATTTTCCCCTGTATCCTTCAGAGTGGTACAGAACACACACATTGCACAGAGGAGGGAAAGGGACAGGTGGTCTGGCTTCACCAGTCATGAGGGGTGTGTGTGTGTGTGTGTGTGTGCGTGTGTGTGTGTGTGTGTGTATTTTGAGACGGAGTTTCACTCTTGTTACCCAGGCTGGAGTGCAATGGCGCGATCTCGGCTCACCGCAACCTCCGCGTCCTGGGTTCAGGCAATTCTCCTGCCTCAGCCTCCTGAGTAGCTGGGATTACAGGCATGCGCCACCATGCCCAGCTGATTTTTTGTATTTTTAGTAGAGACGGGGTTTCACCATATTGAGCAGGATGGTCTCAATCTCTTGGCCTCATGATCCACCCGCCTCCGCCTCCCAAAATGCTGGGATTACAGGCGTGAGCCACCGCGCGTGTGTTTTAATGTTTGGGAGGCAAAAAGTCCACTTAAGATGAACTGTTTCAAGGCACCCCTATCTGCTACGATTTCACTTTGAAATGTTTTGAAAGATACTTTTTTCTTCTAAACAGAAATTAGGAGAGTCTTTACCTCTTATCACAGGACCAAACCACTTCAAGTACATATTCAGGAATTTTCATTTTGTTCCTGTGGGGACTTCCTACAAATCTCAACAGTCTAGTGTTTTCTCTAGCTTATAAAAATCAAACTAGATTGCTGTGTTAGAAAACCAGCCACTGTTGGCATCAGTTATGAGGATGACTACTGATAAAACTTCCATGTGGTAATTGTTTAGTGCAATCATGGCCCTGCAGAAAAGGATTTGCACAAGTCCCTGTAGTCATGAATGGGTCCATCCATTATGTACCCTCCCCAAGGCATTGGATTTGTCATGGCTTGCTTTCCAAACATGAGTTTTCCAAAATGGTACTCATGAAGACATTGCATTTTTAATAATTTTTATTTTCCAACCAAGAAACATGTCAATTACATGCTATATAAATAAATGAAATGTTTTAATCTTTACCTTTAAGTAATGGAGCTGTTTAAAAATCAGGCATGGAAGTTTTATGTCTCTATTCTGTATTATTTGGGTATTTGGTTTTCTGGATGCTAATTTCCAGGAAAGGATTCAGGTCCTAAGAAATATTACATCCTAGTGTCATTCATGAAGGTGTAATGAGTATCAGGTATTATTCATTTGTGCTGTGTTTTCCTAGAACATTTCTGTTATTCTTGGAGACTGTGACCAAAAGTCACTTAAAAAATAATTGTGTAGCACAATTAATAAATGGGTTCAGCAAGGTTGTAGGGTACAAGATGGACATAGAAAAATCAACTGTATCTTTATATACTAGTGATGAATAATCTGAAAATGAAATTAAGAAAACAATTTAATTTACAATAGAATTAAAATACTTAGAAATAAAGTTAACAAGGAATTGTAAAAATTATATTCTGAAAACTATAAAATATTGAAAGAACTTAAAGAAGATCTAAATAAATGGAAAGATATCTTGTGTTCATGGATAGGAAGGCTTAATAGTGTTATAATAGCAATAGTCCCAAACTGATCTACAGATTCAACATAAGCTCTATCAGAATATAAATGACTTCCTTGTAGAAACTGATAAGCTGATCCTAAAAGTCATATGGAAACTCAAGGAACCAAGAATAAACTTATAAACTTACTACAAAGCAACTATAATTAGGACAGTATGGTGCTGGGATAAAAATAAAGATCAATGGAAGACAACTGAAAGTTTAAGAATAAACCCACGTATGATCAATTGACGTTTAAGAAGGATGTCAAGATCACTGAGAATAAGGGAAAAATAGTCTTTTCAACAAATGTTTCTGAGACAAGTGAATGGCGACATGAAAAGGAATGAAACTGAACCTCTACCTCAAACCATACACAGAAATTACATCAAAAGATAAATAAAGACCTAGATGTAAGACCCCAAACTATAAAATTCTTAGAAGAAAACATAAGGGCAAATCTTTGTGACTTTGGCTTAAGCAATGGTTTCTTAGATATGACACCAAAAGCACAAGCAATCTAAGGAAAAAAAGAAAACTGGATTTTGCCAAAATTAAAAATGTTTGTGTCTCAAAGAACACCATAAAGAAAGTGAAAAGAAACTCGCAAAATGAAAAAAATATTTACAAATAACCCATCTGATAGGAACTTGTGTCTAGCATATATACAGAACTCAGGCTGGGTGCCATGGCTTATGCCTGTAATCCCAGCACTTTGCGAGGCCAAGGTGGGTGGATCATCTGAGGTCAGGAGTGGATCATCTGAGGTCAGCCTGGCCAACATGGTGACACCCTGTCTCTACTAAAAATACAAAATTTGCCAGGCATGGTGGTGAATGCCTATAATCCAAGCTACTTGGGAGGCTGAGGCAGGAGAATCACTTGAACCCGGGAGGCAGAGTTTGCAGTGAACTGAGATTGTGCCATTGCACTTCATCCTGGGTGACAGAGCAAGACTCCATCTCAAATAAACAAACAAATAAAAACAGAATATATACAGAACTCTTACAGCCCAATAATAAAAAGATAGTCACATTAAAAATGGGTAAAGGATCAGGTAGACATTTCTCTAGAGAAGACATATAAATGGCCAATAAGCACATAAAAATATGCTCAATGTTATTAGTCAGTAGAGAAATGCAAATCCAAATCATAGTTAGATACCACTTCACACCCACTGGAATGGCTGGAATTGAAAAGTCAGATAATAAGAAGTGTTTTTGAGGACATGGAGAAATTAGAACCCTCGTCTGTTGCTGGTAAGAATGCAAAATGATGTGGTTACATTAGAAAACTAGCTGGTAGTTTCTCAAAAAGTTACACATTGAAGTTACCATATGACCCAGCAATTCTACAGTTAGTATATACCCAAGAAAATTTAAAGCATACGTCAACACAAAATGTGTACCAAATATTCATAGAGCATTACTCATAAAAGCCCAAAAGTAAATAACCCAAGTGTCCATCAACAGATAAATAACCAAAATATTGTATATCTATCTATACAACAGACTGTTATTCAATCATAAATAAGAATAAAATACTGTCACATGCTATACATGAATGAACCCTGAAAACATTATGCTAAGTAGAAGAAGCTAGTCACAAAAGATTACAAATTTATATGATTCTATTTATATTAAATGTCTAAAATAGGCAGAGAGAGAGAGAGAGAGAGAGTAGTTTAGTGGTTGCTTAGGGCTGGGAACAAGGAGGGTAAAAGGGATTACGAGTTGACAGCTAAAGAATATGGGGTCAGTTTTGTTTTATTTTTGTTTTTAGGTGATGAAAAGTATCCTAAAATTGTTTGTGGTAATAGTTGCACAATTCTGTGACTATACTAAAAACCACTGAATTGGAGAAATATATAATATTTGAATTATATATCAATAAAGCTGTCATCTTAAAAAAAAAAAAAAAGAAAGCACTGTTCCAGGAAAAGAGAGGAGGGAGAGAGAGAGAGAAAGAAGAGACACAAGATAGTTCTCTCTTTTGTTTCTGGAGACTGGTGTGTGAGGATGTGAGGCTGGAGAAGCTGCCGGTATCTTGTAACCATGTGGAGCGCTGGCTGCAGACAAACAGAGAAAGGTGGAACACTTTCGCACACTTGATGTTGAGGACAAAAATTGCCAACTCTGCAGCTGTGCTACCTCTGGGCTTTATTTCACGAGATCCCGTATCTCCGCTGAAAATCATTTTGAGTTGGTGAAGTCATCCCACTAGTTGCAGAACCTAAGCATTGACCCCAACTTACCTTTCCTGTTTTATCACCCCACCTCCTATCCTTCCGTTGCTCGGCTGTTGCCACGTGAGACAATCTGCTTTGACTAAAACATGGATGTGTTCCCAGATCATTTGGTCTTTGCTCATTCTGATCCTGGCTGTGTGCTTCTCTTAATTTTCTTCTGTACTCCTCCTACCACTCTTTTGAGGATATTCATTTTGGCAGTGTGGAATTGTTTTTTTTTTAACATGAAGTCTTGCTCTGTTACCCAGGCTGGAGTGGTACAGTGGTACGATCTCAGCTCACCACAACCTCCACCACCCGGGTTCAAGCAATTCTCCTGCCTCAGCCTCCAGAATATCTGGGATTACAGGCATGCACCAGCATCCCTGGCTAATTTTTGTATTTTTAGTAGAGATAGGGTTTCGCCATGTTGGCCAGGATGGCCTCAAACTCCTGACCTCAAGTGATCTGCCCACCTCGGCCTCCCAAAGTACTGGGATTACGGAAGTGAGCCACTGCATCCGGCCGGCAGCACAGAATATTTAAAACATTTCTCTAGCCAGAACTCATTTCTTCCCTGAAGTTCTAGCAGGCTGCTCACTTCACTGTGTGGTGCATATGTTATTACAGCCTGCCTCCCTCTGTACTATCCACCTCCATGAGAACTGGGGTCATGTCTCATCATCTGCCTGTCTGCTCTGCACAGCTCCAGGCGTGATGTCTGCCCTGGGCAGAGTGGCACTATGGGTCCAGCACCCAATCCCTCCTGGAGAAGCATGTTTAAATACACTGATATTGGGTCATCACAGTATCAAATGCACTGATAATAGTCTTGGGCTGCTCTAGCAGAAACATGATATATTTATTCCAGGCAGCAAAGAAAAGATCTAAATAGAAGATTGATTTTCCTGTTTGTCTATGCACTTTGTATCTTCCATCTTTTTTTTTTTTTTTTTTTTTTTTTTTT
>NW_016107537.1:1805033-1846494 GCF_001604975.1 Cebus imitator
GTGATCCACCCGCCTCGGCCTCTCAAAGTGCTGGGATTATAGGCGTGAGCCATCGTGCCCGGCACTTTTTTATTCTTTTACAGACTTCTTATAATGTTATCATCTTTCTTTTTGGGGGAAAAAGTGGCAGAAAATAGTCCTATCTGTAATGTTTTCTGTGTTGGGCTAGGCCCCTCACCTCTTTGGAGGAGTCTTGGTGATTTTATAACACTGTGATGTGGCTGCAGCTTCCTGTCTCTACAGTTAGTGCTTGTGCTGGTGAAAGACAACAAGTGCATTCTCATGGAAGAGAACAGGAGTAAGTGTGGGCATGGGGCCGGGGGGAGCTGGAAAAAAACAATGGGGTCTACTTTCCTGTCCAGGTCACTTAGACTGTCCCCAGGAGGAACAGAAAGAGCAAAAGGGGGAAAAAAAGCAAAGCAAAAGTCCACTCCCCTCCATCACACACAGGTGTTAAGATATCAGCAAAGTCAGCTGGAAGTAGAAAAGGAGGCTCCAGCATGTGCTGACCCTAAATTGAGTCTCACGTTTGTGCCTGTTTCAACTGCTTTCCCAAATTTTGAAGAAAGGGCTGTTCTACAGATTGACCTGTCTCTTAGGATGAGGGCTAGTGTCTTTCTAAGCCAACTTCCCCCATGAAGGTCCTCAGTTGTCATTGTCATCATGGTTCACCATCACCTGTGTCTAGCAGTCACCTGTGACATGTGGTTATTAAGTTCATAAGTTACTAGATGTTGGGGCACTTCAGACTGAGGTCCTGCTTCTGTCTAGTTTCTCTGTGCTGGAAAAATTCAGGGCAGGGGTTGCTGCCCCTCTTTGGGGCACTGGTGAGGCACGCATGCCGGCCTACCAATTCCCAACACGTCTTCTGATCCTGAGGCTGGGAAGACTCATGATAAAGAGAAGATGAATGAAGTGAGTGAGTTTATTCTCGGTGAACAACTAGAATGCAACTCCATGCAGCCTCCATTGGGGAACTGAAATGCATCCTGAATCCAGGGATTTTATAATGAACAAGCCAAAAGAGAGGAGACTCTAAAAACAAGAAGCTTCTCTGACAGCACACGGGGCCCAAACATCTTTTAGAAGGAATGTGGCTTTACTGACATTAAGATTCTCAATGACTGGGTGTCGAGGGTCAGGAGAAAGGGAATGCACATTTCTCTACAGCAATCCCTTCTACTAAGCAGCAGACCCCACAGTATATGGGGCATCATATTCCAATCACCATTTCTGATCTATCTGCCAACGTTCTCCAGGTTACTGAAGCGAAGAAGTCCTGGCCCTGCCACCATGAGGTTCTGCACCTATGCATGCACATCACAGCGCCCAGTCTGGTTACCCTGCACCCATCATGCCCCTTTGCCCCCACTGAGTTCTGCCTGGCCCACTGGGCACTTGAGCCCCTGTGCTCCTGGTGCTTGGTTATTCACAGCTCCCTCACTGTGAATAACCAACTGTCTGTTTCCTGTTCTCCCCTCACCCACCACTCCATGGGGCAGGAACTACATCTGTCACGCTCCCTCCAGTGTTCCTAGAGCTCATTGCCCAGCTCAGAGTCAGCACTTGTTCACAGAGTGAACTAAAGAACTTAATAAGCCTTTTTATTTTTTATTTTTTTTCAGATGGGGTCTAACTCTGTCACCCAGGCTGGAGTGCAGTGGGGCAATCTTGGCTCACTGCAACCTCCGCCTTCCAATTTCAAGTGATTCTCTTGCTTCAGCCTCTGAGTAACTGGTATTACAGGTGCCTGCCACCACAGCTGGCTTATTTTTGTATTTTTTAAGTAGACATGATGGGGTTTCATCATGTTGGTCAGGCTGGTCTCAAACTGACCTCAAGTGATCTGCCCACATTGGCCTCCCAATATGCTGGGATTACAGGTGTAAGCCACCACACCCAGCCAGAACTTAATAAATCTACTTTGGGGTAAGGGTTTGTGAGTGAGTCCCATGTCATTGCTTCACGTGGAAAAGTGACCTGGATGACCCTAGGCCACTGTCACCCCCAGTCTGTAGATACAGAGAAGTATGCGGAACTTTACCACACTGGTCATGCACAGGACGTTTCCCCTCTGTGTTTTGTCTGCAGAGTCAGTGGGAGTGAGTTTTCATGGTCTCTAAGAACTAATTTCCTTGCTCTTTCATCCTGTGGACTCATCAGACCATCAAGTAAGAGCAGCAAGAATTCTTTCCCAGAGCCATCGTTGACGCAGTGAAGGAAGCAGTTGTTCCTAATTGCATTACTGCATTCAGCGATCCTGATACTGATGGTAGCTAAAGGGATAAAGGTGGGGTGTGTCCGAGAATGCCAAAGTGTGGACTGAGTGGTGCGATTCCTTCCCAGGACCTGTGGTTTCTTACAGCAGTGATTAAGGGCAGTGATGATCTGGAGTAACTTTTGCCATCAGAGAATGATTGTTGACAGAGGCCAGCCACACACTGTTCCCACACGTGTCCCAACCAGAACCCTGCAGGATCACTGTCTCCTCCAACAGACACAGAAGGTGCGTGAAAGGCAGGAAGGGCGTGCTGCTCAGCCAGGCATGTAGTCAGGACACGCTCACACCTCCTGCTCACAGTCTACCATCTGTCCACAAAACATGACAGGAGGATACTGTTTTCATTTCAGATAAAGGGGCCCAGGAAATTAAAAACACAACGTCCCCAGTGGCTATGATTCCTTAACTCTACAACCCTTGACATCAATACTAAAAATTGACTCTGAAGAAAGGCAAGCCTGTCCGTGGTTCTAAATTTCCTAGATGATCCATAATTGCCTCTACAGCTACATCCAAAATCACCAGGACTTCACAGTGCTCATGGTAGGTAAGTCAACATAGGGAGAAAAATATTGCAAACATTTTTCAGAACGTCAGTTGTACAGTCCTTTTGGCTCATCCACACTTCTTCAAAGGTTGACATCTGTGAACTCCAGAATGAGCTCTGTAAAATTTCTTTTGGGAGAGCCATCTTTAATGGCCTTCCCATGGTCTGCGAGCTCTGGGGATTATGTGGCCATGAGGGGTATGAACTGCCGAACCTGGAGCTTGGGTCACCCAACTCAAGTTGGTAAGGCTTTGTCCATAAGACTGTATGCACCGCCACTTTGCCCCAGCATAAAGCAGGAGTAATAATATCTGGAACAGGCCTGCTGTGAGGACAGACACCACATTTCAGTCCCTGGACACACAGGGAGTACTGAACAAAGGTCAAAGTCCTCTCCTTCCTGGCTTCACTTTCAAGATTAGATGATTTGGTTGTCCTGGCTAAGTCACACAAGCCCTGAGAAGCATTCAGAGGTAATACAAGAAGATCATTACCTTTGGTCCTGTGTCCAATCGGGAATAAAGTAAGTAAGTATGCAGGTCCCCATATTTCATGAAGGGTAAAATTACCATGGGCTTCGGGATGCCTTGAGAGCTCATTTCTATACATACACCTGAAATTACAAACACAGAATCAGTTACAAAGAGCCCTTGTTAGTGTGAACAGAAAAGCCCTGGAGGACCACTGGCCAAACTGACACTATGTGTTAACAATTAAAATAACCAAGAGCTCCTCTCACACTCTGTTCTACAAAATGAAACATACGCAGCGTCCACTACTTGTTTTTCCCCACTCCTTTCAGATTAATGAGGGCACGAGGGCTCTCACAAATCAAACTGTAACAAGTATAGCCACCTAGAAACCTAGGAATTTCTGTTAGGCTGAGTCTGAGGGGTGACCCCATAAGATTCAAGGGCGAACTTGTTTCATGTGATAGCTATTTAATCATATGAAGAAGTCCACTGCAAATGCTTAAACTATTAAAATAACTTTGAAGGCCTATAGATAAAAATTGGCATCCCTAAATTTTAACAGTTTTATAAAGGAGAAGCTACAATATCATTTATCATGGAACCTGAGAGCCAAACGCTGTCACCTGATCCCAAACTTGAAAAGCTCCTGCACTCTGTGTTGAGATCACAAAGTGCCACTGTTCTCATAGTCAGCTAAGCCAATAGCAGTGAATGAATAACAGTAGTTGATTTGACATAATACTGTATACAAACATTGATTTTCACATCTCTCTGCAGTGTCAATCATATAAAACTTTGAAAGATCTCAAAAGAATTTAGTCAGTATGTATCCAGTCACAGGATGGCAAAACAAGAACCAAAAAACCAAGGTCAGCAGAAAATTCGCTTATTTCCAGGTTGCTCTTCTCTCTTGGGACAGCATCCACTTGATACTTCATCTCCTTCTTTGCATTTTTTAGCTAATGGAGTTGCAAAGCCAAATTACATTAACTCACATTCTATGCAACTGTTAAATCAATTCCATGAAATCATCAATGTACCAAAATCTTAAGAAATCAGTACTTTTGGTTGGGCACGGTGGCTCATGCCTGTAATCCCAGCACTTTGGGAGGCTGAGGTGGGCGGATCACCTGAGGTCGGGATTTCGAGACCAGCCTGACAACATGGAGACACCCTGTCTCTACTAAAAATACAAAATTAGCTGGGTGTGGCGGCGCATGCCTGTAATCCCAGCTACTGCTGGAGGCTGAGGCAGGAGAATTGCTTGAACTGCGGAGGCAGAGGCTGCGGTAAGCTGAGATCAAGCCATTGCACTCCAGCCTGGGCAATAAGAGTGAAAATCTGTCTCAAAAAAAAAGAAAAAGAAAAAGAAAAAAGAAGTCAGTACTTTCAAATAGGTTAATAAATTATTTCTCAAAGATAACCTATGGAATTTGCCTACTTTTCCAGCTTTATCCCACTGCTATCTAACTCACGTATAACGTTTAATTAATAAAAATTATAACATGACCACCTCTGTGTCTTGCCTTTGAGTAACTGAGAGCAATTTAATTCATATTCTCCTAGAATTCTGTGGAAAACTCAAATCATTCCTGAGCCCATCAGTGTCCAGAAAATGCAAACTCATTATTACTGTCAGCCTCAGAAAACATCCTTATGAAGAGAAGTCCTGGTGAAAACCTCAATGTTACATATTATGTTGGGGTTATACAAAGTGTAAACTAATTTACACCAGAGATTTTTTTTCCTTTGGCACAGAGCATATCAGCAGAGTCCCCTTGGCCACCCACTCCCGCATTTCTCAGAAGTACCTAGAAGTCGAATGACATTTGGATGACTGAAATCTTTCATGCACGCTGCCTCACTGAGAAAATCCTCGATCTCCCGCTGCGAAAAGTTGTCCACTAAAGGAGAAAATAGAAAAGATTAGGTATGGATAATTTACTCAATTAAGGGGAGGGGGTGGGCAACAGCAATTCTGTTCTCTCAAACTTAGGTCAGGAAGAGATGAAACTATTGAGACAGGAAACAGATGAGTGGTTGTCAGGGGCTAGTAGGGGCAGGGGGAGAGAAGAGAGGGACAAACAGGCAAAGCACGGGGGACTTTTAGGGCCAAGAAGTTATTCTATATGATACTGTAATAGTGGATGCATGACATTACACATTTGTCCAAACCCACAGAGCTGTACAACACTAAGAATGAACCCTAATGTAAACTATAGACTCTGGTTAATAACAATGTATCAGTATGAGTTCTTCAATCACAAAAAATGCAGCTCATTAATAAAAGACATTAATAATAGGAGAAATTGTGTATGTTAGGAGGGCACCTATGGACATTCTCTGTACTTTTCTGCAAACCTGAACTGCTCTAAACAGTTAAAGTTTAATGGTAAAGGAAAAAAGTACCCCAAAACCAAAACCAAAACAAAGGACAATTCTAACCAATCTGCTGCACTTATATTTGCTTAAAAAAAAAAAAAGAAAGAAAGAAGGAACCCCACACCTTTCCCTTCCTATTGGTTTATATCCTGCAAGTCTGGTTGTTGAACCACACCTCGTGAGCTGGATGCGCTTTTATACCATTTTTTGAACTAAATTGGCTCAAGAGAGACATTTAAAATTCTAATATTTTGCTAAACGCAATAAGCCAGTCACAAAAGGATGGATACTGTATGATTCCACTTATATGAAGTACCTAGAGGGTCAAAATCAGAGACAGAAAATAGAATAGTGGTTGCCAAGGCTGGGGAGAGAGGGTAGTGGGTAGTCATTGCTTGGTAGGTGTAGAGTTGCAGTTTTACAAGATGAAAAGTTTTGGAGATGGTAGTGATAGTCGTATAACATTATGAATATGGTTCTTAATACCACTGAATTGCACACTTGAATGGTTAAGATGGTAAATTTTATGTTATGTATATGTTGCCACAATTAAAAACAGACAAACAAAACAAAAAGTCAAGCTTGCCTTAGGGAGTTTGCTGTAACAGAGTATAACTATGATTGAAATCATGCATGAGGCCATCTAATTCAGCGTGTCTACCATCCTATGGGCTCAGTATATATTAATCTTCTTTCTACTGAAGAAAATTTAGAAAAAATTTAAAAATTTTCTAATTAAAAAAAAAATCTAGACACCTGCAAAAATTTGTTCTCACTTATTCCTTTTGCTGCAAACAACCACATGGGGAAATAGAGTGGTAGGGCTCTGCCTGCAGACCCTTCCCTGGGGGACCAACCCGCGGGTAGATGTAGCTGAGCCTGGGGATTTTGAAGCTACAGATTATTCTCTTAATCTTTAACAATTAGCAGGGACATAATCCCTATGCAAGTTACCGTAATGAAATTAAAGAACAGCAGAATCAAGCCAGAGAAAAAGTAGGTTCCAGGCTCAGCTCCTCTCACCAGGCCTCCTAATATGCCTGCCTTATATCCCTAAATAGGGATCATGAAAGGACTCCCCCCAGACACACTGTGAGGCTCAAATAAAATCATACAAGAGGCAGGAATGGTGCAGAATATGGCTCAGTACTTGGTTCAGCTCCGGTGAGTATTCTAACTTCAGGGTGTTTTAGTATCTGGAGGCTAGTTCCTCAACATCCTTTTTAGTCATGTTCATTTTCTGTTCCTGTTGTTCTGATGAAATGCAGGAATAATTGCAATGCCCTTTGGCTAACAATGAGTATCACATAAATATTAGTCATTACAGACTGCTTAAAAAGCAAAAAGCACCGTTCATATGACTTGTTTGTTATTGTGGTTCCTTTTTATAACTGAATTAAGTTTCAGCCTCTAGGCCAGTCATGGTGGCTCACACCTGTAATCCCAGCACTTTGGGAGGCCGAGGTGGGTGGATTACTTGAGGCCAGGAGTTCAAGATCAGCCTGGCCAACATGGTGAAACCCTGTCTCTACAAAAAATACAAAAATTAGCCAGGCATGGCGGGCATGGTGGCGCATGCCTATAGTCCCAGCTACTTGGGAGGCTGAGGCAGGAGAATTGCTTGAACCTGGGAGGCAGAGGTTGCAGTGAGCCGAGATCACGCCACTGCACTCCAGCCTGGGCAACAGAGCAAGACTCTGTCTCAAAAAGAAAAAAATAAATAAACTTTAGCCTTTTCATTTAAGAGTCTCAGTACATGCTTATAATCTAACTTATGCTTTAATGTCCAGTAAATAGTAGATTTAAATTTTAGGAAGAATCCAATTTTACTTTATTCCCTGATCAAAAATAATATTGAATAGGTAAAAGGGATTAATAAGGAAGCAACATCAAGATTATTGACAAACTGAGCACCAAATAATTTCCATCCATGATTCGTGATGAAGACTGTGGGTGAAATGCCACATGACAATGGTCTATTTTCCAAATCCCTCAGTGACAGGCCATGACCAGCCAGACACCTACAGAATCAAACATAGACAGTTGTATGGCCCCAGATTCAGAAATGCATTTCCTAGGAGAAGGACATGGAGAGGAAATGCCAGCTTGCTCTGTCAGTGAAATCTGGTCATCTTATGGTGATAAAGAAGTTCAGCACAATCTGCCCCCTTTCTAGCTATTTCAATTAGACAAGTCAGCAAATCCCTATAGCTTCTTTACCTATATAGATTTTAGGCCGGGCACGATGCTGTAATCCCAGCACTTTGGGAAGCCGAGGCAGGCGGATGATTTGAGGTCAGGGGTTCAAGACCAGCCTGGCCAACATGGCGAAACCCCATTTCTACTAAAAATTCAAAAATTAGCTGAGCCTGGTGGTAGGTGCCTGTTATCCCAACTACTGGGGACGCTGAGGTGGGAGAATTGCTTGAACCCAGGAGCTGGAGGTTGCAGTGAGCCAAGATGGTGCCACTGCACTCCAGCCTGTGTGACAGAGTGAGACTCTGTCTCAATTTTTTAAAAAAAAGGATTTGAGAGGGCCTAGACTATACAAATTTTAAAATGTCCTAACTGGCCTTTCTACCACTACTTTTGTCAACACTGTAATTTGTTTTCTTCACACTGACACCAAAGTGAACTTTCTGGAAATGTAAACTGCTCTGTTCCTCATTTGATTAAGACTCTTAATAGCTAGCGCTCTACTTCTTGCAGGATAAAGTAGGATCTTGACTATGACTTAGAAGGCCCTCCCTGCCCCGCTGCTGGCTCTCTTCCCAGCTTGCTTGGAAGTTCTAGCTTATGATAGCAAATCTTTATATGTCTTGACCACATATTTATCCTCTTTTTTGGAAAATTTACTTTCCAGGCAGCCCACAGCTTCTTCAGGGCCATTCAAATGAGGAAGTGGTTCCACCACAATAGACAGGTCAGCCAGACCAACCCCTGTGGTCAGATGTTGCCATCAGATCACCCCTGCCTCGGCAATTCATGCTCTACTTTAGAGTTGTGAGCTCTACTAGATAAGAAGAGAGAGAGGGAGAAAGGAAGAATGAGCAAGACAGAGAGAATGCATGCATAGGCATGCTAGAGTTAGCAATAGTAAAAAATGTTGCTGCCTTGAGTATAAAGAATACGTAATGCATGCATGAGGAGCTCATTATAGTAATACCTCCTTGGTGACCTGTGTTCCACATTGCCTTCTGACCTGCTGGCAACTGAGATTGTGACATATGGCCTCATGGAGCACCCAATACTGAAGTAACTGCCTACCCCAGAAGAATGGCATTCATCATTGATAACTCACACTTCATGGTCTTCACTGCCACTTTCTGAGAGGTTCCATCTTGCTGCTTAAGATTTCCTTCCATTACAGACCCAAACTCTCCTGTGAAGTAAAAGAACATCTATATGGACACTGGGCAAATTCTCCCCTGACCACAGAAATGCTATAGTGCTAGAGCTGCTGGTTTCATGGTATGAGAGCAATTCACCCACAGGTAGCCAGGCAGAGCCTGCCAGGCCACCCACATTGCAACCACGGCCATGCGCCATGCTCTAGTCTCCTGCTTGTCATGAGCTTGGGTGGCTTGGGTCTACCTTAGCTCACCACTTTATTAAGCATTATAACCTATCCAAGACACTTAGAGGAGAACATGAAAAATATTATTGAAGTTTTTAAAGCACAAACTCTTTTTTTTTTTTTTTTGAGACGGAGTTTCGCTCTTGTTACCCAGGCTGGAGTGCAATGGCGCGATCTCGGCTCACCGCAACCTCCGTCTCCTGGGTTCAGGCAATTCTCCTGCCTCAGCCTCCTGAGTAGCTGGGATTACAGGCACGTGCCACCATGCCCAGCTAATTTTTTGTATTTTTAGTAGAGACGGGGTTTCACCATGTTGACCAGGATGGTCTCGATCTCTTGACCTCGTGATCCACCCGCCTCGGCCTCCCAAAGTGCTGGGGTTACAGGCTTGAGCCACCGCGCCCGGCCATGCACAAACTCTTAATACCATTATCATTCATCCTAAAAACAACTTAATAGTTAAATATGTATTTTCATTTTTGTTCCTAATTAGAAAGGTGCCAATAATAATAAACTTAAGAACTAGAGGAATAAATTTAAAGTACATAGGAAGCTAATCAATGAAGTACATGCTTTCAATGAGAAAAGAAAATTAATATTTTTCAAGGACCTACTGTGTGTGCTAGGCATTGAAGAGAATCTTCATTTGCCGGATTTGAGTTTCAAAAATCAGTAGTCTACCATTTCAAATAATAAAATGTAATGATCCACAGTATAACACAGAGTCCTAAAATGGTATTTTATTTAATAAATACACGTTAAAAAGTATTCTAAACTGCTTACCTTCTTATCCCACATTTTAAAGGCATTACTTTAAACTGCTTACCTTCACCCAGAATTTTTCCAAGAATTAGAAGATTCCTGTCAATCACAACATCTTCTAGTTTGTTTTGTAGTTCCTCACTGACTCCCAAGCTACGTACTGAAAAAGGAGTAACATACTATATATAAAAATTCTCCACATGCTTTCTTTCATTTGATAATTAAAATGAAATAAAGTCCTATATAATAAATATTTCTTTTTCATTTATTTAATTTATTTATCTATTTATTTATTTTTTGAGACGGAGTCTTACTCTGTCACCCAGGCTGGATTGCAGTGGTGCAATCTCATCTCACTGCAACCTTCGCCTCCTAGGTTCAAGTGATTCTTGTGCCTCAGCCTCCGTGCCTGCAGGCCCATGCTACATCCAGCTAATTTTTGTATTTTTAGTAGAGATAAGGTTTCACCAGTTGGCCAAGCTGGTCTCGAACTCCTGACCTCAAGTTATCTGCCCACCTCAGCCTCCCAAATTGCTGGGATTACAGGCATGAGCCACTGTGCCCGCCCCTTTTTTTTCATTTTGTATCTATTATTTCTCTCCCCAAAACACCAGTAATAAAACTTCATACTTTATTATGATTAAACTAAGTATAATGAATCCTTCAGGGCAAGGTTAATTCTGAAGAATTAGAAAAATCAGAGCCACATCTCTCTTTCTGTTGTGTGGTAGCAGCAGCCAGCAATCAGATTCATATGGGGTGGTTTGTCCTTGACTTAAAGGGGTAAGAAAGATAAGTCAATAGGTACTTTCCAGTGAATTCTTTACTATTAATATTATACCCCTAACTATAGTATACAAAAGAACCATACCTCTCCTACCCTCCTATGCTATGGACGGAGTCTCACAAACCCCAGGAAACATCTAGAGAACAAGCTCTTATTTCACATACTGTACATGAAATCTCATTATAACAGCACAGCAAGGGCCAAATTGAGCACTTTGAGGAACTGGAGAATAAGCTCTTCTATAATAAGATATGTAATACAGTAAGGTATCTATATAATAGATGTGTTGGCAGCAAGAGAAATTAATCAGAAGGAGACCAGTTCAACAACTCTTGGCAAATGATTCAGTCTGGACCATAGTTAAGGCATGTATAAGCTCTTGAGAGACAAAAAATGTGGATAATTAGAAGGACACATTAGTTCTCAGAGAAAAAATTTTATCCAGTGGTTCTCCAATAAAGGAAAGAAAGTGGTCTAAATGACAAATTTTAAATTAAAAAAAAAATTGAGGATATCAAAAGTCAAAACTTAAAGATTAGAAAAGTAAAGAAATTAATAATATCCACACCAAGCAAGTTTATATTTCATAGCAACCTGTATTCCATCATTCTTATGTCTTTTCTTTATTGGGGGAAAATATCCAGAAGTATGAATTTGTTGTTAATATTTGCATATCCTTTCTATACTTTTTCTGAAATTATTCAGGAACACTAGTATCTGTTTATTTCTACTGTTTAACCCAGAAGCCTTCACTCTGATTCAGCAAAGCTCAAACCATAATTGCTACAAAGGATGTTGGCAAATCATTCTCAGAGTTGGTTGCCAAGAAAACAGGAATGAGGCTTGAGGTTATGTCTGCTAGTTAGAAGTTTTCTTTAAATCCCTGACCTCTACCCATCTTATGTCACCCCAGAAAGTTCCTCTTTTCTGTCACATTTCATGACATTATGAGTCCTTTTAACCCCAGGTCCAGCTCCAGATTCCAGTAAATTAGCCCACAGAGCTGTGCATGGCAATGTCTGACTATCTACTTGCTGGTTTCTAAACACATTTTGTACATTAAAAATAACCATTCTTCTTCAATACCTTTGGTTTTTGTTAGAAATCTGTCTATTGTTCTTTCTTTGTTCTCAACTATTTGAACTTTTGCCAAAAAGGGAAATGAAAGTCAACTTACAGGTAAGTTCAATGGCTCGCCGACAGAAGGACTTCTTTGCTATATAATTTACCACTAATTCAGAATCCTCCTCTTTGAATGCATTCCTGGGTGAATGAAAACAAAGACACTTCACTATAAGAACAGGGCTACAGGGGCAGACACTGATTCCACAAGGATGCTACAGAGCGGACCCTTTTCAACAGGCTCTTCTACAACAAAACTTTCCCCCTAGGAGAAATGCATTTCTTTCTTTGATTTATTTTAGACTCACTTGGCAATATCGAACTACTCTAGCTAGGCACCATCAAGACCAGAGAATAACAGATAAGCTCCTAATGGCCAATGCTGTAACAATCTGAGCAAGAAACTAAAGTAGTACTAGACTATGAGTATAAGATGAATATCAATGAGGCCACACTTATGAAAATATGATTGAATGAATGACGAAATGGAAAAGATACCAATCTCCTATTTAGAAGAATTCCAAATATTTTCTGTAGTTATTGTGCCCTTAAGGGGTGAAGGGAGTTAAATCCTCATGCTCTCAGTGTGGGCTATGCATAGTGACTTGTTTCCAAAGGAAAGGAAGGAAAAATAACTTCATGGTAGAGAAACCGGCAAACACTGCTTCAGCCAGGTGATCAACGTCAACATCAACAGTGATAAATCATGTTAATATGGACCCTTGATAAGATGTGATGACAATGGCACTTTAATTCTGTGCACTTCCTCTCAATCACCCATAACCCATGCTCATTATGAGCAAAACATTGAAAAAATTGCAATAGAAGGGCATCCCACAAAACATCTAACACTTGTGAAAACTGGCAAGATCATCAAAGACAAGGAAGGTCTAAGAAACAGCCACAGCCAAGAGGAGCCTAAGGAGATGTGAAGACTGAATGTACCGTGGCATCCTTATGGGATCCCAGAACAGAAAAGGGACATTAGGTAAAAATTAAGGAAATCTCAAGAAAGTATAGATGTTAGTTAATGACAATGTATCAACATTGGCTCATTAACCGTAACAAATGTACTAATCATGTAAGCTGTTAATAATAGGGGAAAGTAGGTATGGAGTATATGAGAAGTCTCTGTACTATCTTCTCAATATTTCTGTAAAATTAAAACTGTTCTAAAAAATAAGCCTGGGCACGGTGACTCATGCCTATAATCCTAGCACTTTGGGAGGCTGAGGCAGGAAGATCATTTGAGTCCAGAGGAGTTCAAAACCAGCCGGGGCAACAAAGTGACACCCCCATCTCTACAAAAATAAAAAAATTAGCTGGATGTGGTAATGTGTGCCTGCGGTCCCAGCTAACTGGGAGGCAGAGATGAGAGGATCACATGGGTTCTGAAGGTTGAGGTTGCAGTGAGCCATGACTGCACCACCACACTCCAGCCTGGCAACAGAGCAAGACCTTGTGTCAAAAAAATAAATCAATTTTAAAAATGAAGTCTATTTTAATAATCAATGTAGTCACCATTTTAGACTAATTGGTGGGAAAGTATTATGAATTAGAAAGTCTAGATTACAGATTTTTTTTTTTTTTTTGCTTTTGAGATGGAGTTTTGCACTTGTTGCCCAGGCTGGTGTGCAATGGAGCAATTTTGGCTCACTGCAACCTCCACCTCCTGAGTTCAAGTGATTCTCCTGCCTCAGCCTCCTGAGTAGCAGGGAATACGGGCATGCACCAATGCCTGGCTATTTTTTTTTTTTTTTTTGAGAGACAAAGTTTCACCATGTTGATCAAGTTGGTCTTGAACTCTTGACCTCAGGTGATCCACCTGCCTCAGCCTCCCAAAGTGCTGGAATTATAGGCATGAGCCACCGCGCCTGGCCTACAGATTTAATCTCAATTTACCTTAGGTACATAGATTATTTTAAAGAGATAACAGAATTTTGAAAAAAATATTTATGTACACAAAGCAAAGCACTTGAAAGAATGTGTGCCAAAATAGCAACCAAGACCCATATATGGGCCTGAGATGGGCCTCACTTTCTCCTTTTGACTATTCTATATCATCTGATTTTTAAAAAATACAATGTTACTTTTATATTTTCACTTTTATAAATAAAAATAAAAGCATTTTCATTTAAAAATGAGCAGGAAGGTGTTTTTACAAAAGGAACAAATGAATAGATCTTATAGTAAGGATCCATGGGAAATGGACTTCAGTATAGACAAAAATAACCTGTTACAAGTCTTTCATTTGTTTTAAGCTTCTGCTGAGCTTAATGGTTCCTGGAAATCGTTTATTTCTAAATATTTGAAATAGTATTTTAATCTTGTTAATATATTTGCTGTACTCAGCACCCCCACTTTTTGGTAAATTTTATAATGTTCAACCTCAAACTTTCCCAGATTATTATAATCAGGGTTGAATCAAATAATATCTACGATCCATTTTGGTGCTAAACTTATGAGTTAGTAGAGACCCAGCTGATGGAATATTTTCACATGAAGCATTTTCTTCTGCATTTCTCAACAGCTAGGCTATAAGCTTCAAGTGGACAGCCTCATGCATGTCTTGCTCATTTCTCTCTATCCAGTGCCTAGAACAAAGTGTTTGTTTGTTTGAGACAGGGGCTTGCTCTGTTGCCCGGGCTGGAGTGCAGTGGTGTGATCTTGGCTCGTTGCAACCTCAGCCTCCCGGGCTTTCACAGTCCTCCCACCTCAGCCTCCAGAAAAACTGGGACTACAGGTATGCACCATGATTCCCAGCTAATGGGTCAATTTTTTGAACATTCTTTTATTTCTCCAGATTTGGAATGCGATCCTATATTCATCCTATATTCAGTTCCTAAAAGTGCCCTATACATGAACATCCTGTGCTGCTCACAAACTGAGTTTTTTCTGTTTGTACCAATACCTCACTGCCCTAATCACTAAATTAGGTTTTTGTGTCTAGGAGAACCAGCTCCCTACACTGAAATTTTTGTGTTTTTCAAAACTGTCTTGGCTATTCCTACACATTTACTCTTTCACATATTTTTTTTCTTTTTTCTTTTTTTTGAGTTGGAGTCTCACTCTGCTACCCAGGCTGGAGTGCAGTGGTGCAATCTCAGCTCCCTGCAACCTCCGCCTCCCAGGTTCAAGTGATTCTCCTGCCTCAGCCTCCCAAGTAGCTGGGACTACAGATGCACACCACCATGCCCGGCTAACTTTTTGTATTTGTAGTAGAGATGGGTTTTTGCCGTGTTAGCCAGGATGGTCTCAATCTCCTGACCTCATGATCTGCCTGCCTTGGCCTCCCAAAGTGCTGGGATTACAGGGGTGAGCCACCACGCCCAGCCCATATATTTTCAAATCAATTTGCCAACTTTTCTCAAGAACCAATTGTGATGGTGATTATTGAATTTATGGTAAACTTAGGGAAACTTCTTCTTTTGAGAATATTGAGCCTTCCCATCCATGAACATGGTACACATCTGTCAATTTATTCTTCTTTAACACTATCAGGAAGTTTAATGCTTTTTTTCTACAAAGCTCTTGCACATCTATTGGGTTTATTCTCAGGAATGTTATAGTTTTTATGCTGCTGTGAATGGGGTCTCATCCCAGCATGTTGTCTTTAATGTATTTTTAAACTAGAGTCAAAATGATATATAATATTCTAAACAACAAAAAAAATTTTTTTCCTAAAGGAAAGCCAAAAAGGAGGGAACCAAAGAAAGACTTCAGAAGAAGCAGAAAGGTAATTGATTCCTGGGAGCTGGGAAGATCAGCATTGCTATATACAGTTCCTAAAACTCTTGGCAAAGGTTTCAAAAGGTAATGTGCATCCCTTGGCTACTGCACTCCAGCCCTCCGGGATTACCTTAGTTGCACATTCTAGGAGGATTTACCAGTCCCCATCGAAATTTGGAACCTCCATAGAAGCTTTGCCTTCATTTTTCTGATTCTGTCTGGTTAGTTTCAAGCAAATATATTTATGAATCATTCTGTAACAGTGACTGTTTCAACAATGCTGACCATGAATTTCCACTTGATGACAAAAACTGCATTCGTTCTGAATGCTTAAAGATGTCAACATCTTAAGAGACTCAGTATATTTTAATGACGGAGTGAGTCTATAGAAGTCCCAATTCAGAATCATAGCATTTAGAACTGGTAGTGACCACGGAGACTATTCAGAGACAGATAATATCAAGGAAGCTTGGAAAAGTTAAAAGGCTAGTCAAACTGGTAGAATTAATGCTGGAACCCAGTGAACGAATTAACAACTTTCAATCCAGTGCTCTCTCCTCCTGCCAGACCCCAAGTATCATACAGCTTTTGCATGTGCTGCTCTTTCCGGCTGGGATGCTCTTCTCTCTCATCTAATGAATACCTGCTCTTTCTTCAGATCTTAGCTCAAGTGTCAGCCACTTCTGCATGAAAGCCTTCCCTGACTTTCTTAATGCAGTCAAATTTTTCAGACACATTCATAACCCTTTATATAGAATTTATTACAGTTGCCATTTTAAGTCTATTTTTGTGACTGCTTGACTACTGCCTGACTCCCCATAAACTGTGAACCACATGAGGGCAGGATTTTATTCACCACTGTATTCCAGTCCACCTCAGTGCCCAGTGCCTAGCAGGCCTTTAATACATATTAATGAGCTACTCTTGCAACTTCTGCAGAGGTTCTCTGTACTTGTTTTGTGATGAGCCTACATGTCACACCAAGACACTGGGATGTATTTTAGTCAATTATATGTTCAAGATTTAGATCAGATTTTGTCTACTTCTTTAAAATAGTCATTCTTAGAATTCACATACTAAGATATAATAATTATAAGAATAGGCTTGTAAGGACTAAAGTAACTGACCCCTAAGACAGGGATGAACACAAATAAAGGGCAGCCTGGCTGCCAATCTTAAGCCCCTTCCCATGCCTAACGCAAGTGTTGGAGTTAGTGGGATGTTCTAGTAGCATTCTGAAGGTGGAACAATGAAAGAGGGCTGCTTAGCCCCCTCCAAAGCACAGCCATACACCCCTCACTCATTCTGTCCCGCTCTAACCTGCCAACAATTTATCTCATACAAAATGCTTCCTCCTCACTCATTAATGATAAATTTGATTTCATGGAAATCCAAATTTGCTTCCAGAACCCTGCAGCAGAAAACTGAGTTCCAGAAACAACATTTATACACAGCCTTCTTTTCATTAGGTTGCTTTAACACAGCTTCTCATTTTCACTGATATTTAATTAGTGTTTTATTATAAAAGTAAAATGCATAGAAAATGTGAACAAGAGATCTTTCTTCTCATTTGAATGTTAAAATATAAACTTTGTCCCTGTTAGAAAAATAATCATTATAGGACATGTGCAAAATACAACAACAACAAAACAGAGTCACCCACAATAATACTAGCCACAGTTGCTATTACTTTGGTGAATTTCCTCCCCATATCTTTATCTATATATACGTTGAAGAAAAATAATCAGCATTATTTATTTTTTTTTTCTGAGACAAGGTCTCGCTCTGTCACCCAGGCTGGAGTACAGTAGCGCAATAGCTCACTGCAGTCTCTGCCTCCTGGGTTCAAGCAATTCCTGTGCCTCGGCCTCTCGAGTAGCTGGGATTACAGGCATGTGCCATCATGCCCAGCTAATTTTCGTATTTTCTGAAGAGACGAGGTTTCGCCATGTTGGCCAGTCTGGTCTCAATTTCCTGACCTCAAGTGATCTTCCCATCTCAGCCTCCCAAAGTGGTGGGATTACAGGTGTGAGCCACAGCATTTGGCCTATTTTTAAGGCTTCTAATAAAAGTCCTCACTTAACAGCAACCCAGTTTGAGTAGCAAAGGCCTACTATACTCTTTCTGTAAAAGAATCCTTTTCAGGGCTGGCTTTTGCTGGCAGCTGCCTCTGTAGGCCATGGCCTAAGTCAGGAAGCTGCCTAAGCCCAGGATATGCATCAGGCAGGACAGCCATCTGGGAGCAATGTGAGCAGCAAGGACAACAGGAAAGGCATAATAACTTGGTGTAACAACCTTGTCAGGAGTTCAACCAGTGGTATCACTGGGCAAACATTTTTAGCTGGGAGACTTACCCAAACTTTGTCTCCTGGATTCTTTTTCTGATGGCCATAGAGATGTATAAAACCAACCCAATCAAAATAAATCCACAAAAGCAGCCAAAGATGATGAGCACAGGATCTGTGTTGCCAGGCGCCGGAGTTGATGAGGGGGCATAATCTACCCAACCTGGAAAAATACCAATAGACCAATCATGGGTTTGAAATAACACGAGAAACACTGGCTTGTAATAGGGAAGAACAAATTGTCAAAGCTTTCAGAACTCAGTTAAATCTTTTATAATCTACAAATGTAGGCAGGCCTCACTTTGTGTAAGCTGAGATCATCCAAAGAGATCTTAATAATCGATGGGAAACTAGCTTGATTTACTCATTCCACAACATAAACATAGATCAAAATGTCACATTGTACTCCATAGGTATACACAATTTTTCAATTGTTAATTAAACACAGTAATTTAAAAATCAGTGAGAAAATTCATGTCAATTATACATGTACAAGTAAATGAAAAATATTAGTTCACCTTCACTAAGGACCTCTGGTTCATACCTAAAGTTTATCAGTGGGGGCAGTATCAACTTTCCAGTTTTACGTTCAATTCGAATTTTACGTTCAATTCAAATTTTACGTCAACCACTTATTGTGCGTTTCTTTGCTGCACTTTTACCTTTGTTCACCAATACCCTCTTTCAATAACACATTTTTATTAAATGTCATGTGGGTTTGTCCCTGGGAGACAAGGAGGCAACACAGCCACATGCCTCTGCTAGGTGGGCACAAAATGAGTGACAAAAGCTCAGGGACCAATCACAACAGACTTTGGAAGAAGTGACGCCATTGGTCGTGATTGTGATGTTCATCTGTTATTTCTACAGCGATTGGTGGTCTGAAGAGCCAGCAGCCGGAGTTTATGCTTTATGCCATTACAGTTAATATAGAATAGTGACTAAAATTTGAACTATATTTTTGGGGAACGGCTATTATTTAACCGTGGTAATTGAAATTTGTGCATACTGGAGCCATGCAAGGTAAGGACTGCCTGCATAGCAAACAAGGTTTTACCATGTTGGCCAGGTTGGTCTGGGACTCCTGACCTTAAGGCATCTGCCCACCTCACACTCCCAAAGTGCTGAGATTATAGGCATGAGCCACTGCGCCCTGCCTAAACTCTTATATTTTTAAGCTGTCCCTTTAGAATCAGAATTTTACTGTCTTTGTTCTTTTTTGGTTTTGTTTTATTTTATTTTGTTTTGAGATGGGGTCTCACTCTGTCACCCAGGCAGGAGTACAGTGGCATGATCTTGGTTTACTGCAATCTCCATCTTCTGGGCTCAAGAGATCCTCCCAAGTAGCTGGGACCCACAGGCGCATGCCACCACACCCTGTTAATTTTTGTTGTTATTTTTGATAGAGATGGGGTTTCACCATGTTGGCTAGGCTGATCTTGAGCTCTTGAATTCAATATATCTGCCTGCCTTGGCCTCCCAAAGTGGTGAACTACAGGCGTGACTCACCACGCCTGGCCAGAATCTCACTGTCTTTGAATTTCTACCAGGTAGACACATCTTGCCTCCCCATCACCAGTTACTAATGTTCCCCAGAAACTGTGCCTATGGGCTACAGGAACCTAATATGGTTCCATTTCAGCACCAAAAGGGAGACCGAGTTTGAGGGTCACTGGGAACAGACACATGGGAACTCAAACGTCTGCTCACAAGTTCTGTCTGCTATCGAGTACAAAGGTCATGTTTGGCAAGAACTTAATGTATAAACGCACTGATCTAGGTGTCTATGGATGGACTTTATGACAGCAGTTTAACATTAAACAACCTAGGGCAGGTCAGAATCAGAACAAAGGTGGCTCCATTGGGTTATTGAGTGAGCACAGCACTTGAGTCACCTGGGGTACCACAGTGGCACTGTGCCAAAGGGCATTTCAGCAACATGCAAAAGCCAACACATGGCTGGGCATTTAGCTCAGTGGGCCCAGGACAGGCTGAGGATGGCTTCCATAGGAAATATTTCACGTTCTATGCAGACCAAAGCACAAAGCGTGCTGCCCAAGGATTGAATGGGTAAAAACATGGCAAAGCAGTGCTGTTTGAAACACAGCAAAACAAGCACCAGCAAACAAACAGTCCCTGGGATAAACAGCTAAGGATTAGCTATATTGCCCGTCCAAAATTCAGTCATGTACAGTACACATCATTGCAATTAAGTTCATTAAGTAAAGTCAGGCTTGGCATCTGAAAAGACTGACCTTCCAAGTAAGTTATTACCATTAATAGTAACTATAGCAGGGACCCATGGGTATTGGTTATTCTGTAAAGCATGTTATCATATCTTTATCATTGGAAAAATTCTTTTTGATTCTTATTTTTCCTTTCTTCTTCTTTTTTTTTTTGAGACAGGGTCTTGCTCTGTTACCTAGCTGGACTACAGTGGTGTGATCATAGCTCACTGCAACCTCTGCCTCCTGGGTTCAAGCAATTCTCCCACCTCAGCCTCCCAGTAGCTGGGATGACAGTCATGATTCATCATGCCCAGCTAATTAAAAAAAAAAAAAATCTTTTCTGTAGAGACAAGGTCTCATTATGTTGCCCAGGCTAGTCTCAAATTCCTCTTGCTTTTGCCTCCCGAAGTGTTGAGATGAGCCCAGCCTTATTTTTCATTATTTAATCAGCCATCCATCCCCCAGGTTACTTTCTGGCAATCAGTGCACTGCCTGGACCACCACATCCTATCAGCCCTTACTGGGTATAGCTCTCACCGTGCGCAGGGACAAATATTTTCACTGGGTCACTGAAGGGTCCGACTCCCCCTTTTGTGACGGCTGCAATCCTCACTGTGCACGTAGCATTGTGGACTTGAACAGAGATCTGAGCTTGGCTGTCATTCCGGCCGACTTCTTCCAAGAGCTCTTTCTAGAGACAGAGGAAAAGAAGAAATGAAACACAGGGCCAGGCACACTGCAGGCGCGTCTACAGTTCCTTCTGAGGGAAGCCATCCCACCCATGTCTGGGGGCAGTAGCCACACTTCCACAGAGTTTCTTCCTCACTCAGGCCACAGCCAATGGAACCAAAAAGTGGGTAGGGACAGTATGCAACCTCAAGTTTTGGGGGTGTTGGCAAGCTAGGGCCATGAGGGCTTGTCACTTAGAGTTGTTCTAAAGAAGCTTCTGGAAGAGAGGGAGCATGCAGATGTACCCAGATGGCAGAGTAAGACCGACTCCTCGAGTCCCCGATCCTCAGAACCACCCACAGCACAATATGCCAGTCACACCGTCCCTTGACATTGTCCACCTGCCGCCTGCCCTTGAACCAGTATGAGTGGGTTCCTGTTCCTTGAAATTATAAGAATTTCTACTAAAATCTACCTGGAAGAGGGCGCTGATGCTTTTTTTTCTTTCAGTATGACAAATGTACAACTTGCTCAATTTTCAAAACTCTGGTTTTATTTTTATTTATATGTTATTTTAAAGTCACTGTCATGCAAACAAAGGAAAAAGAATAACCAGAACTAAGTGTTTATAGGACATCTTCCTCCCTTTTTCCAAACATCTATAATCATTATGTTCTCTAGTGTAGGAAACTAATTTTGTGTTTGGGCTGGCTTTTCAAATGAAAATTGTAGGGGCTGTGAAAGCTGAAATGAAGTTCTAGGAACATGTCTTTATATCTGAATTTTGGAAATTTGATTTCAGAGAGAGAAAGAAGTATCAGGTCGCGTAGGTCACAGATGTCACAGATCATCAATGAACAGCAAAGGCAGTTCTGTTGGTAACTTTATTCCCTGGTCACTTGCTTTCAAGCCAGTCACTTTCCTAGTGATAATGAAGAATAAAACCATCTTAACCCTTAAGGAGGAAGCAGTCCATCATTCAGGAGCAAGGGGGCATCTGGGTTGGCCATCCAGAGACTGTTTCTAAATCTAAACAGACAGTGACCATCAGGACCCAGAAATGCCCCCATGTCCCCTGCAGAAAAAACAAGCTGTTTTCCCTCCTCTCACATGATAATAGTCAACCCAGAAGACTTTTGTGACCTCTGGTCACCAAGAAGTATATGAGAATTTTTCCCTACCAACAACCAGTCAGTCATTTCCACAGCAGACACCAGCTTGGCATCCTCCAGCCCAATTCAATTTCACGTTATCCCTGGAGATAGTGTCAGATCCCATAGGGTGAGTGCTTAGTCCCCAAGAGTGCCCCCAATTTCAGATGCAAATCACAAGCCCCAGGCAGTCTGATTGGCTACACTTCTGGCATGACTGGCTATAAATCAGGGCCCCATCACCCACTCCTTGAGTTTGTTTAATTTGCTAGAGTAGCTCACAGAACGTAGGAAAAGACATTCACCGGTTTATTATTAAGGATATTGCAGAAGACATGGATGAAGAGTTGTACAGGGCAAGGCACATGGGAAGTGGAGCGGAACTTCCATGCCCTCCCTGGGTGCACCATCCCCTGGAAACCTCCATGTGTTCCACTACCCAGAAGTGCTCTGAACCCCATCCTCGTGGGCCTTTTATGGAGGCTCCATTGGATAGGCATGATCGACAACCTCATAGAATTGTGACTGAACAAAAAGGGCATGGTCTAATACTAATAGACTAAGTGAGGAAATCCAACAAGACCTATCTGTTCGGATTCTTCTTGGCCTCTCTGTGCATGGCTCCTTCCTCCAGGGAATGGAAGTAGGACTCCTTCCGAAATGCGAGTCTTATGACTTCTAATCAGATCGGGTGGGTCAAAGAATTTCTTTATGGCTGGCTCTTAAGGCAGAAAGGCAGGGGAAAATTAGAACCTTGCCTTGGGGAGAAAAAGGAGAAAGGAGTACGTGAAAAAGGGCAGGAGAAGATCAGCGAGAGAGATTCTGTTTTCTGAGGCTTAAAGTGCCCCAGCATTATAGCAAAAGACTGTCTTTCACCTTTAAAGCTCTGAATCTGCTTCAGAAACCAAGGACAAAAGACCAAATACTTCAACAAAAAATATGCTTGTTGTTTTAATCCCTTAGGAAACAACAAGGACTATGGGAGTAATGAGCCAGGACCCCTGGATGGAAACCTCCCTTCCACACACATTATATATATATTATGTGTGTACATACATCTAGAAACACAGTGTGTCATAATATCACACCCTCAGACGAGGGATGAAAAGGAAAATATAACCTTTTTCTACCCCATTGGACTCTGAGTCTATGACATTTGCCATAGACTTTTTTTGTTAATTAAGTGAACAACTTAATAATTAACGTTTTTTTGTAAATTCCGGTGATATCTTTTTTAGAAATAGAGCGTTGGGCTGGGCAAGGTGACTCACGCCTGTAATCCCAGCATTTTGGGAGGCTAAGGGGGGCGGATAACCTGAGGTCAAGAGTTCGAGACCAGCCAGGCCAATATGGCAAAATTCCGCCTCTACTACAAATACAAAAATTAGCTGGGCATAGTGGCACACATCTATAATTCCAGCTAGTCAGGAGGCTGAGGCAGGAGAATTGCTTGAACCCAGGAGGCGGAGGATGCAGTGGGCCGAGATCATGCTGCTGTACTCTAGCCTGGGCAACAAGGACTGCATCTCAAAAAAGAAAAAAAAAAGAAATAGAACATTGTATTTACTGCAAACTGTTTTTGATTATGGGTTACTTGGTCATTCTGTATTTAATTTGGGAGCAGGGCAGAAAGTCATCAGGTAGAGTAACTCCATGGACAAAACCCCTACAGTCATGGAGCCCTTTGTTGACTCCGGTCATCACTGAGACATAACTAACACATCTGCTTCACAGTAGACAGCTCCTCCAAAGGACCAGCCTCACGCCCAATGCAGACAATGGTCTGTTTCGACTGAGTGCTTTCTTTCTTATAATGACTCAAATATGATGCCTCAGTTTATGAGAGAATTATCTCAAAATAAGAGGAATTACACGATTGGGAAAGAATTAAATGAATAGAAGAAAAGGAACCCTAACAAAAACAAAATTATTCTTTTGGAAATAAACATTCAAGTAGGCTATAATACAATTTGAGCATCTCATATCCCAAAATCTGAAATGTTTCAAAATCCAAAACTTTTTGAGCACTGACATGACACAAAGGAAATGCTAATTAAAGCAGTTCCGATTTGGGATGCTCAACTGGTAAATATAATGCAAATATTCCAAAATCAGAATCCACAATCTGAAACACTTCTGGTCCCAGGCACTTTGGATAAGGGATATTTACCCTGTGTCTACTCACTTAGGGCCTATGAGTCACTAGGAAACCCCAGAAAGATTACTTTTTAAAGTTCCATCTCTTATTTTTGTGAGTTAACAAATGTGTAACGTGCTTAGAACAGTGCCTGGCCCAGAGCAAATGCTCCCACCATTCAGTGATGGCCAGTATCATAGCCATTGCCATCATTCTGAATATCAAAGTATGACAAAGATGCTGGCCAATGTTTATCAATCACACATATTGAAGATGGTCACGGGTTATCACAGTTTAAGGGTGGAATTATAATAAATGTTAACATAGTGATTAGAAAGATACAGGACATATATTTTAACGGAGGTTTAACAATTTTCTCTAAGAATATCCTTAAATGGTAACCTCAAATATAGTTTAAAAACGAATAGACGTAATTTCTTTTTTTTAAAATTTTGAGGCAGAATTTCACTCTTGTTGCCCAGGCTGGAGTGCAATGGCACAATCTTGGCTCACTGCAACCTCTGTCTTCCGGGTTCAAGCAATTCTCCTGCCTCAGCCTCTCAAGTAGCTGGGACTACAGGCATGCACTACCACACCTGGCTAATTTTTTGTATTTTTAGTAGAGAAGGAGTTTCACCATGTTGGCCAGGTCTCAAACCCCTGGCCTAGGTGATCCACCCACCTCAGCCTCCCAAAGTGCTGGGATTACAAGCGTGAGCCACCACGACCAGCCAGAAAATAGATGTAATTTATCCCTACTGTTTTGGTGCCAAGTATGAAAAGAACGGTGTGCCCCAATTCATATCCCCAAATATTTAAGTCTGATTTTTAAAGTTGTCAGAGAAAGCCATTAAAATCAGATGCACGCAGGAGCTACCCCATGTGTATTATCTCTGGTGCTGTCAGGGTACAGATCACAGAAGGTGGGGCCATTTCCCTGGCATGAGGTGGTCTGGTCATGGGATGCATGCCATGGGCCAACTGCATATTTCTCATTGAGTGAGCTTTTCATTTTTCACCAACACCAGGTTCATAGCCTCAGGGACTTTAACATCTGAGAGCATTTCCTGGTAATAAAATCAGATTTATAATATGGCACTTGATTGTAACTTTACTTACATATAACATAAGAGAGTGGATCTTGATAGTCAGGAAAGTAATAACACATCTTTGGAAAGTAAATCTGTTTTTTATCTTATGTGTAGCCTTAGAGTCAGGCAGGACAATTGCAGTGGTACTTGTTTTCAATGCTCAAACCTAAATATCCCCAATTACTCTATAAGAATTCACAACCCTATAACTCATAACTGTATTTAAGAGTATGGCCTATTTTTCTGTCTCATGACAACAAAGGTGACTTATTCAAAGGGGTTTCAAATTCACAGGTGCCAACACGAAACTCTCACATCTAACTCTTCAAAACATGTTCTTTTCTTCCTTCTTTCTGTGGAGAGGCCATATTGTGGAATCTGAATAAGAGACTGTATTATGAAGAAAGCCAAGGGCACCTGGGAAAGTGTAGGAGGGTTCTAAAAAGCACTTGGTTTTGGAATCAGTCGGACTCCGGTTTTTAGTTTAAGCTTTGTGACTCTGTGCCTGTTACCCAGTATCCCTGAGCTTTAGTTTCCTCAACTGAAAATTGAGCATGTTGTCTTTCTCACAGTGTTTTTTTTTGAGACAGAGTTTCACTCTTGTTACCCAGGCTGGAGTGCAATGGCGTGATCTCGACTCACCGCAACCTCTACCTCCTGGGTTCAGGCAATTCTCCTGCCTCAACCTCCTGAGTAGCTGGGATTACAGGCACGCGCCACCATGCCAGCTAATGTTTTGTATTTTTAGTAGAGACGGGGTTTCACCATGTTGACCAGGATGGTCTCGATCTCTTGACCTCGTGATCCACCTGCCTTGGCCTCCCAAAGTGCTGGGATTACAGGTGTGAGCCACCGTGCCCGGCTCACAGTGTTTTTTGAGACAGAGTCTCGCTCTGTTCCCTAGGCTGGAGTGCAGTGGCGCCATCTCGGCTCACTGCAACCTCTGCCTCCCGTATTCAAGCAATTCTTCTGCCTCCTCCTCTCGAGTAGCTGGGACTACAGGCACCTGCCACCATGCCTGACTAATTTTTGTGTTTTAGTAGAGATGGGGTTTCACCATTGGTTGGTCAGGCTGGTCTTGAACTCCTGACCTCAGGTGATCTGCCCATCTCAGCCTTCCAAAGTGCTGAGATTATAGGTGTGATCTACCACGCCTGGCCTCACAGTGTTTTTTATAAGGGTTAAATGAGTTCCTTTATGTAAAACACAGTATATGATCTGGCATGCTGCAAGTAATCAGTGGTGGCTATGATTATCCTTATATCATGTTCAAGGTGGTGCTACAGTTGGGTCTTCTTTCCCTATAAATAAATACAAAGCCTTCTTATAGAATTGACCTTGTGGTATCTTTTAAGTCTTGGTGCATTAGAAAAAATCATCAAGGCTGTCTAGTTCCCCAAACCAAGAAGCTTATGTGATCATTCATGGAGTTTACCTCCATGGTAAGTTTCTCCTCCAGGTGAAATGTACCCTATTTGATCAATCCCTGGGTTTAAGAAGCGGTTCAGATCCCTGGCTGGCCATGAGAACCTTGCCTATTCCTCATACTTTAAGATAGCACCAGTTCAAATGCTCTGTTCTTCTTTGACAGTGAGAAAGAAGGAGAAATGAAGAAAGGAAGAGGTGCTGGGCACATGCCAACAGCCAGGCACATAGCCCTGCTCATTAGGGGAGCTTGTTAGGAAGCCGAGGTCTCGGGCCAAGTACACAGAAGCTTCCCTGAGTCTTTAAAGAAGTTGGTTCTCTGGGAGGCAGATGTTGCGGTAAGCTGAGATTGCGCTCACTGACTCAAAAAAAAAAAAAAGAAAGGAGTTTGTTCTACGTATCATGCTGTCTCAAGGCTATAATAATCTCTGCTATGAGACTTCCTTCTAAGATCTATACCCTTTGAAAACAAAGAGTAAACCAGCATCAGAGCAATAAACCCAAAGCAATGAGCTCCATAAAAACCACACATAAAAAATGTGTCTCTGCCTAATGTTTAGGCAATTCTGTGTCAAAGTTAAACAGATTTATTATCTGTTGAACTTCAAAGAGCCTTGAACTTGCCAGTATACATGGTAGGCCTTCAAGGTGGTATAATATGCAATATTTTATAACTCTATTTACTCACTGAATTCTTTTTTCATGGAAGATCCACTGACACTTTATGGGAATGGGGGTGAGGTGGGAAATACTAGTCCACACTTAATAAAAGACTGTCCCATTCACAGAGAGAAATTCTCCAGCTGGTTTAGATGGTGTAGCTGGGCCCACAAGTCAAGTCTATAGTGCCATAAATGCCTACAAAGCAAGGTCAAGGCCCTGTGTTCAGATAGTATGAAGATGATTAAGACCTGCCTTCAACATCAAAGAGAACAGATCGTATTTGCTCTTTATCTTTGGGTTTTAAGCTCTGATTTGGAAGGCAAGGAATAGCAAGAAAAATAGACAAAAAAACATAGATATCATCATTGAGATAAAATAAATAGTCACACAGTAAAGACCAAAAGATTCTTAGTCTGAAAGTGACATGACCATTGTAGGAACGCAAAGGTACAAACCTGTCTTCAGTGTAACTGCAATAAGCCAAGCAAAAACGACTGACAAGAAAGTTCTGAAATTGCATGCGCACAAAAAAACCCCACCCTTAATTACAGTTATGTGAGAAATATCTTTCAATAACATCCAACTCCTCTGTCCTGCATAAGGAAGTAGCTTTAGTATCAGTTTTCAAAAACTGAAAATGAAAGGATAATTTTGAGAGACGAGGTTGTGTCTAAGCTTTGCCCATCTGAGATCAAGGAAATTCAAGGAAATTGAAGTGACAGATGCCAAGATCATCTCAAACTTCCTTTTGGGTGTGGGTTTCAGGGGCCTCCCAGGGTCCGCCTTTCTTCCGTGTTCTTATTTGCCCCTAGTTCTGGATCATTAGCTTGAAACTTAACTGCAACAGAGAATGTTTTCCAGAGTAAAGTGAACCACTGTGTCTTTGTGTTGCAAGACTGTCATGATGCATAAAGTATAGCGTAAAGCACAATAAATGACGTCACTGGGATGATCTGGCATCCCCAAGGAGGTAAGTGACTAGAAAGGTCACAGCCCTAACTGTGGCTGTTCTGTTCTCTCCACAGAGGGGACCGTTCTGAACAAAGGGCAATGAGAATGCGCAGCCTCGCTGAGTGCTAAGGGCATTTAGTGCACGAGGCTCTCCAGCCAGAGTCATTCATAAGGTTTTCATCATTGCTGCCCTTCAGTATGCCTCAGCTCAAGAGACCCCTTCAGGAAAGCAGCTTTCAACCATGTCAGAAGTAGAAGGAGAAAGGATGACCTGCAGTTTTTTAAACAAACTGGCTTGTTTTTAGACAGCTCAAGTATCTGCTGGTAATCCCTATTTTCTGCCACCTGGAGTAAGATAAAATTCCTACTGAACCTTTATGCTTAGTATAGCTATACCAAGCATTCAGCATTGTGAACAAAAGCCTTTCCCTCAAAGAGGCATTTGATTCCAGTGACTCAGCCAATGGAGGCAGGCAGTTGATCCAGAGGCACCTTGCACAAATGCCGTGGGACAAAAGACAAAAGGAAAGGCTGCTTCTCTCGTGGCTGTGACTTTTAAGCAAGATTGCTACTACCACAATTAATACCATGATCATTTACTATGAGGCAGAACAATGTGGACTTCTAAGCCTTCTTTTTCTCTACTTCTATCACATAGTGCTTCTAACAGTCTGCTTCCTGATAGGTAAACTCAGGCAGGGAAACCAAAATAAATAAATTTCAAGTATCCTTTCAGAAAATGGCAATTTTGATAAATGCTGGATATGTGGCTAAAAATGATTAAAACAAAACTTGGGCATCTTCGATGAGTGCACCTGCTCACCCATTCACCCTGTTCATCTATCATGCAAGGGGATTACTTTCATGTGATGCTCCATATAGATGCCACAAAGAAGCTAAAATTTGGATCTATGATATGGTTTGGCTATGTCCCCACCCATACCTCATGTTGAATTGTAGCTCCATAATCCCCACAAGCCGTGGGAGGTAATTGAGTCACAGGGTGGGTTTTTCCTGTGCCGTTCTCTTGATAGTGAATAGTCTCATGAGATCCTAAGTTTTATAAAGGGGACTTCCCCTGCACACACTCTCTTGCTTGCCACTACGTAAGACGTGCCTTTGCTCCTCTTTTGCCTTCTGCCATGATTGTGAGGCCTCCCTAGCCATGTGAACTGTGAGTCCATTAAACCTCTTGTTCTTTATAATTACCTAGTCTCAGGTATGTCTTTATTAGCAGTGTAGAACAGACTAATACAATTTGTCACTAGGGTTAGATTGATCAGGAATATGGCAACACAGAAGAAGCATGTTTTCCATGATCATGGTAAAGAAGAGACAGACTTGATAATGAAACTAGTGCATCTGCCCTTCCATGGATGTTCTGTGTCACAAAAGGAGGCAGCATTATCCCACTCTCTTTCTTTCCCAGCTGGGAAGAGAACCTGTCTGGAAACTGCCCACCTAACCACACCCAGGCATCATTACCCAGCTGCCTTTCCTGCTGCTGTACTGGGTCCAAGGTTCCTATCACAGCAGTGGTCTTTAGGCTTCAGAGAAATCAAAATCAAATGTCCCTTGGGTTTGACTGGAGTCATGCCTAACAGAGTCATTGGAAGGGCACTAGCTGGTAGTTAGGGAGGGAGCCTTTGTTTCACATGTAGATTCCCTTTGCCTTTTGTTTGCCACTGTGAAATGAAACCAGTACTTACACTAAAGAGTCCTCGCTGAACTTGCCAGCTTTAGCAAGGATCTAAAGGATCTTGCCAGCTTTAGATTGATTATAAGGCAGGAATTACCCGACATATTGATGCTCCCCCACCATACACCTACCCAGTTCTGAGTACACACTGGTATTGCAAATAAACATTGCCAACAATTCTGATACACACTTTCAGGGAGCAAGAAAACCTCTAGAGCTGGCAGGAGCCTGCTGCTGAGTTCCCTGCTCAGTCTTGGAAGACCAGAGTGGAATGTGCTCAGCAAGTATGCTCTGGTGGAAAGAAGGAAGGTTGGAAGGTTTCTTATGTCAGCAAACTCAATGTAATTATTCATAAAAGAATCATCTAGGCCATCTTCATAATCTGTAAGTCACAAGTGGTGCTCCTGAGCTCAACCTTGTCATTGGCCCCCCCTGCTATCGACCAATTTCTACCTGCCTCAGTCTCACTTTCAGGGCCCTGCATTTTAAGGTCAGAACTCCCAATCCAGCTTCATCTCACACCTTGCTCTCACAAAAGGGTCATGTTCCAGGCCTTCAAGTGAGTCAGAACTTAAAGCTGCCATATTTTGCCTTCTCTCATTTTATCTTTTCTCATCTGAGACTCCTTAAACTTCATCTGTCAAAATTACCCTAAGCTGGGATGGTTAATATTGTATGTCAACTTGACTGGGTGACAGAGTGCCCAGCTATGTGGCTGAACATGATTTCTGGGTGTGTCTGTGAAGGTGTTTACAGTGAGATTATTATTTGATCGGGGGACTCACTAATGCAGACTGCCCTCTCCAGTGTGGCTGGGCCTCATCCAATCCTTTGAGGGCCTGAAAAGAACAAAAGGTGAAGAAAGGAGGAATTCTCCCCTTTTCTTCTGCCCGAATGCTTAAGCTGAGACATCGGTCTTCTCCTATCCTTGGACTGAGATCTACACCACTGCCCCTGTTCTCAGGCCTTCAGACTTGGACTGAATTACACCACTGGCTCCTGGGTCTCCAGCTTGCAGACGGCAGATCGTGAAACTTCTCAATTACCTCTGTAATTGCATGAGTCAATTCCTCATCATAAATCTCCTTCTATACATACGTGTTCAATTAGCTGTTTCTCTAAAGAACCTTGACTATCACACAAGCCCAATTCCAGCACCACCTTTGCTGGGAGAGGCAGTCTGCCACAGGCTCCAGGCATCTTTGTGCATGCAAGGCCTAACCGTCTGCAACCCTGAGCCATGCTGGGGCTGGTCACATGGACAGAGAAGTAGGTCAAGGTGGCCACAGCATGACAACTGTGGAACTGCACAGAGGATCAGCTTGTTTGCTGCTCACTACACAGGGTGCTGAGCCCTTGACCCTCGTACCTTCAGCTGCACAATCCACCAAGTGGGTATATCACATTGCCCAATGGGACTTGGTGGGGCAGGGAACCTGTCACCTGGCTGATACACCTGGTTGTGTGCTATGCAGTGACGGACTGCATGTCCTGATCCAGTAAGTCTCGTGTCTAATTTCGGCTTGTCTGCAGCTGTGCCAGGCTGGCCAGTGAGCTTGCCTAGTCACTTCCTTTGGTGTCTGCTTACCTCTTGCCATTCTCTATGAGGATGAGGTTATTCCCTGATCTTCTTCTGCAAAATCCCATGAAATTTCTAAAAGGCCATGAATTGCTAGACTGCTAAGCCCTGTAGCTCCCTGACCTAATGCTACAATTATCTGGGTAGTCCACACTGTTTTTCTCTAAGAGCCTAAATTCCCTGAGGGCAAAAGTCAGGTGATAACAGAGGTGAGTTCTATATCTATCGCCTGAATAAGTAAATGAATGAATAAATGAATGAGAGAGTGAGGAAAGTCCCACAAGACTCCTTAGAATTTTGTAACTATTCAGTCACCTCTAATATTTACTATATCCTTTATGTTCCCCTGAAAGTTGCCTGCCTTGCCTAACTCAGTCACATCAGGTCTTTTCACAACCAAATGAAAGCTTCTAAATCTGAAATAAACCAGCAAGTCGAAAGGGGATGATTAATCATGCTCTTTTAGGGTTTAGACTTACGGAAGTCCCTCTACTCTGCCACACGTGGGATATCCGGTAGCCCACCAGTTCCCCATCCTGCCGCTTAGTTGGAGGCTTCATCCATCTGATGTCCACATTATCACTAGATACATTCAGAAACACAGTGACGTTTAAAGGTGCTACTGATGGGGCTACAAAAGAAAAAGGAGAGAAGAATGAAGAAAAGCACAAAGAAAAGCATTCTCAACATGGTTTTCAAGTGTTTGGTTTTCAAATGCTCTATGAAAAGCACTCAAATGAGACCAAGACTTATAGCAGATTTTCACCTTTTAAACTAAGGTTTTCACTGAGATATCACATGAGTTTTAACAAGTAAGCCCTTTTAGGTTACTGAAGCCTAGAAATTCACTTCTTAAGTTGAAAGTGTCAGCTAGAACATAGTAAGATCCTTTCTACAAAATAAACAAAAAATAGCTAACTGCTTGGTGCACATCTGTAGCTCCAGTCCCTCGGGAGACAGAGGCAGGAGGATTCCTTGAGCCCAGGAGGTTGAGGCTACAGTGAGACGTGATCATGCCACTGTACCTCAGCCTGGGCAGAAAAAGCAAGCAAGCAAGCATGCAAGCAAGGAAAGAAGGAAGGATGGAAGGAAGGAAGGAAGGAAGGAAGGAAGGAAGGAAGGAAGGAAGGAAGGAAGGAAAGAGAGAGAAAATGTTAGCTAGGTATGGTGGCTCATGCCTATAATCCCAGCACTTTGGGAGGCCAGAGGAGAGAATCACTTGAGGCCAGGAGATTGAGATCAGCCAGGGCAATACAGTGAGACCTCCATCTCCACTAAAAACAAAAAATTACCTGAGTGTGATGGCACTGGTCTGTAGTGCCAGCTACTTGGGAAGCTGAGGCAAGATCACTTGAGCCTGGGAAGTCAAGGCTGCAGTGAGCCGTGATTCCACCACTGCACTCTAGCCTGGGCCACAGGGCAAGACCCCATCTCAAAAAATAAGAAAAAAAAGGAAATTTCATGAGCACCTAAAGTAAAATAGCAAAGAAGAGGAAGGCAGGGAAGCAGGCAGGGTGGGTGGTGCTCTGGACTCTGGGGAAGCGCAGCAGACACAACTTGAACAATGTTCTCCAGCACAAACCTGTGGGGCAGAAAGTCAACAGCAGGCCGGAGATCAGCTTGGTGGCATTTGAGATGTACAAGGTAGGAAACACTGCTGAGTTCAGAATGCAGCCACCATAGTAAAGTCTAGAGGCAAGTTACTGACGGTCTGAACAGAGCTAGAGCTAATCTGTTAACACATTTAAAAAGTGCGTGTGTTGAGGTCACGAGTCTGAGACTAGCCTAACATGGTGAAACCCTGTCTCGACTAAAAATACAAAAATTAGCTGGGCATAGTGGTGGGTACCTGTAATCCCAGCTACTCATGAGGCTGAGGCAGGATAACTGCTTGAATCCAGGAGACAGAGGCTGCAGTGAGCTGAGATTGCACCACTGCACTCCAGCCTGGTGACAGAGTGAGACTCCATCACAAACAAAACAAAACAAAACAAAACAAGGTCCGTGTGTGTGTGTGTGTGTGTGTGTGTGTGTGTGAGAGAGAGAGAGAGAGAGAGAGAGCACATGTATGTATGTGTATAAAATAATTTGGGAAACAAGTCAAGATCATTACTATAGTCTTTTTGGGAGAGAGGAATTTAACTACATCCATTAAAATTGAAAATAATATGCTCTCTGACCAAGTATTTTATTTCCAGGAATTTAATCTGTAGATGGTTTTATATTCATTGCAGCATAATAGTGACAAATAGAAATAAATGTAATGCCCAGTCAATAATGATGATAAAACCTGGGAGGTGGAGGTTGCAGTGAGCTGAGATCATGTCCCTGCACTGTAGCCTGGGCAACAGTGTGAGACTTTGTCTCAAATAATAATAATACAAATTTTGATACATTTTCCAGTGGAATACTTACAACCCACCCACTGGAAAGAGTTAGTTAATACGTGTTTTGATATAAAAAATATCCAATAGGGGAAAAATCAGATTGTAAAAGGTATGTATAGATCCATTTTTGAAATTAAAAAATAAATCTTCTACACCTAGAAAGAATAAAAACAAGTGGAATAATATACACCAAACTGTTGCCTGTAGTTGTAATTAGGGGAGGTTAAATTATATATATATATATATATATATATATATATATATATATATATCAGATATGTGTGAAAGGAAAACAAAAGGATACCATAATCCTCTTTGTCTCTGCTGATTCCAGAAACAGGAATCATAACGTTAACACGAATTTCAGCTAAGAAAATGTCATACAGCTAAAGCTGCCTATGAAATCAGTCACACACTTTCAAACCTGTTGTAGAATTTGAGGATAAATATGGCCAACACAATATGTCTGTATGTCTGCCTCCTCCCAAAACCCCTCTATGATGACAATAAAGAATTAAAAAAGATATAAACTCAGAAGGCAAAGTAGGAGAGAGATTTCAACACATATTTGAAAGCTGAAAAAGAGACGAAGAAGGTGTAATTGACTCAGCAAGCCAGTGTTCCCCCAGAGAACCACAGAGCAGCTCAGAAGCTGTGGACCCAGGTAGTAAAACGGGGACTAAACTGGAAAGATTGATTGGAAGTCTGATTAAGAAACAGTTGCTCCTCAAAGTCTGTCTTCTCCATCCCTACACACCTGGCAAATATGCCGTCAAATATCTAACAGAAGACAGGGTGAATTATTTTCTGAAGCAAAAAGCCACTAAAGTTAGGGCACCTATAGAATGGAAGCATAATAAGGAACCAGGCTGAAAACTGAGGAAATAAATGAAAGTTTGTATGCTAAATGACAAGGACTCTACCTTCCCCTCCTCCCCTGCTTGGTGGCTAGAACATCAGCAGCCATGTTTAATTCCTGGGGCAGAAGACTTCTTTTCTAGAGGAAGTGAGTGGCTACAGAGGAAAGGAACCAATTTTGACACTTAGGGGTATCTGGATCAAAATACTTACATCACTGCCCATTCACCTGATAGTGATGCCTACAAACTCTGCCCACACTCACAGAGTTCCAATCAAATCAATGATTCTTCACTCTTCCATTGGAGCAGACAGCAGAAATTGGCAGAGGTCTAGGGAAGCCTCCCTCCTGAATGTCAGGGACCAAAAAACCACACAGAACAGAGTGCTTAGAGGAGACTAAGCCACTGTAGGTAACTAGAGAAAACTAAAGACAAATAAACAAATTTTAAAAATGAGATATCCAGAAAAGGCTCTCATGATTGAACCAGAAAAAATTGTCAATGAAAAAAACTTGAAATTAGCAACACAATAAGTAAAATAAAATACTTGATAGAAGAATTGGAAGATTAATCAAGTACATCTCCAAGAAGGTAGAATAAAAAGGGAAAGAAAATAGGCCAATTTGAAAAAAGAAAATTGAGGAAGCAATCAAAGAGGTCTAATTAATAATTGTCTAACACAATTTCTGGAAAAAACAGAGTGGAACATTTCCAAAGGGGGGAAAAAGTATAAGGACCAAAGGACTTGCATTTCCAGGTAAAAGGGGCCACTGAATACCCATGATAATGACCAAAACAAATTGCACATCACAGCTTATCACAGAACCAGTATTAAAGAGAAAAGATATTCTAAAAACTAAAACTGAAAAGCACTTCATACAGAAAGCTTACCAGAATTTTTCATAGGAACCCATGAAGCTAAAAAATGATACAAAAATACCTTTAAACATCTGAGGGAAAGTAATTTTCAACCTAAAATTCTATATTTGGAAAAATGACTAAGCCAGTACTACACAAGGACATGCAAGATCCCACAATCTTTACTTTTTATGTATAGGTTCTGTGGAAGCTAATTGAGAATATGCTCCATGAAAGTAAGGGCATAAACTAAGAAGGGCAAATACCCAGGAGAAGGCACCAGAAACTTTATGATAACTCTAAAGGAAAATAGGAAAAAAACTACATGAAACAATTTAATGGTACCCAGGCCTCACACATGGCAAGAATAGTACTTGTTCTCATCAATCAGACTGGAAAGTCTAATGATTCAAGAAACACTGCATAGTCTTATCTCAGCAGTGGGTAATAATTTACCTTAAACTGAGCTCTGCTGGGGTTCTGCCTAACGAATCTTAAAAGCAAGACCCTCCAGGATTAAACTTTCCCACTAGCTTAACTGTGTCTCAAAACAAAGCTCACTACTTGTAGAAATACAAGAATATCTAATATCCAACACTATAAAATTCTCAATGTCTGTAATCCAATCAAAGATTATCAGGCATGCAAAGAACCTGAAAAATACTATCTAGAGTGGACCATAAATGAATCAGTTGAAACCACCCACAAATAACATAGATGTTAGGAGAGCAACAAAAGACACTGAAACAGTTATGAAAAGGCTGGGTGTGGTGGCTCATGCCTGTAATCCCACATTTTGGGAGGCTGAGGTGGGAAGATCATTTGAGGTCAGAAGGTTGAGACCAGCCTGGGCAAAATAGTGAGACCCTTTTTCTACCAAATAAACAAAAACAAACCACCAACAACAACCAAAAGAAGTACCAAAATTAGTTGGGTGTGGTGGCATAAGCCTTTAGTACCAGCTACTCAGAAGGTGAAGGCAGGAGGATTGCTTAAGCCCAGGAGTTCAAGACTGCAGTGAGCTATGATTGGCACTGCACTCAAGCTTATGAAACAGAATGAGACTCTGTCTCAAAAAAGGAAAATAAAAAAGAAAGGAAAAGAAAAGTAATTATAACTGCATTCTGGATGGACCAAAACTTAGACATTAAAATGTCAAAAAGAGATAAAAATTAGTGTATGAGATGAAATATAAACTGGATAGGACTAAAGTCAGATTAGATACTGCACCAAAAAAGATGAGTGAATTTGAAGACATAGCAATAGAAACTATCCAAAATAAAATGCATAGAGAAAAGAAGGGGAAAATAATAACAGATCATACGTGAGTTATGAGACAACTTCAAATGGCCTAATATATATGTAACTGGAGTCTTTAAAAGACAGGATAGGTAGAAAAAGAAAAAAATATGTGAAGAAATAATGGCCAATTTTTTTTTCCAAATTTGATGTAAACAACACAGAGACCCCAAAAGTCCAATGAACTCCAAATACAAGGAATATAAATAAAATTACACAAAAGCATGTCATAATTAAATTGCTCAAAATCAGTTATGGGGGAAAATGGGGACAAAAGACACATTACATACAGAAGAACAAAGTCAGGGTGACCACAGATTTCATGTGGGAAACAATGCAAGCAAGAAGACAGTGGAGCAACTTCTATTAATGTACTGACAGGAAAAAAAAACTAAACTAAAACTGTGAATACAGTTCTATACTTCGTAAAAATACCTTTCAAAAATGAAGGCTAAAAATTAAAATAAGACTTGAAATGTAAAATAAATATTTTCTCCTACACTACAGGAGCTGAATACCATACCACCAGATCCACACTACTGTATAAGAAATCATTTCTTAAAAAGTTCTTCAGGAAGAAGGAGAATGATACCAGATAAAATATAAAGACCAAAAAATGAAGACTACTAGAAATGGTAACTATATGCATAAACATGTTTTTCCTGGTTATATAAATCTCTCTATAAAAGATTGTTGACTGAACAAAAATAACAACAATGTAGCATGGGTTTTTAAGATACATTAAAATAAAATGTTTGACAACAAGAGCCAAAAACATCTGAAGGGGAAAATGGAATATATATGAAGTGGTATAAACTACTTGAAGGTAAACCATGTTAAGTTAAATATGCATACTGTGAATCCTACAGCAACTACTAAAAGGACAGAAAAAGAGCTATGGCTGGTAAGCTCAACAAAAAATTAAAAATTGAATCATAAAAAATTAAACAGAATCATAAATATATTAATATTAGAATATAGAAATAAAATATTTTTAAATAAAGAAAAAGAAGAAAAGGAGAACAAATAGAAAATATGATGCACTTAAACCTATCCATTTGAATGAGTCCATTATATTTTAATGGACTTGTGGGGTTATTTTATGTGTCTATATATGTTTGTGTACATGTATATAATAACCTACACACACACACACACAGGTTTTTGCCATGGTTTCTGGCTTACAACTCTCATAGCTATGGTTAGAATCTTTTGCTATGATGATGTGCTTTATGCCTCAGGGGCAGGCCTCAGGAAACAATCTCTGACCTCTTCCTGCCCTCCTTTCACGTGCCTCAGTGCAGGACTCTAATCTTCCCAATCCTTTTTTTTTTTTTTTTTTTTAGTCAGCTCACTGCAACCTCTGCCTCCTGGGTTCAAACAATTCTCTTGCCTCAGACTTCCGAGTAGCTGGGATTACAGGCATGCATCACCACACCTGGCTAATTTTTGTATTTTTACTAGAGACAGGGTTTCACCATGTTGGTCAGGCTGGTCTCGAACTCCTGACCTTGTGATCTGTCCACCTTGGCCTCTCAAAGTGTTGGGATTACAGGCGTGAGTCACTGCACCTGGCCTTAATCTTCCCTATCTTTCTGACTGTGGGTCATAAGACCCTTATTACAAAGGGGGTCCTGACCATAACTTGGAGGAAGGAATGCTGACGTCACGAAGCTTTGACAAAAAAACCAAGAGGGCAGGTTCAGAGAGTTTCCAGGTAGCTGAACATGTGGAGGTTCCTAGAGATGGTGTGCCCAGGGAACGTATGGAAGTTCCATGCCTTTTCCCTCTATACTGTGCCCTCTGGATCTCTCTCTCTTTTTTTTAAATCCTTTATAATATCCTTTATGATAAACTGGTAAACAAAAGGGTTTCCCTAAGGTCTGTGAACCGTTCCAGCAAATTAATTGGACACAAAACTGGGGTCATGGGAAACACTACTTGAAGTCGGTCAATCAGAAGTGCCAGAGGCCCAGATTTGTGATTAGCATCTAGAGGCCGGGGTTGGGGACAGCAGGGAGGAGAGGCCTGGGGATTTAGCCCTCAACCTGTGGGGTCTGAAGCTATCTCCATGCAGTGTCAGACTTGAATGAGAGGGCATACAGCTGGTCTCCACTGCAGAGCTGATTGCTTGTTGGTGGACAGAATTCCCCACACATGTTGGGGTCACCAAAGGCTTCTGTGTTGCTTGTTGTATTGGTAACATGTACTGATTGTCGTGTTGTGAGACAGCATGTTTTAAAGTGTGCTGGTATTGTCTTCCTATGTAAAAGAAAAGATTGCCTATACATAACAAGGCTAAGTTTTATCACTAAATCCTTTTAAAGTATGGAGGAACTATCATTTCCATTTTCATCAGTCACCTCAATAATTTTCTCCTCCAGAGACAAAGTCCAAACAAAGCAAAGTTTCAACTCTCAGTCAGTCCACTGGGAAGGGTTTGTTGAATCACATGCCATCAGGGTCAATATTCATTCTGAACCTCAGGAATTACCTCCTTCAGTCGTGCTGGCTAGAATCCAAGGGCTCACTGCAGACCAGCCTATTTCATTCATGCAGGAAACACCAATACTGTAATTAGCCAGGGCTTGCAGCTGCTTGATTTGATAGAGATGTGGTGAGGCAGAGGTGTTAAAAATCATGACTGAGCCATTACTCAGCGGATCAACTTCCTTGACCTAAACGAAGAGTAAACATGAGGCCCGGGCGTTAGTAAGGTGGTGGGAATGTCAGACGCGGGGCATGCGTGCATTCGGTGCACGTGGCCCTTCCTTTACACTGAGGGGAAGGACCTCCTTCCTTTCTGGGCACACACACATTTTCCCGCCAGCATCATTGTGTGTTACTCATGCCACTTAGACAACAAGTGAACACCTGAGGAAAATGCCTAAAATAACAATTCTCACTGTGGCAGGTAACGGAGCAAATAATTATAATAATTACACTTCATATTATACTATAAAATAAAGCTCCTCCTCTCTTAGAACTTCTTTGATTCTTGACTTCTTTTGGCTGCTTCACAGAATATACAACAGAGATAATAGATATCATATGTGCTGGCCAATCCTGAAATATTTATTATTTTGTCTTTCAAAGGAATTAGTTCCCAAATCCTGCTTTTAGAGAATAGGCGCCTTCCTTTCTCTCTCTCTCTCTTTCTTTCTTTCTTTCTTTCTTTCTTTCTTTCTTTCTTTCTTTCTTTCTCTCTCTCTCTTTTTTCTTTCCCTTTCTCTCTTCCTTTCCTTTCTTTCTTTTGTTCTTTCATTCTTTCCTTTGTTTCTTTCTTCTTTCTCTTTCTTTCCCTCTCTCTCTCTCTTTCTCTATTTCTTTTTCTTTGTTTCTTTCTTCGCTTCTTTCATTCTTTCTTTCTTTCTTTCCTTCTCTCTTTCTCTCTTTCTGACAGAGTTTTGCTTCTGTTACCCAGGCTGCAGTGCAGTGGCATGATCTTGGCTCACTGCAACCTCCACCTCCTGGGTTCAAGTACATTGTAATTCTTCTGCCTCAGCCTCCTGAGTAGGTGGGATTATAGGTTCCCACCACTCCTGGCTAATTTTGTATTTTTAGTAGAGACAGGGTTTCACCATGTTGTCCAGGCTGGTCTCGAATGCCAGACCTCAGGTGATCCGCCCACCTTGGCCTCCCAAAATGCTGGGATTATAGGAGTGAGTCACCATGCCCAGCATTTCTTAATCATTCTTTTTATTATGTAACCTGAGGAACACTGCTCTTGCCTTGAGGCTTTTATTATTATTATTATTATTATTATTGAGACAGAGTATGGCTCTGCTGCCCACTCCAGTATGGCTGGAGTACAATGGCACAGTCTTGGCTCACTGCAACCTCCGTTTCCCAAGTTCAAGTGATTTTCCCTCCTCAGCCTGCCAAGTAGCTGGGATCACAGGTGCCTGCCACCATGCCTGGCTAATTTTTTTTTCCATAGAGATGGGGTTTCACTATGTTAGCCAGGCTCATCTTGAACTCCTGACCTTAAGTGATCTGCCTGCCTTGGTCTCCCAAAGTGCTGAGATTACAGATGTGAGCCAATGCACCCATTCTGAGGCTAATTTAAGTGTGTCCTTTATTCTTAATCCCTTAATCCCAACAGAAATTTACTTCCAGAAGGACACAGGAAATGTAGATTCTTGGCTTTTTTTTTTTTTTCTTTTATTGGGAGATATAGGAAAGGGTTATGTGCCCCTCATCCAGCAATCTTTGCTCCAAATCTCCTTTAAACCTATTGCCTCATCTTTTCCTCTGGAATTCCACCAGTCTCTCCACATCCCCCTCCAAAACTCTGTATGCATAGGCAAGAGAGGGCAATTCCCAACACAAATCTAGTCCTGGGCAAAACTTCCATCTCTTTCCTTGCACACCTTCTGTCTGAGTATGGGGATAAGGGAGAGTATGGATGTTGCTTTCTATTACACGATTTTTTTTTTTTTTTTTTTTTTTTTTTTTT
>NW_016107537.1:1850059-1864229 GCF_001604975.1 Cebus imitator
GTAGAGACGGGGTTTCACCGTGTTGACCAGGATGGTCTCGATCTCTTGACCTCGTGATCCCACCCGCCTCGGCCTCCCAAAGTGCTGGGATTACAGGCGTGAGCCACCGCGCCCGGCCTCTATTACACGATTTTTCAAATTTTCTCTAAGATATGGCACTTATAAAATCAGAACAGACAAAATGATATCAGGTAAAACAAACAACTGAGAGCAATTTGGGAAAAATCCTCAGGGCACAAAATGTATTGCTGTTAATAATGGGCTTGCAATTCTGGGCTGTGGGTATACAATACTGTAATTTCAGGTTATGTATGTTTGAATCTTAGGTCAATGAGCCAGAAATAAACATTCTGGAATTCCAGATCCCCTAGCGGATATCATGAGTATGGTGTGGGGGCTGAGTTTCACCTCTGACTCAGACCCTGTGGGTGACAACAGGGTACCATTTGGCCTGAGGAGCCACTACAGGAGAACTGAGAAGCTGGGCGCTTGTCTTGTTGATGGCTGTTGGCAGACATCACTTTTTGTTTTTTCACTTTAGAGTGTGCAACCTACTTCCTGGTGACCAACCACCAAAGCGAAGGTGGAGGAAACCTTTGGCTCTCCTCCCACTTCCGGAGTCATGTGGGGAGCATTTCCAGGCACAGGGACGCTCGCTGAGAGCACATTCCTAGAGGAAAACACGGTTTCTATAACAGTGCTTCTCGGTGTGTCCTCAGGGAAAAGACAGCGTAAGTGGCAAGAAGTACGTGGGGGAGCTAAAAATAGAAATGGAGTGTGTGGCCCAAAAATGGGTGAAGAAAAGAGTGAAAATCAGGACCAAAGGAAGTGAGAGGGTGTGTCCTGCTAGTGCATGGATCTGGATCTCATTTAAAACATTCATCTGTTCCTGAGTCAGAGTTTAAAATTATAATGTTACAGAGCCATACTTGGTCCCTTCAAAAAATGGGAATACACTGTTAATGACAGAATATAAAAGACAACTTTTAGAGCTTGTGCTGACTAACCCCAGTAGGACTGCAAGATAATATATACGACACCTAGTTAAACTTGAATTTCAAAAAAACAAGTAACTTTTCAGTATAGGTATGTTACAAGATTACTCGTGTAGTTTAACTGGCTGTCCTGTATTCTTATTTGCCAAATCTGGAAACCCTACCAGAGATGGAAAAGAGAAAGGATGAATGGAGGCTGAGCTAGCCAAGGGGGACAAGAACAGAATCACCATGTCTTGTACCACAGAATCCAAGACGGGCAAGAAAGGCCTGGAATTGGGCTGTCTCAGGATGATTTTTCGTGTATATCATGAATACCCAAAACCATGGAAGAAAGAGAGGAAGTAAAGCTTGTGTGTGATCACCTTCCACCATCAGAGGTGAGCTGGTGTTTTAGACTTTTCAACCATCCTACCCACCTCATGTCATCTGAGACCTGCCGTCTCAAGGTGGAGTGGTACTCTTCCTGAGAGCCTCCCTGAAGCTAACCATCTTCATGTTTCACGTCTTCTTAGGCTCTACCAACAACTCAGCAATTTAGTAACAGTTTTAAAAAGGGCTGGCCCATGCTTTAGTTATGTCCATGTATATAAAGGTCTACCTCAGCCTGGCTGACATGATGAAACCACATCTCTACTAAAAATACAAAAATTAGCCAGGCTTGGTGACAGGTGCCTGTAAATCTCAGCTACTTGGGGCTGAGGCAGGAGAATCGCTTGAACCCAGGAGGTGGAGGTGGCAGTGAGTCGAGATCGAGCCACTGCACTCCAGCCTGGACAACAAGAGTGAAGCTCCATCATTCATAAATAAATAAATAAGCCTACCTCTAGGGAAAGAGGCCCTGGATATTTCTAACAAGAGAGCCCCAAAATAATATGAAGCAAAAACTGATAAAATGAAAGGGAGGAATAGTTCAAAAATAAGAGTTGAGATATCAATTCCCCACTTTCAGTAACATATGGAAACATAAGACAGAATATCAGCAAGGCAACAGAAGACTGAAGAGTCTAAACCAACTAGACCTAAACAACATGCACAGAACACTCCATCCAACAGCAGATGAAAGTACATTCTTCTCAGGTGCACATAAAACTTTCTCCAGGATAGAACTTAGGTCATAAAACAAGCCTTAATAAATTGAAAAGGATCACAGTCATATGAAGTATTTTCTCCAAACAAAGTAGAATAACATTAGAAATCAGTAAAGGAAGAAAATTTGGGAAATTTGTAATTATGTGAAAATTTAAATATACACTTCTAAATAATCAATAGAAAAAAAAATCAGAAGGAAAATGACAGAATACTTGAGATGAACAACAACAACAACAAACCTTATGGGATGCAGCTAAAGCAATGCTTACAAGGAAATGTATAGTGTAAATGCCTATTTTTTTTAAAAAAAGAACATAATCAATAACCTAACCTCTATCTTATGAAACAAGAAAAAGAGCAAACTAAACCAAAGCAAACAGAAAAAAAGGAAACAAAAATTAAAGCAGAAATGAATAAAATAGAGAGTAGAAAAACAATAGAAAAAATTCACAAAATCAAAAGTTGGTTATTCAAAAAGATCAATAAAATTGACAAACCTTTAGCTACAAAGAAAAATAAAAGAGAAGACAAATTACTAAAACCTGGAATGAAATAGGGAATTTTATTACTAACCTCAAAGAATAAAAAAGGTTATAATAGAAAACTATGTACTATGTTGTATCCCAAGAGATTAGATAACTCAGATGAAATGTTCAAGTTCCTAAAACAGAAACTACTGACTCAAGAAGTAATACAAAATCTGAATAGACTCATACCAAGTAAAAAGATGAAGCTAGTATTGGAAAAACTTTTCACAAAGAGAACAAATTATATTACATATTTAAAGAAGATTTAACATCAATCTTTCACAAACTCTTCCAAGAAAACAAGCAGAAAGAGGAGGAGGAGGAGGAGGAGGAACGGGGAGGAGGAAGGAGGAGAAAGGAGGAGAAGAAAGAGGAGAAGGAGGAGGAAGAAGAAGAATAAGAAGGAGAACAACAACAACTTTCAAACTTGTTCTAGAAGGCCAGTATTACACTAATGCCAAAACCAGAAAAAGCTACCACAGGAAAACTACAGACCAATATCTCTTATGAATACAGACACAATTAGATAGTGGTAATGGCTGCACAACTCTTGAATATACTAAACACTGTTGAATTGTACATTTTAAATAATGAGTGAATATTATGGTATATAAAATACATCTCAGGTGGGTGTGGTGGCTCACACCTGTAATCCCAGCACTTTGGGAGGCTGAGGTGGGCAGATCACTTGAGGTCAGGAGTTCAAGACCAGCCTGCTCAACATAGGGAAACCCCGCCTCTACTAAATATACAAAAATTAGCTGGGTATGCTGGTGAGTAGGAGGCTGAGACAGAAGAATTGCTTGAACCCAGAAGACAGAGGCTGCAGTGAGCCAAGAGCACTCCAGCCAAGGAGTGGAGCCACTGTACTCCAGCCAAGGCAACAGAGTTAGACTGTGTCTCAAATTTAAAAAAAAAAAAAAAGAAAGAAAAGTAAACTATATCTCAAAAAAGGTGCTTTTTTTTGTTGTTGTTTGTTTGTTTGTTTTAAAAAAAGGCCTTTCCTGGTGAGGAATTGTAGATGTAATAAGAATTTCTAACACTTACCGGTGCTTGGGAGGCTTACAAAAAATACTAAGTAAGAATTAAGAAAGGCTGGAGGTGGTTGGTGAGGGTGGAGGCTATTTTGGGGATAATACAGGCTTTTACTCTTCAGGGAAGGCACAGCTGTTAGTTAAGAGTGGGAGGTATTAAGAACAGAGAAATTAATTTGACTACCAAGTAAAAACATCTGGTCGTCAACACAAAATTCTTTGAGCTGAGTTAGCATGACTGGCCTGTGGCAGGTTAACATATTTCTAACTAATGAGACCAGGCATTTAGTAAACCAATTCCTGACCCTACTGTATGATAAAGGCAGAATTAGTTCATATTTTTAGTAGATAATTCCTGTATGTTCGGTTACCTGCTCCCAAATGCGATGTCTCTCCCGAGAGCAGAGCTGATGATTCTGAGTACTGCTTTAGGCATTGGAGCTTCCTGGGCTTCATTCTGGTTCTGCCACTCATAGGCTGTGTGAGTACTCTGAGCCTGCAGTGCTGGTGTGTTTTCAGTAAGATAATGTTTGCAAAGCCCCTGAGTCACTGAGGTCCCTCAGTAAATAGTTATGTTACTGCCACCATTTTCATCTTTATAAAGTGAACACTCAAGAGTAGTGCTTACATCTTGGGCAAGGTATCATTTTAGGATGGTTAGTAGTACTGTTTCATACCCATTTTAGGCGGCAGTGAAAAATGGCTGAAGACTCCACAAGGCGTGTAATGCCCAGGATCCCGTGGCACGAGCTAAGGCGCTACACTCAGTAGCACAGATGACCTATCTTGTGCTGGCCTTCTGTCCTTCATGGCCACCAGCCCAGGAGGAGCCACAATGGGGAGTGCCTGGTTTCTTCAACTTCCAGTCACAAGCTAGTCCTCATTGAGGGAAGTGTTTTGGGGTCTTAAAAATGAACTGTCCCTGGTCTCATGATGTTCTCCCCTGGAAACACATTTTGCTTCTGGTTGCCCTGAACCTTGCACAGGAAGGAGGACACAGAGTCATGGGCAGAGCATGGACATGGAGTGGTGCATGCAGCGGGATACAAGAAGCAGGGAGGTCAGGGTACTCTAAACAGAGGTGGAGAAATGCCCTCTGTGCCCATCCTTGGGAGGAAAAATTCCCTAGACCCACAGAGAACACCAAACAGCTACTTCCCTCTTCACCCTGGAGCTTTACCTGAATGCTGCAATTCCTGAACAGGGAGTATCCATCAAAACCAGGCACCCAGGAGATCAGAATGCTGTGTGCAGTACTGTTACGGACGCTGACTTCAGTTGGTGGGGAGGGAATTGCTGCATAAAACCAAACACACACACACACACACACACACAAACACAGTTATAGATCATGAGAGGCTATAGCTACCAAACAAATGCATTAATACCTGTTTTTGTTCCTTGAGATCAGTAAATGGAAACATGTTTTCAAGAGGAGCCTCCCTACGCCTGAGGGTAATTGTATTAGCCAGCACTAAGTCTTCCAGTGAAGGGCCGAAGAAGTGGAATACAGACCCACTTTCCTGTTCACTAACGAAGTAAGGAGACCTTTGATCTGGAAGAGGATGTGGAAATACTCATGTCCTTTACTGAGTAGGTGTTCATGGACCCTGCTGTGTGCATCTGGCTGGGTACTAGTGCACTAAACAGAGACAGAGTCATAGTGCTGCCCTCCTGGAGCACATGGCCTGGTATGGGAGACCCATGTTAACCGAGAGCAAAAGCACCCTGTGACCAGAAGAGAGCGGTGCCACAGGAGTGTGTGTGTGTGTGTGCACACGTGCATGCGTGTGAAGGTGTGTGTATGTGCATGTGTAGGAGGAGAAGCTTTCCAAGCCCAGGAAACACTAGGAATTGATTTAAGCAAATGAGCCAACTGCATCTGCTGGGGGAAGGGGGTGTGGCCTCCAATAGGTGTTCTATGACCCCAGCTGCAGGTGCATCAAGGGTAGCTATTTCAATTAGAATCCAAGAAGGATCTTAAATTTGGGGAATCTTATTTCTTTGTGCTGAATTGAATTTGTAATAATAATTACACTTAGGCCGGGCGCGGTGGCTCAAGCCTGTAATCCCAGCACTTTGGGAGGCCGAGGCGGGTGGATCACGAGGTCAAGAGATCGAGACCATCCTGGTCAACATGGTGAAACCCCGTCTCTACTAAAAATACAAAAAATTAGCTGGGCATGGTGGCACGTGCCTGTAATCCCAGCTACTCAGGAGGCTGAGGCAGGAGAATTGCCTGAACCCAGGAGGCGGAGGTTGCGGTGAGCCGAGATCGCGCCATTGCACTCCAGCCTGGGTAACATGAGTGAAACTCCGTCTCAAAAAAAAAAAAAAAAAAAAATTACACTTATAATAAAAAATGAAGGCTAACATTTTGTGTGCTTACTATGTGCCAGACACTTTGAGGGCTTTCTTTGCTCATTCCTGGAATCCTGTTAGAGAAGTAGTCTTACAATCCCCATTTACAGTTAAGGAAACAGGATCAGGGAAGTTAAAAACTTATCAAAGGTCACAGAGAGGTTGTAAGCAGTACAATGGGGACTTGAACTCTGGTCTGCCTGACACTGGCACTTATGTCCCTCAACAGAACACTGGAGGCCTACTGCCAAGGACAGCAAGCAGATGGTGGGAACACCAGCAGGGACTATGAGTCTGGTCTACCACCTGACCTGGTATATGGTCCTGGGCACAATTACATGCCCTGTCTACAACTACATAAGTTTCTCTCCTCTATAAATGGGGATAGTAACAGCCCTGCTCCATGGAGCTGCAGAGAGGAATAAACACGGTGAGCCATGGATGAGGCCCAGGGAGGCTGTGGTAAGAGTAAAGGTGATGATGGAATGAGCAGGAGAGAAGGAGGAAGGTGTGTTAAGACCATCAAGCGTGCCTTGGGTGCCACATTTAGGAGTTTGGGTTTTGCTAGTAGACACGCAGCTTGGGGAGTAGGGAAGAATTAGCATAGCATTTGACTCACTTCCCTCAGCAGATTATTTGTGGAATTGTCCTACAGTATCTGCCTTTCCAGACCAAAATTTGACCACATATACCATAGTAATTACACATTAGAGGAAGGGAGACTTGGTTTTTTTGATATAAATTTTACAATAAATGAAAGCCAAAAACAGAAGTTTTGGGAATGATCTAATAGAATAAAATCTTAGCTAAAATTCTGAGGGAAGCATACAATTGAAGAAGTGCTTTTCATTTTATACATTTTTAAATTTTAACAAGTTTATACTTTATGAAGATGTCTTTACAAACTCACACCCACTCACAAATTTTTGACATTCCCAACATGTCTTTTGGAAATTGTAATAATGAGATTTCTGATGAAGGAAGGAAGTTATACACTTCCTCCAGTAATAACTTTTAGTTTGCTTATTTTTTTATCCCAGTGAACTTTTAGAATATGCCCTTTCATAGCCTTTGTCCCGCTGATTTGCTGAAACTAAAATTAGCACCTTTTTTGAGTAGAACTTCTTTTGTAATTTTGAATCTCCTTCTGTATGTACTCAACCTTTTTTTATTAAAGAAGCTCTGCTTTTTCCTTGCACTGTTTTCCTAAGGATAAGATGGAAGGAACATGAGCCCAATAATTACTTCTCAGTATTTAAATTAAGATCAAACAGTAAAACATAAAATTTGTTTGAATTTCTATGACACATTAAGGAGGATGATTTAAGAAGAGATAAAAGCCTACTTGTAGGTTTTCCTTCTCTTTCAAATTTCAAGTTTAATACCTTTGATCACACAGAAGGAGGATAAGGTAGATTGGATTGAAATGTCTCCACTAGCCTAGGGGCCTTCAAATGTGTGCCTTTAATTCTGTTATTATAACTCACTGCCAAGCAAGCTCAGCCTAGTGAAATTTTAGCTCAGAGGAAGCAAGAGGAAGAGGGAGTTAGGAGGAAGAGGGATAGGAACACTGGGCTCCAAAGAAGAGTGATCTGATCCCTGCTTTTCCTCTGTCTCCCTGAGTCAGTTGGTGGCAGAGACTCATGTCAGGCCCCCACTGACCTGGGAAGGACAGGGTCCATTTCCTTGATCATGCCCCAAGCCAGCCTCATCCCCAGGGCTCTTTGAGGGTTAAGGAGTAGTTTGGGTGGAAGAGGTAAAGTGAAAATAAGAACCAATATGATCAAAAGAAAACATTTTTAGCTTATTTTCTTCTTGGACTGAGCAGAACTAAACAAGTAAATGTTTATCAAGGACCTATATGCCAGGTACTTCTGAGTACTTTTACTTGTATTAAATCAATAAGTCTCAACAATAGGTAGATTCTGTCATTATCTCCACTTTTCAGAGGGGAACACTGAAACCAAGAGTTGACCAAGGTCACAAAGAACATCAGTGAGAAAGCCAGGACCCACACCCTGGCAGCTGGCTGCAAGCTCACGCAGCACCCTCACCAGCTCCCAGAACATGCATGGGGAACCTGGCCTTGCTGCTTACCTTTGATGTTGATCTGCACTCCCTTGGACACAGTCAGTCCTTTGTCATTGTGGGCCTCACAACTGAAGACCGCCATCTCCGTCAGGCCTGGAATGGAAGGAGACTCATGACACCAGCAGCAGAGAAACAGGCTGCTATTTACCACAATTCTATGGTTGTCTTCACATTATTTTATTTCTTGGTTCATTGTTTTTGGCCATTAGTGCAAAGTTAATTTAAAAGGTATGCCTAGCTATGGAGAAACAAACCTGGGATTGAACCCAAGGCACCAACAGCAAGGTAGCCATGGGCTCAAAAAGCCGATGTTTTCATTTATTCAGATCCTGAATGGTGAGACATTAGGTAATAAAGCAGGATCATTTAGACTTCTACTGCAAATTGCTGGCCCCAATAGCAAGGAAGGTGGATTCTGAGGCTTACCCCATCCTGCTGCCTAGCCACCCAGTACATACAGTGCCATATGCTATGCATATTTCAGAATACTAAAAATAGCAAATAAAAGCCACAGTTTAAAAATTTCAGATGATTTGTTGTAATTAATTATTTTTAATAGTAAAAACTGGTCAATTCACACGGATGTATTATATAAATGCAAGGGATTATAACTAATCAAAGAGAAGACACTAGCGCTAAATGAAAAATGCTAACATTTCAGAGGTTTGAAGACATCTTTAAAAAACTGATTTATTAATTTCAAATAGAAAGAAAAAGAAGTTACCCAGATCTTGGTTTCTAATGCCATTCTCCAACAAAAGGAACCAGGGTTCCTTGGAGAAATGGCTGATTCTCAGATTGCTGCAGGAAATATATGAGACTGGAGTAAAATATAAAACAAACACAACATGTAACAAATACACACATATACACACAGAAAGACAACAATGGGTCATGTCAAAGAGACACAGAAGCTAATTCAAGGAGTTCCCAATGGCCAAAACTGGAACAATTTGAGCAAGAAAATAAAGTAGCTTTGGATTATAACCCAAAGAAGAAAATAAATACCCAGGAGTCTCTACCGATATCAATAAATACTTAGATAAGTTGGATAGAATAGACAAATCTTCTCGCAGGATATTCTGCCCTCAAAGAGGTGGAGCATAACTTCCCACTTTTTAAGCATGGGCTGCACAGAGTGACGCCTTCCAACAAGTACGTCATGAAAAGAGCAAAAAAAAGAAAACTGAGCGGAGAAACTGACAGACTACCTGAGCCACATGATCAAGTGATACATCATGTTGATAGAATGTACCCTTGATAACAGGTGATGAAAATGTCACTTCACCTCTGTGGTTTTCCTCCTCAGAACAACAACAACAACAACAAAAACCCAGGCTAATCATGAAAAAAACTACCAGTCAGTTCCAAATTGCGGGACATTCTACAAAACACCCGACCAGTAAGACCTAAAACCTGTCAAGGTCATTAAAAACAAGGAAAGTTTGAGCAATCGTCACAACCAAGAGGAGCGTAATGAGACATAGATTACTAAATGCATTATGGTGTCCTGGATGAGATCCTGGGACAGAAAAAGTAAGGAGGTAAAAAGCTATGGAAATATGACTGAAGTCCGGACCTTAGTTAATGACGATGTATCCGTATTGGTTCATCAATTGTAGCAAATGTACCACACTAATGCAAGGTGCTGATGACAGGGAAAAGGAGGGATGGGGTTTACAGGAATTTGCTTTACTATCTCCAGTGTTTTTCTATAAGTCTAAAACAACCCTAAAATTTGATTTTTTTTTTTTTTTTTTTTTTTTTTTGCTTTTTAACTTTTTTTTTTTTTTTTTTTTTTTTTGAGACTGAGTCTCACTCTGTCCCCCAGGCTGGAGTGCAGTGGTACAATCCCAGCTCACTGCAACCTCCACCTCCAGGGTTCAAGTGATTCTCCTGCCTCAGCCTCCTGAGTAGCTGGGATTACAGGCAAGCACCACCACGCCCAGTTAACTTTGTATTTTTAGTAGTGACAGGTTTCACCGTGTTGTCCAGGCTAGTCTTGAACTCCTGACCTCAGGTGATCTGCCCGCCTCGGACTCCCAAAGTGCTGGGATTACAGGCATGAGCAACTCCGCCTGGCCTGAATGGTTATTTTTTAAAAGTACAACTATACAGTATATATCATTTAGTTGAATCTGAAAACTTCTATATCTGTGGCACACAAAAACATCATCTGGCACACAGTAGTATCTTCATAAAATTGTTGAAAATACGCCACCATTTGCTTCTTAGCAGAAAAACTTATTTTGTTTTCTTCTGTCTACATGTTTAGGAAATTTTCCACCTGATCTTTTTAAGCTCCAAGCTTGTCACTAATGGAGTAATAAAAAATTTGAAGAATGAAAGGGAAAAAACACTGCCGAGGGAAGCACAGCAGGCATCAGCCAGAAAGGCTGTTCCTGGTCGGATGCCTGCATGGCCACAACTGTGCCAGGGCTATAGCCAAGTGGCCACTATGTGGCAGAGGGCTGTGTCTGGGAGAAGCTGTAGAAAAAATGCACATCTGATCCCTTATACATTAGTACTTCTTCTGAAAGGTTAAATGTGTGTAAAAAAGAAAATCAGTGCTGGTAATTTTCCATCTAGTAAAAGGTTGTCACCAGTGTCTGCATTTTCCTGACTAGACATGGGTCCCTCAGGGAAAAACAAACCCATGCATCTCTGTCCTATGATTCGGTAGTGATCTTTCATTTCTTCAAAAATAACATTGTATTTTACAGAGAATTTGACAGATACGTCACAGGATCTTAATTTTCCAAGAAGAGGAATACTACACTCAGACTGGAGGAAAACCCTAAGCTAGATTGCTTAGTTAAATTCTCTTGAAAATTTAAAGTGCTAAGAAACAAAAACTCCTGGTAAAAGCCATCTCTTTTCATATTTTTATCACTTCCTCTCAAGTGAGACATGAAATTGCTGCTAGTTTGTATAGTGACTTAGACAATATTTATTATACTGAGGAGGAATATTTCTTACACCCATTACACCCACATCTATAAAAGGATCCCTGTGATACTCCGCCTTGGGGTCTTTATATCTTCTGCTTATATTCCTCCTAGAGAATTTTGAAAAATACATGTGGCCTCTGACACATTTTGAAGTTTGCATCCTTAAAGTTTTCATAATTTAAATAGCTTCAAAGAATGTAATTTGAGGTACCTTGAATATCTTGACACCAACACCCACTGAAACAACTCTTCCCCAGCAGCAAGAAGTTTTCCATCATGACCCTTCTACTCCTCCCAAGAATTTCATCCTAATGGTACACATCTGAAAGTTTTTGCTTAAGCAAATCATGGGAACTTATTGGCAATTAAAATATACCTTGAAATTGCAAAAATGTTTTCTTCTGAATTGATTATACTCATTAGACAGGTAAGAGAGTTCTTTTTTCTTTAGTAATGCAAGGAAGAGATGAAAGGAAAACAGGAGGTGGAAAGGGAGAACTGGAGTGGTATCTGGACTTTGGGCACTTTGTCAAGCATTGATTTTAAGAAAGAAGATACGTACAGGATGAGGATCAAGACACTGATCGCTCCAAGGGATCCGTGCTCTGCTGATCACTGTTTCATGGTGAAGCCTCTGACACTTTGATTTTCATGCCTTGGCATCCCTTTGAACCTTCCAGATCCTAAGCTTCCAAGTGAGATGCCCATTTCACCTACCAGGCTGCATGAACTTGCAAAAACTGGCTTATATTTAGAAAAATTGGCTTTGGTTCAATCAGAAGATACAGGGAGTTACTTACTTTTTTTTTTTTTATATATTGGAGGAGACATTTGCAGGTTAAAATTAGTGATTTGACTTCAATTGTTCTTATCAAAACTCTTAGGAAACCCTTGAATACAAACTACAAAATCACATTCTAAACGTGTCATGAGGGGAAGAGCTAGCCGTATGATAAAACAGGAGGTTTATTTCACTGAGATCCATTAGCAAGTTACAGATCCTATCGTAGGATCCCATAGTAGCACAATTCAGGCTCACTGGTCTTCAGTCCTATTAGGCTTATCAGTGCTGAAAGGAAACCATTATCACAGAACATGACTTCAGGTCAAACGGACAGTCATTTCTCCTGTGTGTTTCTTTTCATAGTGCACACAAGGTCAAAAACGCAACCTATAGCAAATGTCCTAGCACAAGACACTCACACCAATTCAGAATTGCCCGGCAGTAGCTAAACAATGTATCAATACAGTTTACAAGGTCAGGTGGTTTGCGCCCATAGGCCAGATAGATGCCAGCAGAGAGAAAGAGGAAACTGGTTCAAACCACAGGTAACTTTTCCCAAAACTAGATAGCACTCAGGGCAAAATATAGTCTTCTTTGCTTAATTTTTTCAGCTAAACTTTCATGGCTTCCCAACTAGACACTCGTTTATAAGCCTGGATTGACCACAGCAATGAGTGTACACTGGGAGAAGACAGCTCCCTCTCACTTGCCAGTTCTCCCTCTGTGGATGAACAATAACCACCAGCCTGGAATAGACCCTGACATTTTATAGTCCCAAACCCTGTGGCTTTCCAGGGAGAAAAAGCATCCACTTCCCTACGTCTCCACCCTCCCACCCACTCTGTCCTGAATGGCCCCGGGGAACTGGAGCTCCCACAGACTCCTGAGACAACTCCTCTTCTAGTGGGTAGGTCGTCCCCCTTACAGCAATTTCTCCTTTTCACCCAACTCTATTATGATGGTGCACACCCCTCTTGCTTGGTCCTCTACTGGTTTGAGAAAAGATATTTATAACACAGCTCTGAAAGATATTTTTAAGGAACATTCAGTAACAGGATGTTCCCTTGAGGGAGGGACAATCGGAATTGCTGAGGGAGCAACTCCCAAGAGCACAGCTGAGCCAGTTCTTTGAGTTCTGGATTAAGCAATCATGCAAATTAACCAGATAAACAATTCTGTCCCTTCTTTTTCTTTTTTCCCTAGTGTCCATCTTTCTACCAAAGGAAGCAACCAATGGAAGATCATGCTGCGTAGCTAGCTTCTTAACTTGGAACTCTCTATCTACTCTGCATTCATCCATGTGACAAATGTTTACTGAGTATTTACTACAAGCCAGACATTTTTTCCAGAAACTTGGGATATATCCATGAATAAAACAAAGATCCTCTCCCTTATAGAGCTCACATTTTTCAGGGAGGAAAATGGGCAATAAATAATAACCTTGATAAATAAGCAAGATGTATGCTGTATTAGAAGGTGGTAAGTACTGTGGAAAAATAGAAGATGATCAAAGGGTCAGGATGGGTAGGAAGCAAGCTGCAATTTTAAATGATGGGCAGGGGACATCAGAGATGGTTCCTTGAGAAACGGCCTCTGATCAAAGAGTTGGGGGTAAGGAAATGGGCCAAGTGGATACTCTTGGGCCTGGGGAGGTTCCAGGCAGAGGGAACATGTGGGAGAGGCCTTTGCCTTTTTCTCTGAGCGGGGTGGAAAACCCAGATCTATCAGGATTGCTCCAGCTGCCATGTGGAGAACAGACCTTAAGAAAGCAGGTCTCTTAATAGCTCCACATGTTTTTCTGCTATGTAAAATGTGTATTAAAAATGCCTAATTAGCCTGGGCAACATAGTGAGATCCCTTCTCTACAAAAAATTTGGAAAAAGCTGCTCATCCCTGTAGTCCTAGCTACTTGGGATGCTGAGGTGGGAGGACTGCTTGAGTGCAGGAGCTTGAGGTTACGGTGAGTCGCGATCACACCACTACACTTCGGCCTAGGTGACAGAGCAAGACCTTGTCTCTAAACACAACAACGAAACTGGCTAATTATCACAGCTTGCTATGTGATTCAAAGTAATTCTTTACAGAAAGTACTGTGGGCATTATGAACTAATTCGTATAAATTCCAGTTATTATTACTGTTTCTGTTATTACAAGGATATTAATAATTACATCCAACTAACTAAAATAAAAGCTAGCTTAGCTGTTTCCCAGATATGGATTTTAAATATAAAACAAGTATTTTTCGGCCGGGCACGGTGGCTCAAGCCTGTAATCCCAGCACTTTGGGAGGCCGAGGCGGGTGGATCACGAGGTCAAGAGATCGAGACCATCCTGG
>NW_016107537.1:1864534-1883599 GCF_001604975.1 Cebus imitator
AAAAAAAAAAAAAAAAACAAAAAAAAACACAAGTATTTTTCAAAAAAGAAATGCCAGAAAGATCAACAAGCCTGCCACTGTTCAAAGAAAAGCAGATCAAAATTGACTGTGAGTTAGTAACTACTGCATGTAAAAATAACAACACAAAAAAATTATAATAGGTAGCATTTCAATCATTCCTATAGGAAATCCTTGTGCCAAGGGCTTTACATTCATTATTTTACTGCAACCTCATCAATGTTTTATGTAGTAGACACTGCTATTATCCTCATTTTATATACAGAAATAGAGTAACTTGCCCAGGGATACACGACAGCAAAGTGGCATCAGTCTACATGCCAATGCTGGAGCTTTTACCTGCTAACTTATGAAGCTCTCCAGGCTGGGTGCAGTGGCTCATGCCTGTAATCCCAGCACTCTGGGAGGCCCAGGTGAGCAGATCATGAGGTCAGGAATTCGAGACCAGCCTGGCCAACACAGTGAAACCCCATATTTACTAAAAATGCAAAAATTAGCCAGGTGTGGTGGTGGGTACCTGTAGTCCCAGCTACTCAGGAGGGTGAGGCAGGAGAATCGCTTGAACCCAGGAGGCGGAGGTTGCAGTGAGCCAAGATTGTGCCACTGCACTCTAGCCTAGGCGACAGAGAAAGACTCCATCTCAAAAAAAAAAGCACTCCACCAATGAACACCTGAAGCTAAAGCGCTTTGTAGTTCTGCTCTTTATTTTGAGATTTGGTTTTGCCCATGACAAAATACTTTAAAAAAAAAAAAAAAAGGAAACTTTTTATTTTGAAATAACTTTAGACTTACAAGAAGTTGCAAAAATAGCAGAGTTACTGTGCACCCTCCACCCAGCTTTTCCCCATGATAAGATCTTACATAACCATGGGATACTGATCAAAACCAGGAAAGTGACTTTGGTACAATATTATTAACTAAAATACAGACCTTTTTAAGATTTTACCAGTTTCTGCTTTGTTTTATTTTGGGGAGGGAGAATAAGTGTATAGGTTTATGAAATTTTATGACAGGTACAGATTTGTGGCTATAGAACTTTTCCATCACCAAAAGAAGTTCTCTCATTCTACCCCTTATAGAAGCATCCTATCCCCAAACCTAACCCCTGAAATTGCTCTGATATGTTCTCCATTACCAAAATTTTGTCCTCTTCAGAATGTTATCTAAATGGAATTGTACAGTATGTAACCTTTGAGATTGGCTTTGTTCACTCAGAATAATAACCTTTGGACAAAGTACTTCTCTGCTCATGTCCCTTAAAGAAAGCTCATACAACACAGAGGAAAAATAAAAACTTGTATCAAGAGGGAAAAGGCACACCACCTTCCTGTTGATAAACAATACTTTCTCAAAGCAGCCCAAACAATTGGCTATTTAAACCACTTCTCTACTTAACATTCCCTCAGTAGAAGGGGTCGGCAAAGTTTACTTGAGGGTCAATTTCAGATAGCATGGTGTCTCCCTGCGAACACTCACTGCTTTATTTACATCAGCATGTGAGCTCGGCACAAGGGCCCCAAAAGCCGACCTCAGCACCTAGTTCCTCATACATGAATTACTGGAAGGGACTCAGGTATCAAACTAAAGCTTCCTCAAAATTAAAAATAGATTTAACTAAAAATAAGTTTTTACATAGTTCTTTTGTAATGTTACAAAATGCAGACACATGGGAACAGTCAGCAACAAGCTGACTTGAGAGTAACCCCTGTGAGCTCAGCACAATCCCCTCAGCCTGGGCCCCACACCCTTCCTCCCTGGACTTATTTTAGCCTTTGGGTATGTAGAATGGACATTAAAGATCCTGTTCTAAAATTTTGCAGGACCAGATGGAGATGTAAATGAGAAAAGAGATAAAAGTTTAAATGTAAAAATAATTTTATAAATACAAGTTACTTCATTATCATGATGTCCCTTTGTCCCAGTGGAAGGATCTAAAACTCGGGACGATCTGTAACTCGTTTGTTTATTCATTAGTTCATTCATTCATTCACATAGTTCTTATGTGCCAGGCGCTATGCTGGGTGATGGGGCTAACCTAATTAATAAATCATACATAATAATCACCTGGTTAAGGCCGGCCATGGTGGCTCACACCTGTAATCCCAGCACTTTGGGAGGCCAAGGTGGGCGGATCACTTGAGGTCAGGAGTTCGAGACCAGCCTGGCCAACACGGTGAAACCCCATCTTAAAAAAAAAAAAAAATCACCTGGTTAGTAAGCCTTCTTGAAGGCCTGACAAATAAACAGATGGTTTGTGCTTCAATGCAATGGGGAGGTATAGGAGTTGGGGAAGAGGCCTTGTGAATACACAGACACGGGGGTGACCAGGAAGGTTTTCAGAGGAGAGCCATGATCGGTGTGTCAGGTGAACAGGGGTTTTCCAGACAATGAGAAGGCAGCTTGGCAAGAAGGCACAGTGCACTCATGGGCCTGTGAGAAGCTCATCAGGCCTCACAAGCAGTCCCAACAGGTCTCAGACTTTAGGGTAAAATGGTAGATTTTAACCCGCATGTAGTGAGGAGTTATGCCAAGAACAAGAAGCTCTGTATTTTAGAAGAAACTCTTTACTCACAAGGTGGAGACTCACTCACTAAGGTGGTGGGGTAGGGGGATGAGAACAAGAAAGCTGGGACCATAGTTAAGTGGTGACAGCAACAGTCCTGACGATGAACCAGGAAAGCTTGAATTAAGGCCATGGTAGCAGAAGCGCAGAGGAAGAAATGAGCACAACTGACATTTGAAAACAACATATAGGGCCATGCATGGTGGCTCACACTTGGAGTCCCAGCACTTTGCGAGTCCGAGGCGGGTGGATCACCTGAGGTCAGGAGTTCAAGACTAGCCTGGCCAACATGGTAAAATCCTGTCTCTACAAAAATACAAAAATGAGCTGGACATGATGGTGAGTGCCTATAATCCCAGCTGCTTGGGAGGCTGAGGTGGGAGAATCACTTGAACTCAGGAGGTGGAGGTTTCAGTGAGCCAAGATGGCGCCACTATGCTTGAGCCTAGGTGACAAAACAAAACTCCATCTCAAAAAAAAAAAAAAAAGACAGAGAACAATGTACAGATCTTGGTGATGATTGTTGGATGGGCAAGAGAGAAGAACCTGGGTAAGTTTCAGGTTTCTGGCTTAAATACATGATTACTTCTCCAGGCCTTCACTTCACACTCTAGCACCAGCTAGACCATCTTTGCTATCAAACAGGCATTTAAGAAATACTGTCACTAAGAAAAATAAAGCCAGCAGCCCCACTTTCCAAACCCTTCACAAATAGGAAAACTGCCTGAGCAGTGCAGTATACAGCGTATTCATTTAGAAAGTAGAATTTCAACTCAGCAGTTTAAGTAACAGTTCTTCATTTACAGACACATTTGTCACTACCCTGAAAACTCTAGAAAAGCTGGTGAAATGTTAGTGAGGATTTCCATGATCATGGTTTGGTTTTTGGTACCCTATGGTCCCTGATGGAGAGTGAATTAATCATGCACTCCCAGATCCAGAAGCACCTTCTGGTGAATGCCGCAGCAGGTGCTCTTTTACAGGTCATTTCTACAACCACCACATGCCAGGCACTGAACCAGACCCCTGAAGATGCGGCTAAGAAAAGCCTCAGTTCTTACCTTCAACAGGCCCCTTGGTCTCATGGAAACAGGTGGAGGTGTAAATCAGATATTTTGACAAATGAGAGTATTTGCCATCAGACTGGCAAAAACTCAAGACAATATTATGTATATGACATATAGGGCACATATTACCATATTCTACTAAAAAGATTGCCAACTGGCAAGTGTTTTTTGGAGGGAGATTAGAATGTATCAAAATTTATAATATGTTCACTTTTCCCTTCTATTCCCCTTTTAGATATCCCTCCTGAAGAAATACAGATGGTGCTCACTTTGGCAGCACATACACTAAAAGTGGAACAATAAAAGAGATTAGTGTGGAGCCATTGACTGGATGGCATGTGGTACTGTGGATTCCATGAGTGTGTATGGTGGGAAAGCAAATACACTCGGTACCACCACCCTGTGCACTGGTCAGCTGGACAAACGTCAACAGTTAACTACGCTGGATAGAATTTAGAGTTATAGAAGTCCAAAATAAACATTTTTGGACCCTATGTTTTGGCTCATTTGTTGAATCAGCGCATGTAAGAATTTGATGGGATGCAAATGAACAAATAGTTCTTGTTCCTGTGACCAACAGGCTGTATGCTACAGTTCTATTCTAACTATTCAGATTGTTAAGGATTGTGGTAACACCACATCTGGGCACCAAGGAAGGAGAGCTAAGAAGACCCCCAGCACAGCTAATGCCTGAAGAATATCTTACCACTCATTTATTTCCTTTTATATATAATCCTTCTATATAATTATATTATATTAGTTTATAGTCGGAGGAATGTCTAGAGCAGGCCCAATACAGAGCATGAATTTAGGAAAAAACAGCTATACATATATAATCATATCTTGTGTATAGTCGGAGGAATGTCTAGAACAGACATGGCACAGAGCATGAATTAAGGAAAAACAGATATACCAGGACAAGAATCAATGGCCCAGGGAGTAGTGCCCCTGCCTGAAAGGGCATGTGCTACAGGCCGGCCCAGGTGGCAGCATTCAGTATCGTAAAGATACCCGCTGTATGGCAGGCTCGGAGCAAGAGCCACTCCTCCTGTAAAGTACTTGCAGTATCTTGCATCCAGTTCCTGTGGAAAGCTGGCCTCTGGCAGGCAATCCCGTGAGCATCCAAGGGTTTAAAACCCCTCTGGTATAATCGCACCTCGGTGGTTGTGAACACTGTCAGCTCTGTTGCTATGTACTGACTCAAAGCATCCTCCTGTAGAAATCATTGGAAACTGCCAGCAGGTAGCTGTATACCCTGTCAGCTCTTTTGCTGCTGTGCGGACTCAAAGCATCCTCCTATAGGATTCTTTAGAAGTAGCCTGTCCCTAGATAAGAGATGTTGCACACTGCACCCTCTTCACTGCACACGGCCCACCTCTTTGCCTTGGTGACCTAATGGGGGTGGGCCCCTTGCTGCACACAGCTCACCTCTTTGCCTCAGTGACCTGACCTAATAGGGGTGGACCCTTTGCTTATTGCACACGTGATTGTCTTGACCCTGTCACTGTCCTTAGATGACCTCACTCACTACCCTTCCCCCTGTCTTGTCCCCAATAAATACAGACGCTCCTGGACATTGGGGTGTCGCCTGTCTCCTTTTGTAAGTGGCGTGGCCCCCCAAGCCCAGAGGTCTTTTTCAGTCCTTTGATGTCTTGTCTCTTTATTTCTCAAACCCAGCACCTCAGCACAGTGATAGGGGACACCCCACGACCCTGTAGGGCTTGACCCTACAAGGATGATTGGATTAGGCTGTCTTGCTATCTGAGTTTGTGTCCTAAAGTTTTCAGATCATCATGTAATTCCAATGACTCTTTTATTTTTTTTTATTTTTTATTTTTTTTTGAGACGGAGTTTCGCTCTTGTTACCCAGGCTGGAGTGCAATGGCGCGATCTCGGCTCACCGCAACCTCCGCCTCCTGGGTTCAGGCAATTCTCCTGCCTCAGCCTCCTGAGTACCTGGGATTACAGGCACGTGCCACCATGCCCAGCTAATTTTTTGTAGTTTTAGTAGAGACGGGGTTTCACCATGTTGACCAGGATGGTCTCGATCTCTTGACCTCGTGATCCACCCGCCTCGGCCTCCCAAAGTGCTGGGATTACAGGCTTGAGCCACCGCGCCCGGCCCAATGACTCTTTTAAAGGGTACTGATGATTTGAACACTGTCAGATTGATTCCAGCTAAACCCAGTAGTCCACCTTGAGAATTTTCATATAATGACCTGGAAAAAAAATGTGAGCCCAAATCTTCTCTACCAAAGAAAAAAAAAGGTTCAAAATTTAAAAAGTAAAATTAAATTGTAAAGAACTTGAAATGCAAAATAGGTTCCAGTTATAAGGGTGTAACTGGCCTTTTAAAAATAAATCAGATTTCCAAGGCAAGACAAACTACAGCCTTAGGTATTAAAATAATTTGCAGCTCTTATTGCAAAAACACACTTCTAATTTCTGAGAAAACATACAGAAAAGTTCTAGACAAACAGAGATGGACAGATTTTGTCCCTATTTTTATAAAACATACAAAATCTATTTTCTATTTACTAATAGTAAACAACTGGGAAATAAAATATGCTATTTATTAGTACATAAATACTAAATTAATGCATTCTGATTGGCTGTACGCTGTTGGTGAAAATGTAAATTGGCACAGCCATTAAGAAAAACAGTATGGAGGTTCCTCAGAAAATTAAGAACAGAACTACTATATGATTCATCAGTCCCCATACTGGGTATACATCCAAAGGAAATGATATGAGGATCTCAAAGATGCATCTGCGCTCCCATGTTCATTGAAGCATTATTCACAGTGGCTTAGACATGGAAACAAGGTATGTCCATAAACAGAATGGATTTAAAAATTACGGGAATATTATTCAGCCTGTACAAAAAAAGAAAATCCTGCCATTTATGTGACAACATGGATGAAAATGGAAGACATTATGCTAAGTGAATAAACCAGGCAAAGAAGAAAAATTACTGCATGGTCTCACTTACATGTCCAATATAAAACAGTTAAATTCACAGAAACAAAAAGTAGAACTGTGGTTAAAAAGGGTGGGTGGAGGAGGGTGAGGGTGAGGATTGGGGAGATGTTGGTCAAAAGGTAGAAAGTTTTAGTTTGTAGGATGAATAAGTTCTAGAGATCTAATGTACAGCAGAGTTAACAATAGTGCACAGTATACTGGAAATTTGTGAAGAGGGTAGATCTTAAGTGTTCTCCTACACTCCCTCCCCTGCCACCCCCCACAACATAACTATGCAAAAACAGAGCGATATTAATTAGCTTGACTGTAATAATCAGTTCACTATATATATCAAAACATTACATTGTATACCTTAAATACATATAATTCCAATTTTAAAATAAAAAAATACAATTTAACAAATGACCTGTAAGACCCATACCTCAAAAACTACAAAAATTGCTGAAAGAAATTAAAGAAAACCTGAATAAATGAAGAGATATAATATGTTCATCAGTTGGAAGGCTCAATATTGTCAAGATGTCATTTTCTTCTAAACTTATCTATAAATACAACAAAATTGCAAACAATCACAGCAGGCTTTTTTGTGTAAACATTGTCAAGTGGATTCTAGGATTTATATAGAAACAGGCAAAGTGTCTGAAGTGACACTTTACCAAAAAAGAGACATGACAGATTAACAAGCACATGAAAAGACACTAAAATCTTTTCTAAGTCTTGTATAAAATTAGGCATCAGGGAAATGAAATGCAAACTAAAATCACAATAATCCACTAGATTTCAAATCCACTAGAACGTCTCCACTTAAGAAGACTGACCGAATCAAATGTTGGCAAAGATATGGATGGAGCAACTGGAACTCTCCCATCCACTGTTGCTGGGAATGAAACATAGTACACTCACTTTGGAAAACCATTTGGTGCTTCTTTAAAAGTTAAACATATGAAGCAGCAATTCCTCTCCTAGGCATTTATCCAAGACAAAATAAAAACATTTGTCCTTCAAAAGACTTGCACTCAAATATTCATAGCTGCTTTATTCATAATAGCCAACTGCCATAAATATCCAAAACGTTCACCAAACAAATGGATAAAACAAATTAACACATTAATACAACAGAGTACTATATCAGCAATAAAAAATGATGTATTGGCCGGGCGTGGTGGCTCACACCTGTAATCCCAGCACTTTGGGAGTTGGAGGTGGTTGGATCATTTGAGGTCAGGAATTAGAGACCTGCCTGACCAACATGGTGAAACCCAGTCTCTACTAAAATACAAAAATTAGCTGGGCATGGTGGCAGGTACGTGTAGTCTTGGCTACGTGGAAGGCTGAGGCAGGAGAATTGCGTGAACCCAGGAGGTGGAGGTTGCAGTGAGCTGAGATCACGCCTCTGCACTCTGGCCTGGGCGACAGAGCATGACTCCCTCACAAAAAATAAAAAATAAAAATAAAAATGATGTACTACTGACAAATAAAACATCATGGCTGAATCTCAAGGATACCATGTTGAGTGGAAGAAGCCACGAAAGTACATATGACATAAAAAAGTACATACTTTATATTCCATTTTTTGAAGTTCAAGAACAGGCAAAATTAATCTGTGATGACAGACATCAGAACAGAATTGCCTATGGGAGATGGTGACCCAATGGAAGGGACCATGAGGGACTTTCTGAAGTGATGGCAATATTCTATATCTTGATTGAGGTGGTAGCTACATGGGTGTCAACACTTAGGAAAACTCATTGAGTTGTACAATTAAATTCTATGCATTTAATCATATGTCAGTTTTACCTCAATGAAAAGAAGTCTTTTATAAGGGATTTCAGTGTAATCATCCTTGAATTTGAACCAAGAAGTTTCTTGCTAATTCCCTAGAAAAACTCAAATAAAACTCAGATGAAGGAGAGAAAACCATAACATTCCTCCTTAAGTCATGGGTTAGAAAAGTGATTCAGAGTTAATAGCTAGGGGCTGGCATTCACTTACTGATCCATCCTAGGCATAAATAATTACTGAGTACTACTAGAGTCAGGCTCCACTCCAGACACTGGCTGTGCAGAGGTGAATGGGAGAGAGAAAGCCCTTGTCCTTACTGAACATACATTCTCTAAGAAGCTAGACGAGGAGACCAAACCAATACACTGAGTAATTAAAGACACTGACAAGCGCAACAGAGGAGTACACAGGAATATGGGATTCGGAGTGATCAGGGACGGCCTCCCTGAAGAAGTGGTGTTTGAGGTGGGTCATGGAACAAAGGGCAGATAGAAGAACACTGCAAGCAGATAAGAGACAGTGCAAAGGTCATGAGACAGGAAAGAACAGGATGTGCCTGGAGAAGTAAAATACAATCAGTGTAACTCGTACCTAATGAGCAGGGAGGAGAGCGTGGGATGGGGCTGGGCTGGACAGATGGGTAGGAGCTGGAACACATAGCCCCTAGTGCAAGAGCAGGAAGGACTGGGTGACAATCTAAGACAACGGGGAGCTACTGTCATCTGCTGCTGAGGAGGGTGGATGGGAGTGGGGACAAGGCTGGGAGCAAAAAGACCCAGTTAGGAAGTTACTGCAGAGGTGATGGCAAGAGCTGGCAGTGATGTGGACCAGGGTGGTGGTAACAGGAATGGAGAAAAGACAGATTTCAGATGCATTGTAGGAGCAGAACTGACAGAACTGCCAATGCCAACATGAAAAATGAGAAAAATAAAGGGTGGAAAAATAGTGCTAACATTCACTAAGATGGGGAATTCTGAAGTGGAACAAGTCTAGGGTGGAAATTAAGAGTTTCATTCTGAGATGCCTATGTGCCCAGTAAGTGACAATGCCAATGAGATGGCTGGATTCATGAGCCTGCAGCTCAGGAGAGGGGTCTGGGCTGGAGATGTAAAGTTCAAGGTCATTTCTTATGTATAATGTTAAAGCCAGGGGCCCAGAGAAACTCTCCCAAAAGGAAGCATCTCAGAGTAAAAGAAGGGGGACCAGGATTGAGCCCTGCCATTCAAAACTCTAGTCAATGACAAACGAGGAGCAATGAATTGATGTCATTCAATGAAATGGAAGCCAAGAAGTGTTTCCAAAAGTCCACGCTATGTCCTGAAGGCTTAGAACAGCCTCAGGCATGCTGCAGTCACTGTAGAATGGAAACAGGGAGGGAGTATGGTAACCTTGCCTGTTGCTGAAAGATGCAGTCAGAGGAGCCACAGAAGAGCACACTGACTTCAGTGCATGGGAAATGTCAATGGTATTGACAAGAGCATTATTAGTGATGTGTGGGACTAAAGCTGGGGCGCTTTCATTTGGATGGAAATCAAGATGACCACGGAATATGCATTCAGCCACAATCCCACAAGGACTCATACTTCCTGCAATAGCTCCCCATGACCAATCACTCTCTTGGTGTCAAATCCACTGAGGTATTCATGTCAATGATTCCATAAACACAAGACCAGGCCAGCAAGGCCATTGGTGCAACGGGAGATGTGAGCAGGGCTCCTGCTGCCTGGGCTCGGGGATTCTGGCCAGTTCAATAACTTGACCCTATATACCCTCAGAGGGCCCTCACCTATTTCCCCACCTTGGCCTGTGAATTCTCACACCTGTGATTCCCACCTGCCTTCCCCTCTTACCTGGTCCCATAATCTTGCTGCCACACCTACGCTTTCATCTATCTCTACTGCCTGCTTGTGGTGCACAGCAAGGATCACCAAACTTTTTATCCCTTTCACTATTAGGGGATAAATCAATAAATAAGCCCACGGCTTGAACTTACCGGGAACAGTTAGCACAGAGGGGGATTTTTCAGGCTGTTTGTTAACACGGCTGCTGTTCTGAATCCAGAAAATGCTGATGGGCTCAGGCGGGCCCACAGCCTGACAGGTGAGGTTAAAGGCTGTGTTTCTGGTGACATTCATGCTCTCAGGCTGCTGAGTAAAGTGAGGAAGTCCTGCAGAGAAAGCGTTATGTGAAAGAATGTTTCAGATCGGAAAGCAGAGACAGAGCCCAAAGGGGAATGGAAACTGGACTAGAACTTGGCAACAGATTTATTTATTTATTTTCTGAGATGCAGTCTCACTCTGTCACCCAGGCTGGAATGTAGTGGGCTGATGTCGGCTCACTGCAACCTCCGTCTCCTAGGTTCGAGCAATTCCCCTACCTTAGCCTCCTGAGTAGCTGGGATTACAGGTGTGCGCCACTACCTCTTGCTAATTTTTGTATTTTTAGTAAAGATCGGTTTTCACCATGTGGGCCAGGCTGGCCTCGAACTCCCTTAAGTGATCCATCTGCCCTTGCCTCCCAAAGTACTGGGATTACAGGTGTGAGCCACTGCACCCGGCCTTGACAACAGATTTCTTTATCTACCACCTCAGTCAGGTCTGTATTCATCAGTTTTCACCTCCTTAAATTGAATAAGAAAGAGCACAGTGGCTAATTCCTGCCACTCTACCTTAAGCCAGCTTTCTAGGATGCTTTGCCAAAGAGGCTATAAATAGTGATTCAGAACTGGTTTTACCAGAAGGCAGGCTACAGGCAGTTCTTAAATCAGGTGTTGCTCAAACTCCTGGGACTGACTGGTTGGCAGGTTTTCAGTATTTCTTACTAAAATAAACAGAGTAAAACAGAACTATGTAATAGATCTGTCCATGGTATGAAGACAATCTATTGTGTGTGTGACTTTCAGATGAGTCACAATGAATTTTAAAATCCGCAGCCTTATCTAAGACTAAGTGCTTTCCAAAGCAGATTCTCATGAAAACAGTATACACATAATTGCAGTTGCAATTCTAAGATCTACTGTAATTTCCAAAATGAAGGCCCCAAGGAAGCTCAGAGAAAGCCAGTCAGTACTTATTTGGGGCAGGTGTCAAAAATATAACAAGTCCAGTTAATTGTGCTCTTTTGGGGATTGGGAACTCACAGATCGGGATCCAACAGGAATGATGTGGCAGTTATATGAAATAAAATTATTTTGTACTGTTTCAAGGATTTTTGAAACTCTATTTGGACTTAACGTGTTCCCGCTCTAGACATTTTTCTGGGATTCTGACAAATAAAATTTCCTCTAAATATTTTTTCCCCAGATTAGCTGCAAATGTAGGAAACCCTCTCTCTGGCTGACATTGACATAACCCTGAGAAAGAGTTGTCCAGCCAGGGGACAACTCTGAGAGAGTCTCTTCCCCACTCTGTCTCCCCCACTCACTCCTCCTCTTTCCTTCCAGTCGTGCTCCCTGAGGCTTCCCTCCACATTGGTGGTCATCAAGTTGAGGTTCACAAAAGAATGGATAGCACAGCAGCCTTTTAGTGGGAGATGTTTCTGATTGAAAAGCTAATGTGACCTAATGGTTCTGCTAAGAGGGGCACCTCAGAGAGAAGGGGCACCTCAGAGAGGAGGGACACAAGCACCCCAGAATGCAGTGAGGATGACCACTGGGGGTGATAATGGATGCTTCCTCCTTGTAGCCCTCCCATTGCAGAACTAGGCAGGCAAACCCCCGGACTCAGGGCACCAAACCCAGGACCTGGGCTCACCTGTACATCAGCTCACATTGCCCATTAGAGTTCAAGTTCCTTGAGGGCAGACATTGCCTTTTCCTAGCCTGATGTCTCACTCCTCACCCCCACAGACCTTATATGATGTCATGGAACTTCTCTGAACCATGCACCTGACACATACGAGTGCCCAAAGGAAGTCTCGGGCTGAGCTGTTGAGCCAGTCCAGGAAAACCACTCACCCTCCAGGGCTTCACTGTCTGCACAGGGAAGACAGGAAAAGATGCTGAACAATAAGCCAAGAGCCACTTGACCAGGTGAGTGATAGTTGGTACCAGCACTGGAAACTAGATAGTAGAATGCAGTCTGCTTCTAAAAAGAACTCTTCAGCTTATTTTTTATTGTAAATAATCTGTGGACAAGGAAGTCCATAATCTCTTTTTATCTAACCTTTAATGCCTAGGACAGAGCTCAAACTTCAGGAATTGAATTCATTTCATTATTACTGTACTTACAAACTACAAAGGAGAATATCTTGTAAAAATTTCAGTGCTGATAGATTGGCAAGATTTGCATACAGAGTTATAAATGAGCAGGTAAAACTCTGGAGTGTTATATATAAAACATTTAACACAGGCTCTAAAACTAACAGCTCTCTGGCAATGGGACTCTGGTCTGTGGACTTACCTTGTACTTCCATGTAGATGGGATCAGACACGATCTCTTCATTGTTTATTTTCATCTTACAGACATATGACCCATTGTCTGAACGCTGCACGCTGCTTATGCTGCAAAGAAAAACACATAAAAATATTTACAGTGACTACCCTTTGAATCCCTATTATAGGATTGGAAACTTCTTCAACGTCTTTGTCATATACTGTGATAGTTAATTTTATATGTCAGCTTGGCTAGGCCATACTGCCCAGCTGTTTGGTCAAACACTAGCCTAGATGTTGCTGTGAAGGTACTTTTCAGATGTCACTAACACTTAAAGCAGCAACCTTTGAGTAAAGCACATTACTCTTCATGATGGGGGTAGGCAGCATCCAAACAGCTGAAGGCCTTATAAGAAAAAGACAGAGGTCCCAGCCAAAGAAGGGATTCTGTTTCCAAACTGCCTTAGAACTCAAGACTGCAACATTAAGCCTTTCATGGGTCCCTAGCCAACATCATGCTGATTTCATATTTGTTAGTCCCCATTATGTGTGAGCTAATTCCTTAAAATAAATCTTTCTCAGCCGGGCGCGGTGGCTCAAGCCTGTAATCCCAGCACTTTGGGAGGCCGAGGCGGGTGGATCACGAGGTCAAGAGATCGAGACCATCCTGGTCAACATGGTGAAACCCCGTCTCTACTAAAAATACAAAGCATTAGCTGGGCATGGTGGCGCGTGCTTGTAATCCCAGCTGCTCAGGAGGTTGAGGCAGGAGAATTGCCTGAACCCAAGAGGCGGAGGTTGTGGTGAGCCGAGATCGCGCCATTGCACTCCAGCCTGGGTTACAAGAGTGAAACTCTGTCTAAAAAAAATAAAATAAAATAAAAAAATAAATCTTTCTCTCTCTTTCTAGATAAAACTATAGATAGATACAGATCCCATAGGTTCAGTTACTTGGAAGAAAACCCCAACTAATATATGTGCTATCACCTATCTTGATTTCTTTTTTTTTTTTTTTGAGACAGAGTCTCACTCTGTAGCCCTGGCTGGTATACAATGGCACAATCTTGGCTCACTGCAACTTCTGTCTCCTGGGTTCAAGCGATTTTCCTGCCTCAGACTCCCAAGTAGCTAGAATTATAGGCGCGCCACCCTGCCTGGCTAATTTTTTGTATTTTTAGTAGAAACAGGGTTTTACCAATGTTAGCCAGGCTGGTCTCGAACTCCTAACCACAGATGATCCGCCTGCCTTGGCCTCCCAAAGTGCTGGGATTACAGGTGTGAGCCACTGTGTCTAACCTAATTTTTGTATTTTTAGTAGAGGCATGGTTTCATCATGTTGGCCAGGCTAGTCTTGAACTTTTGACCTCAGGTGATCCGCCCACCTTGGCCTCCCAAAGTTCTAGGATTATAGATGTGGGCCATTGTCCCTGGCCACCTGTCTTGATTTCTATGGTAGATTCTGCACCAGTGGTTCTCTGCAACAGGGTACTGCCACCTCAAGGCATTTTGGAAATTTGTGGAGTTGTTTTTGGTGGTGACAATGACATGGGTTTTCAGGGGCCAAGGGCAACTGCTCCATATCCCAAACGACCTTCTGAGACTAGAACCTAATTTCATTTTACATACATACAAAGTATGGTTTCAATACCCACCTAATTTACCAGGACTGCAACTACCATAAAAATGGAGAGCTGGTAGCCTTTGTCCTGTTTAGAACTTTCTGGAGCCCTAGCCATCATTTTGCAAAGTCTCTCACTGACAGCACGACTATATTTGCAGTGGTCACAGGTCATGCGCTTGAAGGTGCACCTAAGGTGCAAGACCCTGGGTACTTAATGATCTCTCCTGGAGTGGACACTGTGTTTACATGTTGAAATCCACATTTGAATTTAATTTATTTTATTTCATTCGAGATGGGGTCTTGCTCTGTCACCCAAGCTGGAGTGCAGTGGCACCTTCATGGCTCACTGCAACCTTGGAATCCTGGGTTCAAGCCATCTTCCCACCTCAGCCTCCCAAAATGCTGGGAGTATAGCCATAAGCCATCCTTATCAGCTGGGGAACATTTTAAAATACTTTCAGATGCGTTCCAGAGGATTTCTTTATTGGCTAAAAGGCACTGCTCTTTAAACACAGCAAAGAAGACCATGACCAGGGGAATGAGGAAAAAGAAGAAAAATATAGAAGGTCTACCTTCCTTCCTAGAGCTCGCTTCCCTATATAACCTATTTACCTCAAAGCAAAATAAATCTCATCCCTCAACCTGTGAAAGGCTGAGGCTTAAGGCTTAAAAAGACAGGAAGCTGTCAAGGGTAGAAGCGGCTCCATCCTGACCCATGGCCCCATAGGCAGGGGTGGCAGCTGCCAGGGGATAGCACAGCCTGGTCGGCATCTGGAGCAGACACGTGGTAGTGAGTGAGGTCCCCAGGTCTGAATGAGACACAGTTTCCTTAGGTTGAATCAGAACACTAAACGTTTTTAATTTACTTCTTCCCAACAATACCATTGTGCAGATCCTCATTAGCCTGTGATAAATACAGTAGCTAAGACATAGCTCAATAATGGCATCAGTCAGAACTGGGGAGGGGGGTGGTGGTCAGAGCTGCTCAGGTTAACATTACTTTCTTATTGTTTCCAAGATCCCGCAGTTAACAGTCCCCTGTCATTGCATTTCCTGATGTGTAAATCTGAGTGGCATCCCTTTGACTTGAAATACTCTGTCTTCCGCTTTTCCCTCGTTCCTCTGTAGGAGCAATATAATTTTGGAATGCACCTGATGAATGAATGGTGGGCATGGGAGAGGTCCCAGGGATCAAGCATAGGCCAGATCCTTTCATGCTCTGGGGCAGTGGCTGGATGTCACAATGCCTAGAGGTTGCCAGGAGAAGATGAAAAGAGAATACACAGGACAAATATCTCCAAATAAGGAACTAGCTGACCCTCTCCTGGTAGCCCCCTGGATATCATGGTGACAGGAAGGGCTGAAGAAAGAGAAGGAGAATTCTGTGCCTAGAATGAAGCCCTGCTCATTGTGGGCAATGACTAATGGTTGAGTGGTGACCCTGGCTTTCAGCAGTTCCTGAAGATCCCGCACAGCTGATGGGTCTAGTCTTTGCAGTTCTAAAGGAAACCAAGGCTACTGAAGAGGGGGTGCTTTCTACACACCTCACAAATCCACTTTAGAAGAGGCATCATTTTCTTTTCTTTTTTTTTTTTTTTTTTTTTGAGACAGAGTTTCGCTCTTGTTACCCAGGCTGGAGTGCAATGGCACGATCTCGGCTCACCGCAACCTCCGCCTCCTGGGTTCAGGCAATTCTCCTTCCTCAGCCTCCTGAGTAGCTGGGATTACAGGCACGCACCACCATGCCCAGCTCATTTTTTGTATTTTTAGTAGAGACGGGGTTTCACCATGTTGACCAGGATGGTCTCGATCTCTTGACCTCGTGATCCACCCGCCTCGGCCTCCCACAGTGCTGGGATTACAGGCTTGAGCCACCGCGCCCGGCGAGGCATCATTTTCTTGAGGCAAAACCCACGGGCTCAACAGAGTGAACCATGAGATGGGACAGACTGATGGTTGAAGACTGAGGCACAGCCAGTCTTCAAAGGACCCACTTGTGCCTTCGAAGACTGGCTTCGCCTCAAGGCCTGGAACCCGGAAGTGGCTTGCAGTTGGACTCAGGGAGACAGGGACCAGGGAGAAAGTGCAGGCTGGGAGGCAGGTGGGGCATAGCCCCAGGAAGGCAGCCTGAGGAAACTACACCCAGACCAGAGGTACAAGGCACACCGGGGTAGAGCCCCCAGAAGCTGAGAAACTGAGGCATAAAGGACAGTTTGGCGGCACAACCTGGATGGTAGAAATCAGACTGCATAAGATGTCCAGGAGAAACTTAAGCCAACTAATAAGGAAGATGCAGCCCAGAAATAGAAAAGGAGCATGCAGAACACAAGGAGAACTCAATCAGAATTTTGTCTTTAGTCATTCATGGCAGGAAGGGCTTAGCAGCTGCCTGGTAACAATAGGTGCCTGCATTAATTAGCAAGGCCAGATCCATGCCACCTATATTACAGCAAAGATTTTCCATAAATCATTATACTTGTTGCTTTCTAGACACCCAAGGGAAAGGCTCCCACTGGGAGGGTGGGTTTTGGGGTGGGGCTGGAGACAGGAGGAGTGGCTGTCCCTGACACTCCTCCTTCTCCCCAGAGAAACAGGAAGCTCAGTCTCTGTGAAGGCTCAACCGGAAAGGCTCTGGGCTCAGAATAGCAATCTAGGCCTCCCAGCAACCATGTAAGAGGGAACACGGAAAGTGGATGCGAAAGGGGGAACGTTCAAGAAAGTGCCCCAGCACTGAAGATCCGGGTCTTTCCTGACTGGACCCCTGGCTGGGCAGCACAGTAAGAGAAAAAAGGCCCACGAAGGGGCTTCATTGGGAACGCGATAACTCTAAGATGAGGCGAAGATCCCAAAAGCTTCCAGAGAGGAAAGAAGCAGATTATTTATGAATGAATTGGAATAGCATTCTGCTTCTCTAGAGCAACCCAGAACTCAAAGGAAATATATCAATGACTTCAAAGTTAAAACAAAAAATATTTTCCTTTAGAACTCTGTATCCAGCCAAATTATCTCAAGGTGAAGGTAGGAAAAAGAATTGCATTTTCATGCATGCAAGTCCCAGGAAGTTAGCGAATGATGGTCTCCTTGCCAAAGTAAAATAGTAAAAGCCAAGGAGAGCAAGAAGCGGGGACTATGTTCTGACGCAAGCTGATGGCTCGCGATTACCACAACCTGCCGGCTTCAACTGCAAAGATGAAATGGAATTTAGAAACTTCATTTTTTTGGCTTCAAGACCAGAAAATCAGACACTACAAGACTGAAGACAGAGGTAATTTAAGAAACTTCCACAGCAGTGACTGGCTCAAGTTCTTTGAAAAGTATCTCAGAGATGTTAACTGTCCTTTATTCAAGATTGACAAAAAGCTATTGACTGGCTTCTTGGTTTACCTGTTAGACTTGAATATGGAAATAACACTGAAAAATACAAGGAATTAGTATCTGATAATGCAAAAACTGCTGACAATGCAACTAAAAATGCAGAACCATTGATAAATTCGGATGTAAATAATCCTGATTTTAAGCCTGGTATGATGGCTTTGACTAACCTGCGTCAGATTCAATGTCATGATGATTACCTGGTAATGCTTAAGGCAATTCGAATTTTGGTTTAGGAGTGCCTGACACAGAATGCAGTTGCTAAGGCAAATCAAACAAAAGAAGGCTTGCCTGTTGTTTTAGACAAATATGTTCTTGGTTTTGACACAGGAGATGCAGTTCTTAATGAAGCTGCTCAAATTCTGTGATTGCTGCATATAGAAGAGCTCAGAGAGCCACAGACAAAAATTAATGAAGCCATAGCAGCTGTTCAGACAATTATTGCTGATCCAAGGACAGAGCACAGACTGGGAAAAGCTGGAAGATGAACACTTTAGGACTTCAGCTTCTCATCTATTTAGTACAATTTGGAACCATGTAGACCTCTGGCATGTCTGGAAATCAATGTCACATTCTTGGGGGAGGGATCTCAGAAAATTGAATATGTTCTAGAGATTTACCACCATTACCTTTTTCTTTTTTTTTTTTTGAGACGGAGTTTCACTCTTGTTACCGAGGCTGGAGTACAATGGCTCGATCTCAGCTCACCGTAACCTCCGCCTCCTGGGTTCAGGCAATTCTCCTGCCTCAACCTCCCGAGTAGCTGGGATTACAGGCACGCGCCATCATGCCCAGCTAATGTTTTTGTATTTTTAGTGGAGACGGGGTTTCACCATGTTCACCAGGATGGTCTCGATCTCTTGACCTCGTGATCCACCCGCCTCGGCCTCCCAAAGTGCTGGGATTACAGGCGTGAGCCACCGCGCCCGGCTACCTTTTTCTTTAATGAAGTTTTAGAAAGTAGAAAAAAAAAAAAAGGAAAAGCCAAGAAAGAGGACCTGGACTCCAGTAAACAGTAGCTGGATCACAGGAGGAATAGGGGGACCTCAGAATAATAGTAAAGACAGCTGGACCCCAGACCCAAAGGGTAACCTGATCACACAGAGGCAGAAGGGAGGGAGCCAGGACAGGCATCTCCAAAGCAAATAACATAAATATCAGTACTGATAATTTTCTCATGGTGGGAGGAGATGCATACATTCCTTTTGAGTTTAGAGAATAATGTGTGCTTGATACTTAGAAAACTTTTAAATTCGGCCGGGCGCGGTGGCTCAAGCCTGTAATCCCAG
>NW_016107537.1:1883834-1886828 GCF_001604975.1 Cebus imitator
AAAAAAAAAAAAAAAAAAAAAAGAAAACTTTTAAATTCAAGATAATCAAAAAAGCTACTCAAAAATTGCTCTGGAGCTGGGAGCAGTGACTCATGCCTGCAATCCCAGTACTTTGGGAGGCTAAGGTGAGAGAGTCACTTGAGGCCAGGAGTTTGAGATCAGCCTGGGCAACATAACGAGAACCCATCTCTTGGCAAAAGAAAAAATTAAAAATGGGCTGGACGCGGTGGCTCACGCCTGTAATCCCAGCACTTTGGGAGGCCGAGGCGGGTGGATCACGAGGTCAAGAGATCGAGACCATCCTGGTCAACATGGTGAAATCCCGTCTCTACTAAAAATACAAAACATTAGCTGGGCAGCTACTCAGGAGGCTGAGACAGGAAAATTGCCTGAACCCAGGAGACGGAGGTTGCCGTGAGCCGAGATCGCGCCACTGCACTCCAGCCTGGGTAACAAGAGCGAAACTCCGTCTCAAAAAAGAAAAAAAGGAAAAATTAAAAATTAGCTGGGCATGGTGGCACATGCCTGTAGCCCCAGCTACTTGGGAGGCTAAGGTGGGCAGATTGTTTAAGCCCAAGAATTTGAGGCTGCAATGAGCTATGATTGCACACTACACTCCAGCCTGGAAGACAGAGTGAGACCCTGTCTCAAATAAATAAATAAACAAATAAATAAATGAATGAATTAAGTGCTATTGCTTGAATAGTCCCTTCAAAACTTGTATTAAAACTTAATCCCCAATGTGGCAGTGTGGAGAGGTGAGGCCTGTAAGAGGTGATTGGGTCATGAGGACTCTGCCCTCATGAATGGATTAATCCATTCATGGATTAATAACAGAATAAAGGATTAATGGGAGTGGAACTGGCAGCTTTATAAGAAGAGAGACCTGAGCTAGCACATGAGCATGCTCGGCTCCCTCGCCATGTGATGCCCTGCCTGCCTCAGGTCCCTGCAGAATCGCATCAGCAAGAAGATCATCACCAGATGGGGGTCCTTGATCTTGAATTGCCCAGCCTCCTTAACTGTGAGAAATAAACTTCTTTTCTTTATAATTTACTCAGTTTCAAGTATCCTTTTATAAGCAACAGAAAATGAACCAAGACAAGAAGTAAAATATAATTATAACATATTACATGATTCAGCTGAAAACAATTTCCATAGCCACAAAAAATACCCTGGGTATTGATTTAACCACAGTTATGAGTAACACTCCGTTAGATTAACACACCATGCTGGAGACTAGCACACACATACAAACATACATAGGATTACCTATGGATTAAATATCTATGAAAAGATACCCAAGAGATGGGTAACCTCCACTTCCCATAGGGAAAGGGCTGGGGGCTGACGTAGAGAAAAGACTTTTTGAATAGTTGGAATATTTTACCACTGATTAAGAAAAATAGTATAAAAATCTCATCAGATTGTGGTCAAATACAAACATCTGAACAAGAAAAGACAAAAGAAATAGCACCTACTCAGCTGCAGTGTTTAGACAGGAATCACCTGGCCACAGCTTCAGGACCTGAGGCTGCAGAAGCCCTTCACCCCAGGGCAGTACAGGCTGGGTTAGCCCAGGCACATCTTATACACACACAGCATGTCTCTAACCTTCAGTCCTTACCGCTACTAGTCTGGCCTGCTCAGAAATGACTTGGAAGTAGCAGTTACGCTCTAGAGTCTTTTTAAAAAGAAATACTGAAAAGGGCAAATATTGTATGACGTCACCTATGTTAGGTAGCTGGAGTAATCAAACTCATGAAGAAAGAAAGTAGACTGTAAAAGCCTGAGGCAGGAGGATCGCCTGAGCCCCGGAATTCAAGACCAGCCTGGGCAACGTGGCGAAACTCTGTCTCTTCAAATACAAAAAAAAAAAAAAAAAAAAAGTATATATATATATATATACACACACACACACACACATATATATATATATCACCTAGGTGCAATGGCTCATGCCTGTGGCCCAAGCTACTGAGGCTGAGGTGGGAGGATCGCTTGAGCCTGGGAGGTCCAGGCTGCAATAAGCCGTGATCACACCACTGCGCTCCAGCCTGAGAAACAGAGTGAGACCCTGTCTCGAGAAAAGTAAATAAATAAAATAAAATAAAAATAAAAAATAAAGTAGCGTAGTGTTTACTAGGGGCGGGGAGAGTGAGGAATGAGGATTATTGATTCATGGTACAGAGTTTCAGTTTAGGATGACTAAAAAGTTCTGGAGATAGATGCACAGCATGTGCTGACGGTCGCACAAAAACGCGAATGCCACTGAAACGGGCTGAAATGGGGATTTCAGGTTATGTATATTTTACCATATCAAAAAAATGTTTAAGAAATAGGTCCACTGTAAGTGCGCTGTTTTCACCTGCCACCATTCACATGGTGCTGACAGGGTAACCCAAGGGCAAGGAACTTTGAGCTGAAAGGAGGTCTTGTGAACAGAACGAAGGTCAGCAAGTGTCAGGCATCTGTAGTTAATTACAGCTTTTCCAGGGGATGGTTTGGCTAAAGAAATTAGGTTTCTATGTTCTAGATTCCGTTTTCATTGCCAACAAGAGCAGCAGAATAAAGAACCGGCAACAGACATCCATCAGCCCCAAGGAAGGCAGGATGGGAGGGAAAAAGCCCAGAACAGAAAGCCCACGGGAGCCCCAAAAACACAGCCTCCACCATGCCAAAAGCTCACATGGAGACAGGGACCCCAAAGGACACAAGGTGTAAGGGGACCCAAACTACCCACTTTTTTCTTTTTCTTGTTCAAGGCAGTGTTGCTCTGTTGCCAGGCCAGAGTGGATCATGACTCACTGCAGCTTCAAACTCCTGGGCTCAAGTGATCCTCCTGCCTCAGCCTCCTGAGTAGCTGGGACCACAGGTGTGCACCACCATGTCTGCCTAATTTTTTTTTTTTTTTTTTTTTTTGTAGCAGTGGGGTCCTACTGTGTTGCTCAGGCTGGTCTCAAACTCCTGGGCTCAAGCAATGTTCCCTCCTTG
>NW_016107537.1:1887983-1889693 GCF_001604975.1 Cebus imitator
AAAATTTTAAATTTTAAAATTTAAAATTTAATTTCATTGGCATCCTTTGATATTTGCTTTCATTTCACAACAGCAGATTACAGTGGCACATAGCAGTCTTAAAATATTTTGAAGACATTTAATAATATATAGAAATGTTACTAATATAAAGTGAATGAAACAGGATATGTAGTCATCTATGCAATAAAAGATTAATTATATTTCAAGAAAATTAAATTTATTGATATATAATTGGAAAATTTGTCTCAGAGTTGTGATTATAAGCCATTATTTCTTTCTCTGTACTTGTTTGTTATTTTCCAAGTTTTTGACAAAATACATATATTACTATTAAAATAATTTAGGCCAGGCATGGTGGCTTACGCCTGTAATCCCAGCACTTTGGGAGGCTGAGGCAGGTGGATCATGATGTCAAGAGATCAAGACCATTCTGGTCAACATGATGAAACTCCATCTCTACTAAAAACACAAAAATTAGCTGGGCCTGGTGGTATGCACCTGTAATCCCAGCTACTCAGGAGGCTGAGGCAGGAGGATCACATGAAGCTGGGAGGCAGAAGTTGCAGTGAGCCGAGATTGCGCCACTGTACTCCAGCCTGGCAGCAGAGTGAGACTCTGTCTCAAAAAATAAAAAATAAAAATAATTTAAACACACACACACACACACACACGAGCTAAAACCAAGTAGTTTCAAAAATCTTTCAGGGACACTCTCATGCATGATGCCAAATCTCCCTTAGTCTTTCCAGAGTACATGGGATTCGTACTTAAATGTCCATGAGCTCCTATTGTTTCCATCTTTCTTCTCCCAGTTTCAGTTAACTGAGGTTTGATTGCAAGATGTGATTACTCCTGAGTGGCAGAAGTATACCTTCCCCAGTCCTGATGCCAGTTCCTCCTTCCCTGAAACAATACTTCAAGGACAAATCTAAAATCTGAAGGCAACAGTACCTTAGCGCTGCTGCACCTGATGTTTGATTAGGCTCTTCCCCTCCATTCTGTTCACAACCATGAGCAGGAGGACAGCGACCAGGTCTGCCCAACTTGCCTCAGTGTTCAGCCATCCATTCAGTTAAATATGCAGCTAACAATTAACCAATTGCTGGGAAACACCTTCATGCGCAAGGATGGCCGTTTTGATAACTAGTATGTACTTGTCTATGTGTATTGATTTTTAAAATATCTCTATTTCTTGGTGTCTAAAATGACATCACCAGTGAATGTTACAGCTTTCCTTAGAGTAAATGACTTTATCACAGTCCTTTCTTCCTTTGGAAGGAAAAGAGCTGTATGACAGCAGGGGACACTATGGGAAAGAGGGTATAAGAGCAACGATGATGAGTAACCAAAGCTCTGGTGCATTAGATACTCTAAACCACATCTTCAGGTAGGACAGGTGCTGTTTTAGGACCAAAGACCAGATGCTTGACCAACCCTTGTTTTCCTTTTCTTCTTTTTGAGACAGGCTGAAGTACAATAGCACAATCACAGCTCACTGAAGCCTCGACCTCCTAGGCTAAGGTGATCCTCCCACCTCAGCCTCCCAAGTAGCTGGGACTACAGGCATGGGCCACCATGCCCAGCTAATTTTAAAAATTTTTTTTTTTTTTTTTTTTTTTTTAGACGGAGTTTCACTCATGTTATCCAGGCTGGAGTGCAATGGCGCGATCTCGGCTCACCGCAACCTCCGCCTCCTGGGTTCAGGCAATT
>NW_016107537.1:1890335-1901661 GCF_001604975.1 Cebus imitator
TTTTTGAGATGGAGACTTACTCTGTCACCCAGACTGGAGTGCAATGGCACGATGTTGAATCACTGCAACCTATGCCTCCTAGGTTGAAGTGATTCTTGTCTCAGCCTCCTGAGTAGCTAGGATTACAGGCTTGCACCACCACGCCTGGCTATCGTTTTTTGTTTGTTTGTTTTTGGTTTTTTTTGTATTTTTAGTAGAGACAGGATTTCACTGTTTTAGCCAAGATGGTCTCAATCTCCTGACCTTGTGATCCACCCGCCTCGGTCTCCCAAAGTGCTGGGATTACAGGCGTGAGCCACCGCACCTGGCCAATTCTGCCTATTCTTATGGGAATTTCTATGTGTGATCCTAATATCTTTTAGAAAAAAATGGTCCCATGACCAAACTCAAAATACCAGGTGTTTCTCTCTAGAATCCCTTTGACCTCTGCCAACATACATCTATATTCTCTTCCCTTAGTGGTTTTATTTGCACATTCCCTTGAGTAAACATAGTCCATATATATATATATAGATGTTGCTAAAGGCAACTCCAACAAAATTGCAGACTAATACATTTCTAATAAAATTACATATATTGAAAGCCTAAAACTATTTTTTAATTCTTCACTGTTCGTGGGAGCCACAGTGGATTTCTTTAGGGTCCAGGAGACGTAAGAAGAGAGGACACGGCTGGTGTGCAAATCAGGCTCCCTGTTTGTTTTTCTTTTTTTTTTTTTCACCCCCTACCCCTCAGGCTCCCTGTTTAAATAAGACTAGCTCTCTGCCTAGTGACCCTGCTCATGGGGCCTTTAGTGTCCTCACCTAAAAAAACATCACGTTTAGGGTCTCCAACAACATCCTCGCTTGCCAAGAAATTGTACAAATATTTGTCATCTTGATTAAGTAACTACTGACAGAGCAGCAGTATCGCCATCTTGGATAAGCATTCCCATTCTAAAGTTCATCTTGATTAAAAACTGCCTAAATCCAAAGGGCATCAGCCTAATGGCTAAGGTCAGCATAACCATAAGCCACAGATAACATTTCCAATCAAAAACATTACAAACTCCTCCCCAACCAGAGACACGCCAGCCCTGAGATAACCGAGATGTCAGCCCCAAGATAATCTCCCCTCCGACCAGAGACATTCCAACCCTGCCATAAGCTTCTCCCCAGCACAGAAACATTCCAAGCTTGTGATAAGTACCATTTCCCTAAAACTAATATATACTCTTAGTCTATAAAAGATAACGCTCCTCACAGAAATCAGCCAGAAGCCCCTCTCAGGTTATTTTTCTAAAATAAACCTGTCTTTGACTGTCAAGCCACATTTTGTGTTTCTTTCCTCTTTCTTTAACTCTTACAACTATAATTTATTTCACTGAATCACTCTACAGCTACTCTGCCCCTGAATATTACCTTAATAAAGTTGAAGAATGATATATAGGCAAATTTGGTATCATCCTGTATGCTACCTAATTCAACTAAGTGCTCATTATTTGCAAAAATTCTGATCACTAAATTTGTTTTTAGGTCTAGTTTGGAGGTCAAGTAAGATTTTTTTTTCCTTTAGAATGAGTTGATATATATTAAAGCTGAATATGTACAAAAGAATAAATTCTACTCCAAAGTTCTAACATTCTCCAAACAACACCCAGCTCATCTTCTGGACTCTAAAGACATGGGTCCAAAACAAAAAACTGACTAACCAAAATTTTAAAACTCGACATTTTAAGTCCTCTGAACAGCTCATGACATCTGAGAGCAGAAGTGGAGCTGGCAGTCGCATGGTCCAAAACCATCTCTTCCTTTGGAAAAAAGATCAGGGGAAATGAGGCAGCTCACCCAGAGTCACACACTGGACAAGTCCAGAGAAACAGTAGGGCAGGGCTGTGCTCCTCTCCTAGGTGACACCCAATGAGACTAATGTGCCAGTTCGCTGTTCTTGAACCCTTTAAACTGCTCCTCATTCAGTTATTATTAAATGAAAGTTTTACTTCTCTCATTAGAAGCTATGTCTATATAATTGTAAGACATCTGCCTTTTATAGTTGATGCAGAAAAAAAATAGTCAAATCTCCTAAGCAGTCTTAGCCACTGGCTGAGAATGGCTGACGAGAGACTTAGCCAGAGTAATATGGAAGTTGCATTCTTTGCCTGGAGGCTCAGAGGTTATCCACTGACCAAGCCTACAACCTGAGGGGAAAAATGCAAAAAGAAGGGCACATCTTGTGGAAGTGTTGGCATGCTAACCTGAGTAGTTAGGTCTGTGGTAACTGCGAGGTGGTTTTCTGAAAAAGGAAACATAAAATGATTCACCAAAAGGCATGACACAATATGGGACGGCGCCAAGTATCATGTCAGAGAAAGTGAAAATGTAACAGATCAAAGAAGGCTCTACTCCAAAGTGGAGGAATTGCAAGGAAAAGGTTCTCGCTTTCATGCTGTCTGGCTCTGACCTCACTTTGAGCTTTTAACAACCATAGGTCAACCCAATTCTAAACTGTGCATGCAACAAAGTCCTGATGCAAAAAACAAAAACAGAAAAGCAAAACACCTTCTGGCTAAGAGGAAAGAGTGGAGAATACAAAAGGGGTGGCGAAAAGAGAAGCATCTACCTGCCCGTCTGCAGCATTCTGAGACATAATGGGTGGGTCTCTGGGAGAATGGAATATTCCAGATACAAGTCCTGGCTTAGCTTGTCCCTGTCACACACAACACCCCGACCTCATCCAGCTTACTCTTAAAAAACAAAGTGGAGTACTGAGATGATGGGCCAAGGCTTAGGGCCTAATTTCTCGAGACAGACTTCTCCATCTCTTCCTGCCCTAGTGTGTACGGGAGCTACATCAGCACTGGGAAGGGATGGGGAGAGGTAGAAGGCAGGGGCAGCAGGGTAGCTGAAGGGACAAGAGAAATGCACTGGTTTTTATTTTTATTTTTATTTTTTTGAGACAGGGTCTCACTGTGTTGCCCAGGCTGGAATGCAGTGGCTCGTCACAGGGACAGTCCAACTACTGATCAGTGCACAAGTTTTGACCTGCTCTGTTTCTGACTTGGGCCGGTTCACCCCTTCTTAGGCAACATGGTGGTCCCTTGCTCTTGGCGGCAGGGGTGGGGGGCTCCCCATATTGATGCAGAAACCCAACTGGCATAGCACCACTATAGTCCAGAACTCCTTGGATCAAGCAATCGCATTGTTTAAAAAGCCCTGCAGGGCCAGGATGCTTTTGAGGGCTCTTCCTACCTGATAGGAAACACTGTTTCCACTCACTGGTAGAGCTCCTGGGTCCAGCTGTACTCGATACGCTATGTAGGTCAGGTGGGAAGTACCCTCCCAGGCCCAGCCCCGGAGTATGTGTTAACCAACAGTGCCAACACTGCCAAGCTCAGATTGAATACACACTGTTGGCTATCCTTCAACTCTCTAAAGGGACCAGTGAGTTGCTTAAACAGAAAACAAAAGGCTTTTGCTTTTGGGGAGGCATTAGCATAACGACATTTAAAAGAAAGGAAGAAGCCTGGGGAGGTAGCTCATGCCTCTAACCTAGCACTTTGGGAGGCCGAGGTGGGCAGATCACCTGAGGTCAGGAGTTTGAGGCCAGCCTGGCCATCATGGTGAAACCTCATCTCTACTAAAAAAAAAATTAGCTGGGCTTGGTGGCGGGTGCCTGTAATCTCAGCTATACCAGAGGCTGAGGCAGGAGAATTGTTTGAACTCAGGAGGCGGAGGTTGCGATGAGCTGAGATCACGCCACTGCACTCCAGCCTGGACAACAGAGTGAGATTCTGTTTCAATAAATAAATTAGTTAATTAAAATTAGAATTAAAAAAATAAAGGAAGAAAGAACACATACCTGAAGGAAGCGATTATTGCAGTAACTTCATCATCTGGATAAAACTGTGTAATAGAATGTGCCCCAAGCAATTCTTTCCCATCTTTCCACCAAGAAATTGGGGTGTCCTGGTATATATTAGGTACACTGATTGAGCAATTAAATTTGACGTGTTTATGTTCAGAAAGTATTACGTGTCCAACTGTGTGTTTGAAGGCAAGAGGTGGTAGGAGCTTTGACCCGGCAGAGGTCACCCAGGGAATAGCGGCATTTCCTGTTTGTGGTCTTCCAGGCTGGGTTGGTGAAAACATCAAGGCAGGCTGGTACCCACTGGCATGAGGAAAGGATAACAGGGGTGTGTTGTCAGCTTGCAGCCTCCCTGGGAATGGCAGGTAAGGCTTGGCTTCTTCCCTTGCCTCAGTGATAGCTGTAAAACAGAACATCCAATTTTTAGCCTTTTAAATAAGAAGAATTTTCCAAGTAGGTCCCCAACTTCTTATAGGCCACGAAGAGAGAGAAGTGGGGTGTCCCCAGTTCCCCAGGAAAAGATGAGCAGAATTAACACGCATATCTGGAAATATTCTTATTCACCAGTTCATTCATTTGTAAACTCGCTTCTGGAAGAGTTCTGAAGAAATATAATTCCCCCTACCAAAAATAAATTTTTTCTTATTACTGACTCATTGAAGTCCTTCATGCCCAACTCAGCAGCATAAGAAGAAGGTGATGACACAGCAGAGCTCAAGATCAGCTTTCTTGGCTGGACGTGGTGGCTCACACCTGTAATCTTGGCACTTTGTGAGGCGGAGGTGGGAAGATTACCTGAGGTCAGGAGTTTGAGACCACCCTGGCCAACATGGCAAAAACTTGTCTATATTAACATATACAAAAATCAGCCAGGCATGGTGGTGCATGCCTGTAATCCCAGCTACTCAGGAGGTGGGAGGCGGAGGTTATAGTGAGCCAAGGTGGTGCCACTGCACTCCAGCCTGGGTGACAGCAAGACCCTGCCTCTAAATAAATAAATAAATGAATGAATAAATAAATAACTTTCCTTACTGTCTGCTCTGTCAGAGACGACGTTGTAAATGTAGCTAAGTGTCTTGAAGAAGATGCTCAGGTTCAAAAACAAAACAAAACAAAATTAGCCGGGCATGTTGGCATGTACCTGTGGTCCCAGCTACTTGGTGGGGGCTGAGGCAGGAGGACTGCTTGAGCCTAGGAGGTCAAGGCTGTGGTGAACCAAGATTGTGCCACCACACTCCAGCCTGGGGGACAGAGTGAGACCCTGTCTCAAAACAAACAAACAAAAAAACCCAACAACTGCTCATGGTTGCAAAGAGTTCACAATTTTTGTGCCTTAACAACAAAAAAAGTGTGCTTAAGTGACGAGCTGTAGAATACTGAAGCTTCCAGGAAAACGCCTGCTTGCTGGAATAAACTCGGAAATGTTTTTATTTCATCTGGTCCACAAGTAGTTTTAGAAGGTTTCTGAGTGAGGGAAGGCTCACTCAGAAACTTTTGGCTTTCTGAGCGGCATTTTTGGACACAGATTCTACACTGGTTGTGATCTATTCAAATACTTTGTCAGGGAGTGGGTGAGACAGGTGGGTGAGATATAGGCCTGCCATTCTATGTTGTAGGTTAATAAGTGAGGGTACACAGAGGGGCTCCATCCTTGCTCAGGGGCTAGCCTCCTGCCATGCCCAGGACATCAAGCCCTCCTGGGCTCCTGAGTGTGTGTGTGCAGGGAGTAGGGTGTTCTTTGCTCAGAGCTGTGCCCTATTTAGCAAGTAACACAAGATACCCAGTTAAGCTTGAATTTCAGATGAACAACAAATACTTGTTTTTTAAAGAGACAGGGTCTTGTTCTGTCACCCAGACTGGAGAGCAGTGGCACAATAACTCACTGCAACCTCAATCTCCTAGGCTCAAGCGATCCTCTCACCTTAGCCTCCCGAGTAGGTTAGACTATAGTCTTGTGCCACCACATCCAGCTAGTTTCACATTTTTTTTGTAAGGAGGGAGTCTGGCTATGTGCCCAGGCTGGAATTTTTTAAATTTAAGTATCCAGTTAAGTATTTAATTGGCTAATGGGGATACAGGCAGGAAATCATGGGGCAGAAGGGAGAGGATCTGGGAATTTTTTCCTCTGGCTTCCCCTCTGCCAAGCCACTCTGGATGGCACATATGCCTTAACTGAAGGGCATACCTCTGTCTGGGAGCCCTCGCCATGCAGCTCCTTTTCTCACCCAGCAGCCGTTCCTTCCCAGGCCCCTTTGGTGTTGGGGGCCGACTCTCAAGGCTGTTGCCTTTGGGAACTGCCTCCTTAGTGAGTCAGGATGAAAGCCAGACGGAAGAGAAGAGATTTTCCTACAAGGATGCAGAAAGGCTTTTCTTTATCCTGAGGTCTTGATGAGTGTGGGAGTGTAGGGCCTTCTGTGTGTTTTAGGAGAGGGCTATGTGGGTCAGCTGTTGGCTGGCTTGGAACCCAGCTGTCCAGATAGATGAGTGTACTGTTATGGGAGCGTTCACTTACGCCAGGGAGTGAAGATCAGGATGACAACAGAAAGGGACTATTGCCTCTCCAGTCACCCACAGACCACATGCCAGGCAAACCTTCTTCACAAGGGTGGGCCTGCACTCTTGGGAGGAGGAAGGGACTCCTCTTCCTCTGATGTGTGGAAGCTTTCTGCAGCAATGCATCTCCTGGCTATTTATCTCATGCTGGCAGAGCTCCCTCAAGGGTGCTCTGCTTATTCATGCAGGCTTTGAAGCCTTGACAATTCACCTTTGCCACCTGCATGGGCAAACTCATCTGTGATTCTTCCTATTCAGTGAGTTACAGAGGACTCAGGAGTCAGGGGTTTAATCCAAATAACTTTTTCCCCCCTTTAAATGTAGGTCTCTTTTTTTTTTTTTTTTTTTTTTTAGACGGAGTTTTCTTTTTTTTTTTTTTTTTTTTTTTTTTTTGAGACGGAGTTTCGCTCATGTTACCCAGGCTGGAGTGCAATGGTGCAATCTCGGCTCACCGCAACCTCTGCCTCCTGGGTTCAGGCAATTCTCCTACCTCAGCCTCCTGAGTAGCTGGGATTACAGGCATGCACCACCATGCCCAGCTAATTTTTTGTATTTTTAGTAGAGACAGGGTTTCACCGTGTTGATCAGGATGGTCTCGATCTCTTGACCTCGTGATCCACCTGCCTTGGCCTCCCAAAGTGCTGGGATTACAGGCACCCAGCAGGTATCTTTCTTAGAAGGCAAAAATTGGAAGTGGAAGAAGTAAATAATACCTTCATTGGTTTGTTGAATTTATTTAAGAATATTTAAAATTTTTAATTATAAAGTTAACACATTTGTTGTGAAAAAATTCAAATATTTACTAAAGCACATATAATATAAAGTGAAAGCCTGCTTTGTGAGCCCAACCCTGCAAAATGATAACCTCTGATTACAATTTGGAGTATAATCTTCACTTTCCCATGAGCCAAGCTGTTTACTGAACAAAGTGTTAATTTGGTACAGGCAAGGCCACCCACTAAGGTGACATCACTGAAGTCAGGGAGCCACTAAACCCACCCTGTAATCACTCAACACTCTGGATGATTTAAAAGATATCTGATCTGCACAGTTTGATTTACCAGAAGTTGATAGAATGATTTGATTGCCAACAAATATTTATATAGCACCTCCTGGGTTCAAGATTTGCTACAACAGTCAGATAGGATAAAGAAGGGGACTTGTTTCAGGAACAGAGCCAGAGTGGGTCCCAGGAGCTAAAGGGGAGATGGACATGGCTAACTGGGGTGTGGGGAAGGGAGGTTGTCTCATAGCATCAGGTAGGCCTTCTCTGACTAATCTCCTAGAGTTAGCACCCCCAGGTTAGGTGCTAGGACCCTTTCCTTTTGTAATACATCTTATGATTACTCATCTAGTTCTTTCTCCACTGCCGGACTGAAAGCTCCATGATATCTACCACCTACACTATAGCCAGTACATAGGAAGTGCTCAAAATAGGTTTGTTGAATGAGTGAGTAAAGGCATGGATCTGAGAAGGAATGGAGAAGGTGCCTGGGGCTGCCAGGGTCAGAGGTGGTGGGAAATTGGAGAGACAGGAAGTAGCCCAACCAGTTTGGAAACAGCGGTTTAGCTGAAGAGTGGAGCTAATCTGTTAGAAGTAAAATGGGAGATAAACCAAAATTAAGCTGAATGTGGAGAGCCTCGAATCCCAGTTGAGGCAGGAGAAGTTCCTGGAAGGCTTCTGAGCAAGGGAGGGTGAGGATCAGAGCTGGGCTTGATCAAGGACATTCTGGCACCAACTACCAGCCGAGTGGGAGGAAGAAGAAGAGGAAGTGGAAGGCAGTGAAGACGTGACTGTGGGGACAGTCATCAAGGAGTAGGAAGGAAGCTGGAGACCGAGAAGAGGGGGCTGACAGCAACAGCATCCTCACTACCGCCAGTGTTCACAAAGGAAAGTCAGTATGACACCAAATATCGAGCAAAGACACGATCCTGGCATAAAGGAGTGTTCTCAGGAGTGGACAGCTGGCGGCTCGAGGCTGCTCAGGCTCAGTTTGTTCATAGGAAAAGTGGGGATGGTAATCATGGTGCCCCATAGGGTTGCTGATGGGAATAAAGGAATTATTCCTATGTCTGCATCACAGTAAGCACTCAATGTTAGTTATTATTATTTTAATTATTTTCTCGTTTTATTGTGAGTTAGTAAAAACCTTCTATAGTCTAACCCCTGCGAACTGTTGGGACTGAGGCTGGACCCCCACGTGGTTGGTGAGATTGGTGAGGCTCATACTACACAATTTTGGGGGGTGGTATTGCCATTCACATCATGATACCTACCATCTACACTACAGTCAGTACGTAGGAGGTGCTCAAAATAGGTTTGTTGAATGAGTGGTTGGGCTACTTCCTGTTTCCCCGATTTTCCACCACCTCAGACCCTGGCAGCCCCAGGCACCTTCTCCATCCCTCCTCAGATCCACACCTTTACTCACTCATTCAACAAACCTATTCTGAGCACCTCCTATGTACTGTTCTCTAGACCTGTGCAGTGTATAACCTCACCAGCCCTCTGTAGGTGCCTTGGTTGATTATTCAAGATGCGAAGAAAAAAAAGGCTAAAACAAAAACCATTCCAGGGTTTTGGACCCAAGGGTTGGGGCAATGATAAATTACAAATTATATTTTAAGTTGCTAAATTTTTCATCATCGTTTTAATTACTTTGGTTGTATAATGTATCTTTTCCTCCTGTTTTTCCCCACAGAAATGGAATACTTTCAAAATTATTTTTGGGGAGTGATTGCACGTAAGTTCAGACTGAAAGGCTTACCCACATCAAAGACTTAATGCAAATGTGGTCCTTTCTACATAGCACATGGAAAAGTGGGGTGCCTCTGGTTGTAATTTGAGTGGAATTCACAAGAAATCTCCACCTTATCCCTCCCACCTTCTTCCAGGTTTGCTTCCTCATGCAGACTTGGATAGGCATCTGGAGTGGAAGTTTAATGTCAGGTAAATGAATGCTGCTAAGCTGCCTTGGAGCACCAGCCTCCCACTCAGGTTCGAGAGTAGCCGCCCAGCTGCTCCAGCAGCTGCATTTACCTACTCCAAGGACCACTCCGTCCAGTCCTGGACTTGTGTGGTGCAGCACCCCAGCCCTGTGCCCATGTGTTTACAATCACCATGCAGCCCTTGACCAGATCCCAAACGTCAGCTTCTTAAAGTCACGACTTTTGTCTCCATCATCTTTCTCCAGTGCCCAGCATGGGACATGCCCAAGGGATGTGATTAGTGAATGTTTATTCACATACTGCCCATTTTTCCATGTGAGATTGCCCTGTTTTTCTGAACACACTTGTCTGTAATTTCCTTGAAGGCTGGAGGTGGCATCATCTGAACCCACCATGATGAGTGGCATGGAGTCACATGTAGCAAACATTTACAGATTAAACAGATGTGAGGTGCAGCAAGTCCTAAAGGGTGAGCAAAGAAGAGAGGTGGTCTAGGCAAGGACACTGCTGTGGCTGGAGGGGGAACTTGGAGGGGCTGTCGGCATGTCTGTGACAGACAGTTACAGTGGCTCAGACATTTAGGGACTTTGTGAATAGTTAGTCTCTTCGACTCAAAATTGGTTGATTAGGGCATTAACCAGTAAAGAATGCTGGTTCCCATATGATCCTACCCTCAAATCCATGAATCCTTGCTGAGCACTTGACCAGTGCAGTGTGCAATGGCAGGTGGGCTGGTGGGCAGTGCTGCAAAGTGGTTAGCTAGCAGCTGTGCAGTCAGAGGGCTGAGGCCCACCCAGTCCCTTACCCCCTCAAGGTATGACCTCAGGAAAGCTCTATAACTTCTTTGAACTCCTGTGAGGACAAGAGTATCTCAGCAGTAGGAAGTGATAGGCATCGAGTCCACCAGCACACTCCAAAGATATTGGCTGACATGGCTGTTACTGGCTTGCATAAGAGCCCTGGCCTGCTGGCCACCTAAAGTAGGAATTTCTAAAGCCAGGTCTGGGCCCTGTGGGGTTAAGGGCTGAGTTTAGTCAGTGACGTCTGTCTTAGACAATGCATGAGGAATGGCAATACTAGAGCAATATGGCTGCCAGCCATGAATGAGAGGAAAAAGTATACATCAGGTTTGGGGTACGAAGGGCTCTCAGCTCTAAGGCACCTCTCTATCTCTCTAGAAATGCTCTCCATAAGGTTTTCCTAACATGCACTCCTTTTGATTTTCTTCAAGCCTGGTGATCACAGTCCAAGGTGAATAAAGAAAGCAGCAACAACTGAAATTTCAGGTCCCATGGTAGTGGGTGGGGTGTGGCAGCAAGCAGCATCCCTGGCCCTGGAGTCCCTCCATGCTGTGGGAAGAGGACTAAGCAGGGCAGATGGCAGCCCCATGGGACTGAGGGTGCTGGTTGGTGAACCCTGTTCAGTTCCGTCCCACCCCAGCATTCTACCCAAGGATTCTGTGTGCCATCAGCCTGCTGTATAATTCCAGGTACCGAGAGAGAGAGAGAGAGAGAGAGAGAGAGACAGCCCCTCCACCAGAGTTAGAGTAACAAGACTGAATGCCAGCCTGTGGGAGCCATTACGCCTGCTCTTTCTGTTTCTTCCCCAGCAATAAGATGGGTGGAAGCATCAGTTGAGCTCTCTGAAGTTCAGCCTCAAAATCAAGAGGCCCAGGCTAGCCCTAGTGGCTCCCAGCACTTTGGGAGGCCAAAGCGGAACAATTGCTTGAGCCCAGGAGTTCAAGATCAGCCTGGGCAACAGAGTGAGACAAGGCTCTACAAAAAATAAAAATAAAATAAAATAAAATAAAATAAAAAGGAGGCCCAGAGGAGGCTGCCAAGAGAGTAAGGGCTTATCTTTGAGCTCCTAAAAGTTCTTTGCTTCCCACCTCAAGCACACATGTGCATATGGCACATAAATGCATAGTCAAGAGGCCAAGAGGATGTACCTTATTCCAGAGGTATGCTGTTTCCTCACCAGT
>NW_016107537.1:1901966-1904228 GCF_001604975.1 Cebus imitator
TAAAGATGGGGTTTCACCATGTTGGCCAGGATGGCCTTGATCTCCTGACCTTGTGATCTGCCCGCCTCGACCTCCCAAAGTGCTGGGATTACAGGCGTGAACCACCACGCCCGGCTTCCTCGCCAGTCTTGCTATCTGCTGAAGGTGTTTGCTGTCAAACAGCCCTTCTGGGGGTGGGTTTGTGATTTAGAGAAAGGCCTTTTTTTTTTTCTTTTGAGACCGAGTCTCACTCTGTCACTGCCCAGGCTGGAGTGCAGAGGCGTGATCTCAGCCCTCTGCAACCGCTGCCTCTCAGATTCAAGTGATTCTCCTGCCTTAGCCTCCTGAGTAGCCAGGATTACAAGCAGGTGCCACCACGTCCAGCTAATTTGTGTATTTTTAGTAGAGACAGGGTTTCACCATGTTGGCCAGGCTGATCTCGAACTCCTGACCTCAGGTTATCCACCTGCCTCTGCCTCCCGAAGTGCTTGGATTATAGGCATGAGCCACTGCACATGGCCTAGAAAAAGGCTTTTGCCTCTGGAATCCTGTAAATGCTGGTATCCCTGTTTCCCTACTCTCTCTGGGAGAAAGAACAGAACCTAGAGCAGTGCCCCATTCCATGTGCACACACCAGGCTGATATTTGAATCATGTCCTGGCAGCTGCCCCATCACCTAGGTTAAGGACTCCCACCCTACCCTCTTTACCCCTACAGCTAGCTGAGGCCAAACATAACACAAAAAGAAACTTTCCGCTTAGTATTATTTATGCAATACCCAAAGGATTCTTGATTGATAAAGAGTAGCAACACTTCATTAGAGGAAAAAAATAAGCAACCAGAACTCACTTGACCTGATGGATCAGTCATAAATTGCAAATGGTAATTATTAACTTCACTGGAGTGACCCTTGGGCCACTTGGAGAATGTTAAAGGAAGAAAAGGCGATCAGATCATGGGACAAGAGCAGCTCCTGGGCCACCCGTTTGCCCTAAGCGTAGCAAAGCCCTGCAAGCAAAACCGGGTGGCTGGCTCTGAGTCAGCACTGGAGAGAAGGCCTGGGGCTTGCAGGAAGGAAGGGAAGTAAATGGCTGGGCAGTGTCTGCCTCAAGAGGTCACAGCCCAGCCACAGCAGGAGACAAGCCCAGGTGCCAGTAAAAGCCCAGAAATGCCTGTACAATGGAAGGAATGAGAAGTTGCCTGTAAAATATGGTGTTGGCATTGGGTTGCCAGATAAAAAACAGGTCAGCCCTTTACACCTGAATTTCAGATAAGCAATGAATATGCGAACACCCTGGATTTACTTAGTGGAACAAATACAACTTAGGATCATTTAGTCAAAACCAGCTGGAGCCATAGCACAAGGGAGTTTCATTGTTGCCCTTCCCACAGGCTGCTTCCTGGGGCTTAGAGCAGGATGGAGAGTGAGTCTGGAGGGGCACACAGGGACCTGGCACACCAGGTAAGCTATCCAACCTCTTTGAGCCTTGACTTGAAGCATGAAGGGGCTGGGACCTCTGAGCAAAAGCACAAGGGGCTTATCAGCAGGGTGACCTTCCTACTGCCCCTGGCCCCATACATTCCTTTTGGCTCAAAAAAAAAAGGAAAGAAAGAAAAAAAAAAACCCACCAAGGCCCGGCACAGTGGCTCATGTCTGTAATCCCAGCACTTTGGGAGGCCGAGGCGGGTAGATCACAAGGTCCGGAGATCGAGACCATCCTGACTAACATGGTGAAAACCCACCTCTACTAAAAATACAAAAAATTAGCGGGTGTGGTGGTACATGCCTGTAGTCCCAGCTACTTAGGAGGCTGAGGCAGGAGAATTGATTGAACCCAGGAGGCGGAGGTTGCAATGAGCCAAGATCGCACCACTGCTCTCCAGCCTGGGTAACAGAGCAAGACTCCATACCAAAAACAAAAAACAAAAAACAAAACAAAACGAAATGAGCAGAGGTACCTCTCTCCTTGGCCTTGACCACACACTTTAGCAGGGCAAGCACCATGGACCCCAAAGGGCTTTAGATACCCTCTCGTGATCCCCTTCAGCCTGTCCCCCACTTTTTCACTGGGGCATTTGCCTTTTTCTTGGTGGTGCTTTGCAAAAGAAGCTTCCCAAATAGACTGCAATGTCCATGTCCCTTCCATGGGGGGAACCAATGCAACCAGAAAAGACCCTTGCAGAATCTGACCATGACTTTTCACCATCTTCTTCCAACTCTCCCACTATGCTCTCGAACCCAGCAGAACATCAGCATCTTCCAGGAAATGTTTTTTTTTTTTT
>NW_016107537.1:1904408-1906312 GCF_001604975.1 Cebus imitator
CACCATGCCCAGCTAATGTTTTGTATTTTTAGTAGAGACGGGGTTTCACCATGTTGACCAGGATGGTCTCGATCTCTTGACTTCATGATCCACCCACCTTGGCCTCCCAAAGTGCTGGGATTACAGGCTTGAGCCACCGCGCCCGGCTAATTACTGGGTTTTTGTTTTTTTTTTCTTTTTAAAGATGGGGTTTCTCCAAGATAGCCAGGCTGGTCTTGAACTCCTGACCTCAGGTGATCCACCCACCTCGGCCTCCCAAAGTGCTAGGATTACAGGCGTGAGCCACTGCGCCCAGCCTCCAGGAAATGTTTTTAAGCTTTTGATGCCCACGTCTCACCCAGGGCTTGAATGTATTGGCTTGGGTGCAGCTTGGGCACTGGGATTTTTAAAAAAATCTCATGATTCTAATGTGCAGCCAGGATCAGACCTCTGCTTTAGGGAATAGATCCAGTGGCACAAATCACCATAAGGTAGGGCCAAGGGGATGCAGAGGGCCAGGGGTGGGGAGTGCTGAGTGGCCTGGATGGAGGTGGCAAATCCTCACGCAGAGGGCCCAGGTTTGACTGCATGTGCTTTAGGAGATGAGGAGGCTGCAGGAGGCGTGGGGTAAGAACAAGAACCCTAGAGTCAGAGGGACAAGGCATAGCCCCAGCTCAGCCACGTGGAGACCAGGTGACCTTGTGCAGGTCACCTGTCCATCCAAAACTCACTTTCCTCTTTCTGTAAAATGAGAGTCTCCCTCCAGCCTTTGAGGCTCTGTGGTTGATTCTCCCTGAGACTCAGTTGTGGCTTTCACAAGACCCAGAAGAGATTAATTTCTCCATCATGCTGGACCCAAAACATACCCTCCAGCTCACCAGTACCTGGATTCTCTACTTCAGTACTTGGCTTCTCTCCAAGATAAGAGTGGAATATTGCACGTGAAATCCTGCACAGTATCTGGCATGCATAGACACGCAATCAATGGCAGCTATTATTTTCCCAACATGAAACATCTTACTTGTCCTGTTTCAAAGGTGCAACTAGTCATACCTGACTGTCAATGCCAAACACATGGAACTGATTATGCTGACTTAGACCATTCAACTCTTGCAATGAAATATGAATACTGTATACAATATTATGTTTACTTAACCAAGGCTTTCCCGCTGCTTTTTCCACTGGTAGCATGCCAAGTGTCACAGAAAGGCTCTGAGGCAACACTTTCTGGCCAGGGTCTTGAAGCAGCTTTTCCCTTTGGGAGTCTGGGGTTGATTCTGCCCAAGGCCCAACTGTGGCTTTCACAAGACCCAGAAGAGATGCTCAGTTCAAGTTTAACTTTTCCATCATGCAACTCCCAAAACATATACTCCATCCTACCAGCACCTGAATTCCTATCACTAAAAAGCCATTCCTTAAGGAAAAAATAATTTTCTTTTATAATGTGACTATCTCTGGAAGACCAGACCCGTTAGTAAGAATAGTTTGTTAAAGTCCTCCCTAAGTAACAGAGAACAAAGAATCCCCTCCAAAAACAGACTAGATGTACTTTTCCCTCTTCTTCCCACTAAGTACACCCCAAAACAATAGATATTAAATAAATATTTTCAAAACTCTGACTTAGAGTAGTCAAAACCATATATAACAGAACATAGGATGGTGGTTGCCAGGGGCTAAGGGGAGAGGGAACGGGGAGTTAGTGTTTAATGGTTATAGAATTTCAATTTTACAGGAGGAAAATGAATGGTGGTCAAGGTTGTACAACGCTATGAATATACTTAATTCCACTCAGTTATACACTTAGAAACAGTTAAGATGGTAAACTATACATTATGTGTCTTTTAGCATAATTTTTAAAAAAACAAGACAAAACTCTGAAAGGTAGAGAGAAGCGGGCAGACTGGCTAGGAACCTCAGGACTCAAG